>NC_137023.1:56865110-57012610 GCF_032717465.1 Coenobita brevimanus | reverse complement strand
AATGATGAATTTATTTAGTTCTAGATCAGCGTAATCAGCATTTGTTGTTGTGGCTTTACTACACTGACGTTCAAAGCCCATGGAAAGAAAAGAAGAACGGAGGCACGACTTTTTACTGTACATTCTCTTTGCACTTGCTTTACCTCACGTGAATTTACAACACTGCAATAGCCATGAGCGTGAAGGCGATTATCTTTATCGCTTTTTGCAAGGTAAAGATCGTAAAAACTATTTCTGTTAGTGTTACCTCTGGCGTCATTTCCATTTACGAGTTTATAAAGATGTATATTAACTTAGGGTCCACTTTTGTATTACCCAATGACCTAAATTAACCAACACGGCTAATAATCCAATATAAAACCCCGTGATATTAAATTCATGGGCGAAACTAGATTTTTTTTTTCATCAGTGTTATCTAAATTATCCAAACTATCACGGCAGGTCTGGCCATAAGCCCTCCTAATCCATACTCCCGCTGGCCGTAAACGTGAGCTGTGCGTTTATGTATTTACTGGACTTTGAGGTACCTGAATAATATGTACCTGCACTGTAATGGGTGTTTCCTAAGCTGAATGATATTGTCTGATGATAGCAAGGGTTGTTTAAGTCACCGTAATGGAGGAGTTAAATCCAGAGCTACAGAGTGAAGGAATATTTTAGTGTCATATACCACAGTCCATCACCTAAACACGACTATAAACGGTACCTCAGACCCGAAAAGAAAAATCATACTACTGCAGGAACAACAGAATATAAAATGACGTCAAAACAGAGACCAAATCCAGACCAAAAAAAAAACAAAAAAATAGGTGAAGGATCGCTAGTGTCATAAACCACATCCCGCCTCGTCAACAGAAAACGTGACTCCCTGAACGTCCCAACAGCCCCTCTTAATTGCCTCTGTGTCCCCCTCAATCACCTGTTATTACGTCACGGCACGAAAGAGGAAGCGTGTACCTGAGGAGGGCTTTTGGCGCGTGATTTATGTGGTGCTTGTGAGGTGTAGAGGTGTATTTTTAGCATAACAGGTGTGTGTGTGTGTGTGTGTGTGTGTGTGTGTGTGTGTGTGTGTGTGTGTGTGTGTGTGTGTGTGTGTGTGTGTGTGTGTGTTTTCTGAAATTAATTCTTTTTTCTTTCTTTCTGCTGCGTATCCATGTCTCTACTTTTTCATTTTATTTATTGATTGATTAATTTTGGGTTTTTGCTACAGTTGCTAGATATTTTCCCGTTTTCTAGACACCTCTCATAGGAGAAGTGCTTAGGAGGGGTCCATCTAAATCCTCCAATTCTAACAGTCTCTCCAGAATATAGTAAATTAGTATAGAGGAAACAAGGAAAAAATTTTAATCATCGTCCTAAAGAGGCGAAGAATAGAGTATCTACAATACATGCATTGTGTAAAAGAGAGAGAGAGAGAGAGAGAGAGAGAGAGAGAGAGAGAGAGAGAGAGAGAGAGAGAGAGAGAAACTACTGCCTACACTTTCTTCAGAGCTTAGTAAAATATCGTCTGGGTGTAGAAAGAATAAAATATATACAGCAAGACATCAACGTAGAGAAAGAGGGAAGAAGACTCAGTAAAAATAATATGTGGGTAAAGACAGTGAGACGGACTAGTGGTGGGGTGGAGAGGGTGAGAACGACTGAGGTTATAAAGGTAATCAGACGTGAGATGGTGAAAAGCTGGGTCCCTCGTTAGTGGAGAGAGAGAGAGAGAGAGAGAGAGAGAGAGAGAGAGAACAGACAGACAGACAGACAGACACAGAGGGAGATAGGGGTGAGACCAGCGGGTGTTGGAATGGAGGAAAGAGAGAGAGAAAGGAGAAGTAAGGAAAGGTAGAGATGGGAGAAAGGAAAGGAGGATAAAACAGGAGGAAGAGGGGAGGTGAGAAAGAGAAAAGAAAGAGGATGGGAGAGAGAAAGGGAAGTAGAATAAGGACGAAGGAAGTGGTGGGGTAGGAGGTGATCAGTGGGCTAGCAGAGGAATAGGAAGGGAGGTGTAGAGAGGGAAGGGGAAAGAAAAGAATAAGATAAAAAAAGGAATGGGGTTAAAGAGAATAAGAAAAAGAGAGAGAGGGAGACGGCATGAAAGAATGTAAGAAAGAGAGGTGGAAGGGAATGAATGAATGGAGGTGATCAAATATGAAAGGAAAAGGAAAAAGTTTGGAAGCCAGGGAATTTCGGGAAGATATATATAAGAGAAGCCCTGGAAACTTTGATTAAGGCCAGGACGAAGAAGGGCTAAGAGGCGAAAGAAAAGGAACCTAGGTGTGGAGTTAAAATAGAGAAATATTAGAGAGAGAGAGAGAGGGGGGAGGGATGAGGGAGAGAGAGAGAGATGGAGTGTGTTTTGACGTTGATGGAGTGGAGGGAAAATGGAATATGACAGAAGTGACGGAGGAAATGAGGAAGGAAGATGAGAAAATCGTGAGAAATGAGAAGAAGGCGGAAAGACGTAATGGTCGATGGCTGGGAAGATGTGGAAGAAAGAGAGAGCGTAGGATAAAGAGAGTGGGAAGACAGAGCGTAGGATAAGGAGAATGGTAAGAAAAGAGTGTAGGATTAAGAGGCTGTGAGATTAATAGAGAGAACGGATGTGGATGAGGAATTTTAAAAAGATGTGCGAAGTAGAAAAGAAAAAAAAGAGACGCAGATAAAGGTGTGTGGGTGTTGCTGATGGGGGTGGCCGGCAACCCTACACCTACACTCTTGGTTAGTTGAGTTATTTAGGTTACACCCCTCCTCTCATGCCCCTCTCATCTCATCATTCTCTCCTCTCATCCCTCTCTTCTCGTTTTCATCACCCATGTTCATCACTCACACTTACAATTCGTAGTCAGCATTCACACTGCCTACTCCCTCCTACTCAGTATTCACAGTCATTTTTTTCGGTTACAGCTTACCTCTCTCTAACACTTTAACCTGTCACCCTCATCTGTCACTCTTATTATCTCTCTCACTCGTACCGATCACTCTTCCCATTCCTCTCACCTTATCCCCCACCACCACCCAAAATCAGCCCTCAGCTTTGGATCACCCTTCCCTCTCACCCTCACCTTTCACCCTTACTATTCCAGTCACCCTCATGTCTCCTTACCATCTATCTCACCCTTATCTTTCACCATCACTATCTTTCTCACTCTCACCTTCCCATCAGACCTAATCTTTCACCCTCATCCTCAGTTCTCACCCTCATCCTCACCACTCAACCTCATTTTCTCTCTCACTTTCATCCGTACTTCAGACCCACAGCTTACCGTCGTCTCCCCCACCCCGTCTCTCACTCTGACCTTTCACCCTCACCTCTGTCCATCCCTCTCATCTTTCCTCTCCCTCAACATCCTCCCACCCTCACCTCTCATCACCTTACCTTACCCAGGCAACACCCGTGCAGTGATTTGACCTCTGCGGCCCTAATCACCGGCCATCAATGTTAAGGGCAAACATTAGGCTGATTGTATCTCATCCCCATCCCGAAATGATCTGGCTTTGATAGAGTTCCGTTGCCACCATAAAGCTTAGATTGTTGGCAATTTGGCTTAGTTTGTGTACAGCCTAATGACGTAAATTAATGTCTATATCCCCTTCAATATCAGTGTGTTTGTTTTCACCTGACAGTTGTGGACCACTATCATAGCTTATATACTGAGTCGTGACTAAATGAAAATTCATGAGCCCTACTACGAAGTTGGAATAAGTCTGCCTTGGTCATTGTCCTCTGTTCACTTTGTCTTTGCCTAATATTGTCATTCCACCATCATGAATGCTGAGTTATGCGAACTGATTAACATTAGTAAATAATGCTAGTCACGGGGAGGTGCCACAAAATGGTTGTGGGGCCACAGTATTGTCTTTCTCTGCCACTGAGTTACGTGGAATAAGCTACAAAAGGCTGAAAAATTTGGACCACCTTAAAGTGAGTGAACCATAGTCAGATCGAGCCATCAATTTAACTATACCTGGCTAACAACTAAGCTGAAAGAGGTTAGGGATATATGTAGAGGCCTTACCCAAGTCAAATAGATTCGTCTGGAGGTAGTAAGGGTGAGTAAGTGTGGGAGGAAGTAAGGAGGGTAAGAGGAAGAGGAAGAACGTGGTGCACAGTGAGTGTGAGGAGAGTAAGGAGGGTAAGAGTAAGAATCAAAAGAGCGAAGTAATAAAGAGTTGAGGCACCGGGGTTTTGTTCCAGGTCACATTATGGCCGGATGAGGGTACTGTGAGAGTCGTGATGTGACCTCTGGGAGTCGTTGTATCTCGCTGCTGTGATGTGCTGGGACGGGTTGGGTTGGGTTTTACTGGGTTTGGATGAGATAGGTTGGGCTGGGCTGGGTTGGGTTGGGTTGAGGTTGATTTTAATGGGTTGGGATAGGATGGGTTGGGTTGGGTTGGGTTGAATTGCGTGTCGTTGCGATAGGTAGGGCTGAGTTGAGTTTAGCTGGGTTGGATTGGGTTGGGTTTTGATGTAATGTGTTGAGCTATGTTGCATTAGACTTAATTGTTTTGAATTGTGTTAGCTTGTATTGTGGTTGATGTGATGTGATGAGTTGTGCTTTGTTAGGCTCTGTTGTGTTATGTCGGTTGTGAGGGATTCTGTTGTGTTGTGGTGCAATGTGCTGAATCGAGGTATGTTGGGTTGGGTTGGGTTGTGATGCGGTGCTATGGGCTGGATTATTCTATGTAAAGTGTACTGTTTTATGTTCTGTTTGAATGTGCTGTGCTGTGTTATCATATGGAAGATGTTAAGCCTTTCAGCCAAGTATGTCATTTTTATGTAGTTATTTTTTATTAATCTACTTATTTATTGCTTTTATCAGACACCATAATCGACCCAAAGATAAATTTTCAACTACAGGGATTTGACACAGCCTAAAATTCACCTCCCTACCACCTCAGAACACTTGTTAAGAAACTTTCATTTGCCTGACATATCGTAAATACAATTTACACAGAAGAAGCAATAGATCTGGAAGAATGGTAATGTACAGAAAGTCAAGCTGAGTTATTAAGTACGTAAGATTTTCCTCATAATGTGTAATATGACTCTAGTATGATAAAGAGGGACCTAAATCAGTGTTAATTAAGGGCAGGGCTACTGGCGGTGGAGCTAGAAGGGAGATTATGGGAGTGGGAGCCAGAGGTGTTATGGCAGCAGGGATAGAGCTGGGGTTATGGTAGTGAGAGTTATGAGACCCCGATTATGGTAGGGGTAGAAAGGGAGCATAATGGGAGGGAGGAGGCATAATGGTGGAGGAGGAAGAGGGGGGAGTTTGTGGCAGTGGGGGTGGAGAGAGGGCATTATTGTTGAGGGGATTAGAAAAGGGGAATTATGGTAGAGGGGGAGAAGAGGGTAGCGTGTGGAGGGGGGGAGAGTGAGAATTATGGTAGATGGCACGGAGTTAGGGAATTATGGTAGTGCGGGAGAAGAGTGCATCATGGTAGGAGGATGAAGGGGAGATTATGATAAAGAGAACATCATGGTTGAGGGGAAGAGAGGGAATTATGGTAGAGAGAGAGGGGGGAGGGAAAGCATTATAGCAGAGATAAGTTGGATGGAGGGGAGACTGTGGTAAAGAGAAGATAGGGGGTCATTACGTGTGATAAAGGGTCAGGGGTGGGATAAAGAGGTGAGTTTATGTGGCCTTATCATCCATAGACCCACCTTGCCAATAGTGTATTTGTTCTTACTTGGCGAAAATAGTATCTAGACGATTTTCTTGTGCTGTGGAGGGATTTGTGAAACTGAAGAAGGGTAGTGAAGGAAAAAATCTCTCCCCAGACGATTTTATTCAGCTCTGTGAGGGTTTATGGAAGTGAAGAGGGTTAATACAGGAAATAAATCTCACCTCCAGAGGAGTACCTTGAGCTCTGGGAGGATTTATGGAAGTCAAGAGGGGTAATGAAGGCTAAAATATCTCGAGGACGGTTTTCTTGAGCTCTAGATGGATTTATAGAAGTGAAGCGGGGATAGAAAATAAAAAAAATCATTCAAACTCGAAAAAAAAATATCTCCAGACTACCGTAACAATCGAATGGAGGCCACGAGAAGAAAATAAAAAACACATAATTGGAGTGAAAAGGTCAACTAATTAGCAGAAGGTAATGGGGACAAGTAACCTCCCACTGGCCTCAATCATTAACTTCCAGCCAGTAATTAACCTCAGAATTATCACTGTGGGCTTTATTGGCTATTTCTAATTAACGGAGACTTCATTTCCGCCGACGAGAACTTTATTTTTCAGCCCAGGTTAATAATGGTTACCCCTTTCCACCCTAGGATGTCGTTACGATTCTTTTTTGCCGCTATCGAAGGCTTCAATTTAAGTTAGGAGAGAGATCTTATAGGGGAAGGGGTTAATGGTGTCCATATCTAACCCTTCTAGTTAATAAAGTCCATATATAATCTATCTAGATGGAAAATTCTAACTCAAACTGAAGGATACGGCCCTAGATTATAAATATAATTCTAGTCCTATTACCTTAATTTGGCCTAATTATTTTTCCTTTTTCAGTTCATTTCACGTGCCTCAGTGGCAGAATAAAACAGTTCTCAGGGTTTACATCATTTTCATAGCGCTTCTTCGTGACTAGCATCCTATTCCAGTGACAACCATTTGCTACAACTCAACACTCAAGATGGAGATGTGGCAATTTTAAGACAAGTTAGGATAAAAAGAGTACAGTAAATGGTTCTTGGGTTCACTGTGTTATTATCCCAAGCCCAGCATCTTTCCCTACTTCAGATCTCTATTACGTGTCTCATGCCTCTCTCACATCCTACCTCAGCACATCCTTCCACATATATCTGTAACATTCCTCCTCACACCCTATCCCACACCGCCGTCATACTTGCCTCATTACACCCTTCCTCACACCTCCATCTTGCCTCACTGACACCTGCCTCATCTCACCTTTCCTCACACAGCACACACCTGTTTCGTCACATCCTTCCCTATACCACAATCACACTTCCCTCAACACACCTTAACACAACATTCACACCTGCCTCATCACATCCCTCCCTACACCACAATCGCATCTGCGTCGTCACACCCTTCCTCACACCACAGTCACACCTGCCTCATCACACCCTTCCTCACACCTCCATCTCACCCCGCTCACGCCTGCCTCATAAATATCTTAAGCCTACATCACACCTGCGTCCCTTAATTAAGCCTACTCCCAGGGCAGCTCTCTGACCCAGTTTTAGCATCTCTAGCGCCCACTCATATCCTCCCCACCTTATGTATGACTTCCCTCCTACCCATATCCTGCCCACCCCATATCCTTTCTCACAGCGTCTTCAACATGGGTACTAAGAGCTGAGTAACAAAGACATGGAAATTTTCGCTCTATGATACACCAAAAAAATCTTCCGGCGGTAGTAAGGAGGGACATGGAAATGCCAGCATCGTAGTGAAGGGGTGATGGAGGTTGTCTTTAAGGTTTGTGGTGTTAGAGAGCCTTCTTGAGTTGAATTAGATGGTTCGAAGACACCCTGATAAGACATAATACAGTAAGTGTCTTAAGCACATAGATTCAAATCTGTGAAAATCTACGGACATTGCTTCCCACGTTTCACTTACTCGACATAAGCTGGAAATGCGAACACGATGAAGGAAAAACATCTGTTTAGATGTCGATGAAAATAGGTTGTACTTAGATACTCTCTCATAACTACAGCTACCTCATCTTACCCTCCCCCCCCCCGCGTCCTATGTCGCTAAACGCAAATACCGATTAAACCACCCGTCCGTTTATCCATAGTCGACGCTCATAAGGCACATTAGAATTAAGAAAAACATCCATGAATCAGTTAGTAGATGCGCGTACACAGGTATCTTTTTCCTTCATATGTACACAATCATGCAAATTAGGACACCCACACACCCAGCCCACTTAAAGCACCGGTCTCTCCTACGATAATGAAAGATCCAAAAAATGACTGCCCTTTACATATGCAGTGTTGATGGAAGTTTTCTTGCCCCCTGCAGGTGAGTCTATTCAGCTAAGGGGAGACCTCTTCTATGGCAGCGTTATGAAGGCTATATCTGACCGCTCGACGTCAATAAATCTTTCTAAAATTGAATTAACCAACTGGGGGAAGACAGATCACATACGCACACCTCCTACTCATTCTTCCTTACGCCTCGATCTCTTGTCACTCCCATCTTCCTCACACCTGTCTCACAAATATCTAATACTGCCATCTCATCCTTCATCACACCTCCATCACTCGATTCCCTACACTACCGTCATACCGTTTCTCTCACCACACTCACACCTGCCTCATCACACTATTCCTCGTACCTTTCTCTTACCTCTTATCCACCAGCATCATAAATATTTCAAGCCACCACACCTCCCTTCCTTAATTAAGTCTACTCTCTACGCAGCCCTTTGACCTTATTTTTATCTTCTCTAGAACCTTCCTACTCATACCCCTCCCATATTAAGCCTTCCTTACATCGTCATCTACTTTGGTATTGAAAACTGTTTAACAAAAGACGCCGATACCGTCACTTTTGATGCGTCTGATAAATTAAATCTGTCGGTAATGAGAATTAGATAGAAATGGTACAATCGTGAAGGGGATAATATTGGTTATTTTAATCCTTTCCGGTCAGAGATATCCTTCTCGAGCTCAGTTATAGCTCGGAGACAGATATAGTATACAAGTAATATTTCCCTGGCCATGAAAATCTACGGACATCATTCGCCAGATTTCACTTCCTCAATCTACGGACATCATTCGCCAGATCTCAGTTACTCGCCTTTGGTTGGAGCAGTGTACATGTTGACAGAAAAATCTATTATTTGGTGTTATTCCAGTAGAAACAGGTAGCACTTCACTCATAGCCACACCTATGAACACCTTATCTTGCTGTCTCTATAGATGAAGTTGCTTACCGGTCAGACTGCCCATTTGCTTAGTGGTAGTAATAAAACTTAACACACAAAATAAAAAATAAAAATCATTCTTGAAACACTTAATAGATGTAAATAAAGAAACATCAGTAAACAATTAAAAACAAACGTCCTTTCAAATATACACACGACTAAAAATTAAGATACACAACTACCACACTTTCACAGTCATTCCAAGGGAGCACTACCTCACTGTTTAGATTCATAATAACAACTTACATATATGTCTCGATATTTTAAAATTACCTGCCTTATGGTTGTCTCATCACATCACATCATTAGATCAGGGAGGGAATGTTTACTTCATTTTTGGAGGGAGAGGGGGATCGCAACTCCTAGTACTTTATACATGGAGCAGAGTTAGCCCAGAGACAGCCTCCACCACCCACCCAGAGTGTGAAAGGGAAAGCCAATAGGTCTTGTTAGCTGCAGGGGGAGGGGGAGAGGCAACCCCCCTGCCAAGCCTCACCCTTGCCCCAGTTAGTGACACCCAATACTTCTTCCTGGTTGGTGGCTCAAGAAATGGAGAAAAAGGTTTTATTTTGCGATTACTATATGCACTTGTTTAATTCTTCATTACTTTGTCTTTATTCTTTACCCATCTACATTGTCATTTTTGTTTTTACTTACCTTTTATTTACTTATTTGTTTATTTATTTAATCATATGCATACTGGTGTGGCAGGACAAGGAAAGGACACAATCTGCCAGTGTCTGACGTTTGTGTCCCCCGGTACTGAGATTCACACCACCACACAAACTACACATTCAGTTTACACCACCACAACACCAACACCACACACTCTATTCACACCACCACAACACAACACCACACACTCCATTCACACCACCACAATACCGCACACACCACACACTCGCTTCACACCACCACAGCACCACACACCACCACAACACCAACACCACACTCTCCGTTCCACCAGTATCCATGTCTAGCAAATTCCTGTTGATGGGGGTGACATTACTTGACATGTGTTCGTCGTTCTTTCATGTGTCTCATAAAAACATAGTGTGCCAATGTCTGTTGAGAAACACGCCCTTCCCCTTCCAACAATCTGTCAGTGTTTGCTTTATTACTGGGAAACAGGTAATGCATCGAATACGCCATTCTGAAGTACACATTTTTCTCAGTACGGAACAAAACTAACAAGAAAAAGATATGGCCCACATCTTTTATATTTGCTAGAGTGGTATAATATATCTACACCCAGCAGATTTCCCCTTTGTTTTAACCTCTGCTGGGTCAGGTCATTCTCCCAGTGCCCGTCCTGGCTTGTGTTATAGAGGAAGCGATAAGACCCTCGCCCTGTTGACTCGCTACACTGAAGGGAGGGAGTGTAGGCGGTCAGCGATGCATGAGAGAGATAATGAAGGTAGACTCAGCCCTCCCTACCTTACATTCCTCTTGGGTTCATTCTGTGTTCTGAGACTAACTGATTCAGAGGCCTTAGGTTGCCCTCTCGCTGTAGGCTAATTTAGAGATGGGCCTCGTCTTGAAACCCAGAGCTAGATTTATGAAGCCGGAGTCAGAGTAGATGAAAATATGAGTGGGGACGAACAAGGGGGAGGGACTGTGATACTTGCTTAATAGTAATGAAACTGCCAATTTTGTGTCCACCCCCACCCCTCAACCAAAGGATATAACACCCAGCTTGATGGAGGGACAAATGCTGGCCAAACTTTACGAATATACACATATCTTTGATGACGAGTTCCCTTTCCCCCTACCTCTCCTAGTAGGATGACATGTTATATAATATTTTGCTTCAGTTTCGAGAAGATGAATGGATAAAACCTTGAAATTTTATCTAAAAGGACGGGGGATTGCTTAGATCCTGGGGTTGAGATGAGCTTCAGGATATCATTTTCTTTTAAAGTAGTCTCTAACAAGACCTATTATAATTAATGAAATAGGCTACATTTATTCCATGCATAATTTGGAGTGACAAAGTGAGAGAAACTGCTAAAAATCAAGTGTCATTTTTATTCTTTTAACAAACCATTACTTATATTCTCTCTCACTTCTCTGTTTCATCCTCTCTCTGCTGCTTCCTCTGTTTAGTTGCTCACCAGAAGGAAAACAGGAAGATAGGTAGGTAGATAGATAGACAGATAGGCAGATAAATAGATAGATAGATAGATAAATGGAGAGAGAGAGAGAGAGAGGAAGGGAGGGAGGGAGGGAGAGGAGAGGGCAATGGTACTGGACGTGTGCCAGAGAGCAGGTTACATCAGGGAGCGGTGGGGCGTTACTGCTAGTCTAATCGTTATTGGAGCCTATTCACACCGGAAAATAAAGGTGATCTGCCCAACACTCCAGGAAAATAAAGGTGATCTGCCCAACACTCCAGGAAAATAAAGGTGATCTGCCCAACACTCCAGGAAAATAAAGGTGATCTGCCCAACACACCAGGAAAATAAAGGTGATCTGCCCAACACTCCAGGAAAATAAAGGTGATCTGCCCAACACTCCAGGAAAATAAAGGTGATCTGCCCAACACTCCAGGAAAATAAAGGTGATCTGCCCAACACACCAGGAAAATAAAGGTGATCTGCCCAACACACCAGGAAAATAAAGGTGATCTGCCCAACACACCAGGAAAATAAAGGTGATCTGCCCAACACTCCAGGAAAATAAAGGTGATCTGCCCAACACACCAGGAAAATAAAGGTGATCTGTCCAACACACCAGGAAAATAAAGGTGATCTGCCCAACATACTACAGGCGCACAGACGAACTAATTAAGAGTCGTGCGAAAACAGTGGTACATTTTCCTGGCGTGGGAGAAAGATTAAGGTGTTATTTTAGTTTTTATCATATTATTCCACCATTGAAAATAATACACTATTTTTCTTGTGGTTCCTGGTGCTCAATGGCAGTGATTTTGACAGTATTTTTTAGTATCTATTTTGAGATTAATTAATTTTCTCCTGCAGATTAGATCTTATCCCCATTCACTGTGATGACTTCAATTTAATTCTTGCTGCCACCACACAGTTTTATTCCCTCAAAAAGATACTGCTCGAACTGGAGGGGTTTAAGGGCCTTCATTAACTCATTTCTTGCGAGATCTGTCCTTGAACCTGTGATTAGCAAAATCAAGATTCGTAACTCAGGCTTCAGCAGTTGTATCGCTTGAAGACAGATGTAGTAGCCTAAACATGTCAATTTTTTTTTTCCCTGGTTATGAAAATCTACGGACATCATTCGCCAGATTTCACTTACTCAATCTACGGACAGCATTCGCCATATTTCACTTACTGAATTTACGAACATGTCAGCTTCTCCTGACATTCAAAGCAGTCTCTCCAAAGACCCACGCACATCAGTATAAACGGTTCTATAATAGTGTCCAAGTGGTTGTATGTGATGTGTGTTGCTCCACTGGTTGACGTGTTCTTAAAAAACTATGCTAAGGGAATGGACCACAGAGTTTGATGTAATAGATAAAAAAAGCTAACATTCTATTAGCGATACACATGCAACGTTCAAAGTGTGTGTTTTCAGTGCTCAGAACTAACTTATATTTTATGTTTTGCTTCGAGGAACAAAAAGTGGTTCGGAGAATGAAAATATAGATACACAAAATACTCTCCTTGTCCACATCTGACGACTAGCGATCACAGGATTTATAGAAGCAAAACTTTAGACATTTCCAAAGTTGTATTTTATTATTCAACAAACACAAAGACGCACACACACACACACACACACACACACACACACACACACACACACACACACACACACACACACACATACACACACACACACACACACACACACACACTCCACTCAACCATCCACTCACCCACTCACCCCCAACCCACCCCAAGCCTTCTCATTACAAAAGTTCTCAAAGAAAATTAATATGAGCTGGAAGTTAGCAGAGAGACAATATACTAATAAAACTTTGTGACATTAGAGATAACATTAAACATAACATTGGCCAAGAGTGAAGTAATTTATGCGGAGGAAGAAAGAGAATTAGAAGGTAGATTTTAAGATTTAGTGTGTCTTAGAAATCCTTGTTTATCTGTGTGTGTGTGTGTGTGTGTGTGTGTGTGTGTGTGTGTGTGTGTGGTGTGTGTGTGTGTGTGTGTGTGTGTGTGTGTGTGTGTGTGTGTGTGTATCTATCTATCTATCTAATTATCCATTCATCAGTCATCCTTTCAAAATCTCTATGTCTGTCTCTCTGCTTTCATTCCCACATCCCAGTCTCACTCCCACACATTTACTCTCACCCCTCATCCCCACTCCCTCTCATTCCCTTCACCCTAGCCTCATCTCCACACCCTCACACTCACCTCCCCACCCCCTCTCCCTCATATGCACACCCCTACCCTCTTTCCTCCCCCCTGCCCCATCTCCACCCCTCTTAAGCCGCTTTACGTATAAATATATTTACATGATTATCCAGCAGCTGCAGACGTGACCTGTATCATTAACGCGCTTTTCCACGTAAACTCTTTAAGAAGATAATGGATATATTTTTTGCAGAATTTTCATATACATTTTCTGTGTTTTCTGAAGGGTATTTTTCACGCATCTAAATTTTTCTCGTGTTTTATTATCCTTTACATGATTCTTTTTTTTATAATTGACTTTAGAATTTATACCTTTTTATCTTAGGGAACGCTGGAACTAAATCTGATCGGCCGTATGTTTAAAGGAAAGAACTATTTAATGTAAAGTGTTTTAGTGTATAAATTAGCGATTGTTGTGTGTGTGTGTGTGTGTGTGTGTGTGTGTGTGTGTGTGTGCGTGTGTGTGTGTGTGTGCGTGAGGGCGAAATGCTAGCTCTTTCCCCCCCCCCTCGTCTTTTTTAGCATTTTCTACAATACCCCTTTCTCAGCATTCATTCTTTTTGTTTTTAACCGCAGCCTAGGAATACCCTAATATTTCTTACCTGCATAAAGTATTTTCAGTTTAAAACATCTTCCATTGCCCTTTGGAATACTCGAATTTTCCTCACCTAGCGATGTAATTTTGCTTTCCCACGAATGAAATACTCCAGCAGCTCCATTATAAATGAAAGGGTAAAGTCACAACCCACCGCAGCCACTTACCTGTCAGCCAAAATCCTACCCACACCTGCTGCCACTTGCCTGTCAGCCAAAATCTTACCCACATCTGCCTCCACTTACCTGTCAGCTAAAATCTTACCCACACCTGCCTCGCGTGTTGTCAGCCACTCAGCCCAGCAACTAAATTGACAGACAAAGTGGATCGATAGCAGCTCTGACGTGATGCAAACACTCTAGTCTTATCCTTGATTTTCTCTTTAAGTGAGGAATCTTTTTAAAACATTTCTACGTAGTGAAAAGAAAAAAATAAAATGCCCAGGAAACAGAGTAGATAGTTAAATTATGCTTCTTTTCTTTATTACTTTTTATCTACTTTTTATTTATTTATCTATTTATTTATATATGAGAGAGGGAGTGTGTGAGCTGGGACGAGGGAAGTGAAATGGGGGGGGGAAGGGCGACATGGAGGCGATTTGTTTGTGGTCTCCCCTTACGGGATTAAGATAGATTATTTATTTACTTGTTGTTTATTTTTATCCATATTTATTTACATATTATATGCTTGCAAAGGCCGGACGATTTTACTTATCTAGGGGGAGGACCCACATATTAAAAAACAAAACAAAACAATATCCAGCCTTCCCTTAAACCTTGAACCTCCTTGACTCGATCTTTAATTTATTCATGCGTTTACTAGACGATTGTATTCCTTAAGATGGGTTTCTCGAAAGGAAGGAGATGGATAAAGCTTTCATTAACCCCTTTACTACCTGAAGTCTGTCCTTAGCTGAGTATAATCGTCCGTAAAGAGCATGAATAAACCTGAAAAAGTACGTCATAGGTTTCAAGAAGTTAAAAACGATGCTATTTATATTTTTTTCCGGGCCACCGTTTGATTATTATTCTTGAACTTTGAGAGACTTTCCGTGGTGAAGGGGTCAACGCCCCCCAAATTAGGTTTCCTTGCGGTTCCTGAGTGGTGGAGGAAAGAGGGAGAGATGTAGTGGAGGGAAGGGAGAGAGGGAGGAAGAAATGTGGAGGAAAGAGGAAGAGATGCAGTGGAAAGAAGGAAGAGAGGGAGAAGGAAATGTGGAGGAAAGAGGGAGAGATGCAGTGGAGGGAAGGGAGAGAGAGAGAAGATGTGAAGGGAAATGAGAGGTTGAAGGAGAGGGAAAGGATGGGGAGAAAAGGAAGAGAGATAGAGAAGGACAGCGAGGAAAGAGGGAAGGAAGGAAGGTGGCGGTAGAAGAGACTGAGGGAGGGGGAAGGAGAATGAGTGTCGAGGGAAGAAGAGAGAGAGACGGAAAAGAAACCTAGATGAAGGAAAGGAGAGAAAGGGAATAAACACAAATTAAGACAGACAGACAGACAGACTGGGAAGCCGGAAGAGAGGTAGATATACAGAAGGATGGGTAGGAAAGGGAGTGGGAGGGATGGAGAGAAAGTGGGAGAAATGGAGGAAGGGAGAGAGAGGAGAAGACTTGAGAGTGTCACTGAAGGCGAGAGGGTTCTGATGGACCCCTCTACAAGACCTGGATTTAAAGGGGAAGGTCCGGCCTACAATGTGCGGAAGACGGAGGTGGAGGAGGGGTAGGAGGAGGAGGAAGGTGCATTTTTTTTTCTCTCTCTCTCTCTCTCTCTCTCTCTCTTTATATATATATTTCTTTCTCACAAGTTTCCCAGATTCCTTCTCATTTTCTCTTCATACCCTCCTTCCTCTTCCTCTTATCTCCTCTCATACCTTCTTCTAGGTCTCTCCTTGTGTCTCATTTCCTCTTATCTCTCCTCTTTTTCCTCAAGTATCTCTTCTTCCAAACACTCTTCTCTTTCCTTCTATTATTTTTACTTTTTCCCTTCCTTCCTTTACTTCCTTTTCTACTCCCTCCTTTCTTTAATTTTATCATTCTTTCTTCTCTCTTGTACTTACCTTTCACCTTCCCTGCCTCCTTTCTTCCCTTTTTCTTTCAGTGATTCTTCCCTGTTTCCTTCCTTCTTCTTTTCTTCATTCTTCCCTCCTTCCTTTTAGTTTTCATCTCTCCTCTGTTCCTTCCTTCTTTTTCCCATCCATTTTTTTCGATTCTCTTCCCTGCTATCTGAGTGTCGCCTTTTTACCTTCTTCCCTCCTTCCTTTGTCTCGTTTCACTGGTTTTTCCTTCTTTGTCTTCACGTTCCCTGTCTCTTATCTCCTTTCTCTCGTTCTGTCACTTCCCTGTTCTCCCCTTCCTTTCTTCCATTTTCTGCCTTTTCTTTTCTTACCTTCGTTCTAAGTTTCATTACCATTTACTCTTCTTTCTCATCTCCTTCCTCTTATTTCTTCTTTCCTTCTTCTATTTACATTTCTTCCCTCCCTTCCCCTTCTCCTCCAAACTTCACCGCCTCTTACTTTTCCCTCCCTGCCTTCTCTCTTTCTTGCCTGGAGGGAAGGAGGAGAGAGCGAGAGAACAGAGAGAGAGGGGGAGGAGATGTAAGAATCCCGAGGAGAGAGGTTCCTGAAATATTCGTGGGTCATAAAGAGAAAACGAGTGTATGAAGCGCAAAATGAGAAAGAGAAGGAGCTCGTAAAAGATGGTGTAGAAAGCGAGGTTGTTGACTAGGGGGAAATAGAGAGGGTGCGAGGAATGGATATCACTTGCCAAAAAAGAGATAGGGGGTGGTGATGATGACGATGGTGGTGGAGGTGGAGGTGGTGATGAAGATGATGATGATGATGAGGAGGAGGAGGAAGAGTAGGAGGAGGATGGTGATGATGATAATAAAGATGATGATGATGGTGATAATGATTATGATGAGGAAAGTAACTGCACTGGTCACCCCTTAATTTCACTGACCTCTTTTGTACCTTATTGTTGTTGCTACCTTATTATTATTTTTATTATAGGAAAGATCCCAAATGAATAAAAGGTTAATAGGGGTTTTGTCTAGTACTACAAGTTCAAAAAGTCGACTAGTATGCAAAGATAAATCTGTGAATAAATATACTGTCGAGAAAGGACACAGAAACGAGCATATTATTGTATTTGCCATATAATATATTTCTTTACATTAATACAGCAATCATTAATATTATTATTATGTATAATAAATAAGTACCACTAAACAGGATACGTAATATGCAGTTAGACATTAGAAGCCTTTGGACCCTTTCCGATAGATATTATATGCTAGGAGAAATTATCGTAGGTACAGGAGAGACACGACAACGGAAACCTGGTGAAGATGGCCACCACCCTGGGTCGATGGCTTCCTGGCGGCACCCTCAGTCTCTCTCCACGCAGGACCAAGGCAGGGCAGGTCAAGGCAGGGCAGGTCACGGCAGACCTTAGGAATATATGGTACTGAAGGGAAGGACACAGGAAGGTAAGGTAAGAGAAGGCAGGGGAAGGCAGGACATGGCCTTGGGAGAAATGATACGGCAGGACAGGGCAATGCAGGGCAAAGAGAGGTAGGTTAAGGAAGGGTCGGCCAGGTAAGGGCATACAGAGACACAGTAGGTTGCAGGCCAAAGTAGGGCAGCGTATAATGTAAAGTAGGAGAGGGAAGGGCAGGGCAGGACAGGGCATTTGAAGGTAAGGCAAAGACAGGACAGACCAAAAGGAGGTAGGGTAGGGGAGGGAAGGAAACTAGGCAATACACTGTAAGGCATGAAGAAGGACGTGTATAGTAAGGCAGGTGAATAGCGCATGGGTAGGGCAATGAATCGGAAGGTAAAATAGGGTAAGCCATAGGAAAATAGCATTGCAGGGTATCAGGGTAGGGAAGTGCTGAGCTGGGCACGGGGAAACATGAGAGGGTAAGATAGGGCAGAAAATGGCATAAGGGAGACATGACACGGTAGGGTAATTAAGCTGATGAGAGAATGAGGATAAAGGAAGGTGAAGCAGGGGGGGAGGAAGTTGAATTATGGAGACACTGAGTATGACTAGGCAAGAAAGTGCTGGTTAG
Organism: Coenobita brevimanus; assembly: GCF_032717465.1. NCBI lineage: Eukaryota > Metazoa > Arthropoda > Malacostraca > Decapoda > Coenobitidae > Coenobita > Coenobita brevimanus. The sequence goes on along the minus strand of NC_137023.1, from coordinate 56,994,701 downwards.
GGCATTTCAGAACAAAGTTTGATATAATGAGAGAGACCAAGGAAGGCCGCCAGGACTCAACAGGATGATATCTAAGGCAAACCTACACTTGAGTCTTCTTTCAACCCGGAGCGGAGGCCAGAGCACACACCTTGAGACATAACCTTATAACACCTCATGGGAATATGTCAACAAACAACATATTCAACGATCAAACACTCAGTAATACCATGTTTCCCTCTATTAACTTCAATTATGTGTATGATAATAATAGCCATGATTTTCCAAGAAGGAGGTGTATAGTCTTCAAGAAACATTACGAAAACAAGGCCCCCACGAAGGAGACACATCGTTATGATACACAGTGATCGAAAAGCCTAAACAGTTGCGGTACTATAGAACGTAGACTTCAGACTTTTCTCCAGGTGCTTGCTAACCCTGATGAATGGTGCCCAGAGAAATGAGAATACTATTTTGCGAAACGTTGACAGCTGTATTTATGGTATCACAGTTTAGCATTCTCTTCCCCTCGACTGTTCATCTCGATACTATCTTGAAAATACTGCAGAAGGAGTATCGTCTCATCTTATTAATATTTGTGGGTGAAGGATTAAGTTGATGTGATATTCCCTTCTTCAAACACTGTTCATCTTACCTCTACCTTGATATTACTGATGAAAGGGAATTATTTGCTATTATCAGTTTAAGTTGCTGAAGATGCATGAAGCAAGTCGATGCAAAAAGTCTGAAGCATACGAGCGTGCGTTGTCCGGACTTTTATTTGGTCACTTTTCTACCCACCAAGCTGTAACTACAAATAGCTGGCCACGTCCATATCGTACATTTTGATAGTGATGCTGACACCTCTAAGGAATGGGACTATGATACGACACAGCTATGTACAGTAAAAGTTCTCCCTCCCTTTATTTCCTTCAGCTAATCTCCTCTCAAATACTTCCTTCGCAAAAAAATAAATAAGAGAAATTTTAAAAGCGTGTCCGTGGCATTTTTTTCCTGTGTGTTCCGTGGTGTTTCTGGTGAAGTGTTCCGTTTATGAATTTGTTGAGTTGTTCCGGGAAGTTCTTGCTCATGTGTTTTATTGGTTCAGCTTGCAAGTCAGGCTTTCTTATGGGAAACTATAATTCTCAGAGAGACATGTAAAATTAAAAGAGAAGCGACCGGACTTACCTAGCCTCTGCACCATGTAATTTTTCTACTACTGGCCATGAACAAAATAATTCACGCACTTTCATCAAACAGACATTGTATTTATACTGTATCCACCGACCTTATGCCACGTAGCTCTGTGGCAGAAAGAGACTATACTACTGCTATACAAATGTTCCATAGCACTTCTTTATGACTAGCATCATAAACTAGTGTCAATCCGTTCTTACAACCAAGGATTCGAGATGGTGAGATTGGAATTTAGGCCAGGTTAGAATAAAGAGAGTGTAATATTCCCCCACACTACATAAGTAATATTTTTTTTCTACACAAAACCTGATCCCTTTTTCAACTTGAGAACAAACTCTAGTAAAGAGAGCCTCGTCAAAGAACCCATAGTAAAAGAAGCCTAAGAACTCTACCTATCAACCACACGGGAATCATATACGTAAGGAGAATACAGTATGGAATAATCAGTCTTCATCCACGTCCCCAGTTGTACCGCTGGATCTCATAGTCGGCATGCCTCATTATATATATTTTTCGACTGGGTATACACGAGCGTCTGACCTCCTTACTGACTCGTTTCCCTGGGAGATGTGATGGAGGAGGTGCTGTGTTATGTCGCTCTTAATTAGCTGTGTTAAGGTGAGGGATAAGGAGGAGAGGAAGATGACAGTAGCTGGAGAAAGTAAATGAGAGGAAGAGGAAATTTGGAGGTACTAGCTGGTGAGATGGAGGGAAAAGGAGGAGGAGGAGGAGGAGAGGAGAAGGAGGACGTGAAGATGAGAAGAGTATATATGAAAGAGTCGAGAAGTTTTGCCAGGTGGGTATAACTGAAGGAAGAGAGGAACAGCTGGAGAAGAACGTCGAAGGGAGGAGATGTGAAGAAAATATTCGAAAGGGAGGAAAAAAGATAAAAAAATACTGACAACACCGAAACCCCTAACCAAAAAGGGAATACATGACGTGCGTGCGTGTGCGTATTCGTGTGCGTGTGTAAGTGTGTCTGTATATGTTTGTGTGTACGCATGAATCACCCCGCCCCATTAATAGATCCATAACTGCTACCCATTCCAGCCATCCTCTTAGGCTTAACGTAGGGGTGGAGGGAATGGGAGGGGGAGGAACTTTGTGATATATTGTGTACATAGACATAATCCTAACACACCATTACTCTAGCTCACTACCTCGACGAACATCACCCCTCTGTCTGTCTGTCTGTCTCTCCTTCCTCTCCTTCCCTCACCTTTCTTCCAGGTCTTATACTTCACCCTATAGTTTCTGTCTATAGCAAATATCAATTTTTTATTTTCATACTGCTTACTGGTCGTCATTTTAGTTTCTGTTTCTTCCTTTTTATTTCTTGTCCACTGTTATCTTTTCCTTTTTTTCTTAAATTGTCTCCACCTCTCTTTTCTCTTCCTTTTCCTGTCAATTCCTTTTATTACCTTCTTATTTTTACACCGCTTGCTCCACCCATCCCGCTCTTCCCCATATCTAATTCTCTTCGCAAAGTAACAGACAGATAGATAGGTAGACAGATACATAGACAGATAGATAGGTAGGTAGAGAAAATGAAAGATGGAATGAAATATCGATAAACAGAATGAAGGAAGAAAAAAATATCTCAGCCCAGCCTCCCAGGTCTCATCATAACTCCCTTCGTCTGCGGCTGAGAGGATGCTAAGAGGCTCCTCCAGACTTATTCGCCTGGAGTCTGGCCAAGGTCGTCTCTCCCTTCCCTCCATTTTTCTCGGCCTCTCCATCTCGATCTCTTTCACTTCCTCCTGTTGCTCTCCCCTCCGTTTACTTTTTTTTTTTTAAATTTGGAAACCATATTCTCCTTTCTCTCTCCCAGTATTTTCTCCAATATCTCCATTTTTCTCTGCTTCTACATCATGATCTCCCTCATTTCCTCTGATTGCATTCTCTCCGTTTACGTTCATTTTTTTAACATAAGTTTCATTCTCTTTTTTCTCTCTCAGTACCCTCATTTCTCCCCTTCCCTACTTCCTTTTCCCAATCCCCCAGTCCCTTCACTACCTACTTCCTCTCTTTTCATTCCCCACTCCTTTCTCTCTCTCCTCCCCTCTCCTTATCTCATTCCTTCCCCCTATCCCTTCTCCACTACCTACTCGCTCTCTCTTCCTACCCCCTTCCTTCTTCTCCCCCCACCCCTCTCCCTCTCTCTCTCTCTTCCTACTTCCCTCCTTCCCCTCCCTCCACCCTTCTCCCTCTCTCTTCCTACTTTCCTCGGAGGGTATAAAGAGTCATTGCCTTTTGGTCAGCACTCGTGTATCTCAACAATTTCTTACATCATAATTTGGTGACAATGTGGATAAGAGTCCTTAGTTCAATTAATATACCAAATGAGTTTTTAAAATATTGGGATTATAGTATATTTTCTTGGGTTTTTACCTTCTTGCGGTTCTCATATATATAACTTCTTTCCTTCCATCCCACATATTTTTCTTCCTTTGTTGCCTTGATCCTGTCATTCCTTGTCTTCCTTTCTGGTCTTTTTATTTTACATTTATTGTACATTTATCATATTTCTCTTTTCCTCTTTTCTTTCCAGTTATTTATTCGTTTCTCTAAACTCATTTTCCTTCTGTTTCCTACCTCAAGCACGTCCTTCCTCTCCCCCCACCTCCATCCTCATCCCTTTTTTACATCAATAGTTTCCGCTTATGGCCTTTTTCCGACTTTAATTTTAGCCTTCCCCTCCATTTATTTTCCTCCCTATGGCTTCATTCTCCACTATGCTATTTCCGTCCTCTCGACCCCGTCTCCGTGTTTATTTATTCTCTGACTCATCCTCCCTCCGTTTTCCCTCCAATTCCTTCCACTTTTCCTCCCTCTTCTTTTGCTTATCCTCCCTTTTCTTCTAAAATTCTACCATCTTCTTCCAGTCTTCTTCCCTCTCCTTCTTTCCTTTCACTTGTCCTTTCGTTCCTTTCACCTTTCCTCTCTTTTCTTTTGAGTTTCCCTTCCTTTCCTTCAAAGTTCCTCCCTGTAATTCCCCATTTCCTTCCCTTCCCTCCATTTTTTTTGCCCCTTCTTCCCCATTTCCTTCTTGCCTCTCGCCTTTTCCTTCCCTTCTCTCCACTTTTTCTCCTTTTCCTCCCATTTTCCTCCCAGCGCTCGGCCGACCCAGCAGGCCAGGCTCATACACCTCCTTCCTATCTTCATCATGGCGGCAATTTTCTTCTTTTCATGTCTGCGTCACTGAGAAATATTGCTCCCCGAGGTTATACGGTGGCAGGTGGGAGGACGTGGGGGCAGAAAGGGGTGAGGCTAGAGTCTGGGGAGGGTGAAGTAAAGTGGAGGTCCAGGAAGAAAGGGATGATTTTGGAGTCGTCAAGAGGGAAATATAGAGGCCTGAGAAGTAAGAGGTGTACTGGAGTCTGGAGGAAGAAAATAAAGTTGCTCCAAAAGGACTCTCAGGGAGGGCATGTAGAAGAAAGGTGGAAGCACTGGAAGACATGGCAAGAAAGACAAAGTAAGATATATAAGAGTCAGAAAGACAGGGGCAAGAAAAGTGTAATAATGGAATGAGGAAGATGAAATTTTAGATGTCTCAAAAGGACTGTGATCAGAGACAAGTAAAAGGCAGATGAGAAATTTAGAAGACAGAGTGAGACAAGGACAAAGTAGACCTTGAAGAGTTATGGGAAGGGAACTAAAGTCCCCTTAACCATAAAATGAATCTAGTTGGTGGCTGTATCGATCAATGAATCAAGGGAGAGAGTAATGTGTCCGGAGTGTCCTAATGAGGGAGAGGACACTTAAGAGCACTGAAGGCGTTGTTAACACCCACTATTACTTGTGTGTGTGTGTGTGTGTGTGTGTGTGTGTGTGTGTGTGTGTGTGTGTGTGTGCTGGAAGCCTAGAACCATCAATTTCGACTGGCCATTAAAAACATTAAGAACATCAAATATTCATCTAGTCATCCCCACAACCTCCCCGAAATTTCTCTTGGTGACTCTATGGGGATGAGATTAAGAATTTTTGGAATTATGAGATGATTTTCATTTTAGACTTTTCCGAGTTCATTTTAACATTTCCTTAGAGAGAATTTTTTGTGTAGTAGATAAATTACTGAACAATACTCTTCTACTTTTATTTTACTTGCAAAACGAAGCGAATCAGGTAATGAGATATTGATGTTGTTTATAAATCAAAATGAGTTTAGATAATAATTCAAACTGCTTAACAATCCTCTGCCACTTGTTCTTATTTTTACTTGCAAAACGAAACTATTACAACTGTTTTTTTTAATTTGCAAAACGAAACACTTACAGAGACGGAATAGTCACGTTATTTACAAATCGAAAAGAGAGACAATATTTCAAGCCATGACACAAGCCATATTGTACTACCAGCTAGAGTGCCCAGCCTGCAAGTTGATGAGCACTATATCCTATTCACGTAACAGAGAGACATCTGAAGCGGTGTTTTCGTTGCCATAGAGCAGTTCGTATTATGCCTTTGATATTTTGTTGACGTTATTTACTTATTTCACATATATATTTTTTTCATAATCGAAGTTCTTTGCATCAATATTATATTGGAGGATGTTGAACGGAAACATGCAGTGTTAATTATCAGAGAAGGGGTGCGACGAACGCGACTCCTGGACCGAAACAAGCCAACCAGTGTACACAAACGGGGTGAATGTGCGACTGGAGTGTTGAACCTCGGGAATATCTTAAGAACACTTCATACTGAACCTTAATTTTCTCCGGCAGCAATTTAATCTTAAGATGATTTTCAAAACTTTACTCCGAAAATTAATAGATATAAATAAGGTTGCTAATTTTAGTAGCATAATAGTCGTACAGGAGTAAAGATTAATACGCTAGGTAATTTAAAGAAGAGGGGTACTTTGACAGGCTGGCTTAATTTTCCGATAGAGTAACTGCCAATTAGCAGCTATGACAGTAACGCCTCTATGCTCCAGATATCAGATTTAAATGAATAGATTATAACACCGCAAGGGCAGCTTTCTTGGTGCCATGGGAGACTTCATAAAGCCTTTTACTTAGCGATTTAATCCATGTATTGTATATCACATTTTCTTTAACATTCTCGTGTACGTTTTTGATACTAAGAACATACAAGTGGTTACTGAGGTGTTATGTGCAGAATGAATCGCTAAGGATGAGGTGTTACGAGACCTCCAAGTTCACGTAGAATCTGACCGCTTAATTCACTCAGACCGTGCCCAGGTATCGTTCCCAATCAAGGTGACAGAGACGGAGAAATTCCCCCACCACCTCCGTCGTCTGCCTGCCCCGACCTGGCCCAAAACCCCTTCAGAGCGAGGACTCCTTTCTTTACCTCAGTTCTTGCTGCCTCCAGATGGTTTTCTTCAGCTTCAGTACGTCTTTTGTGCCTGTTTTTTCCTTGCGATTGTGTTAAGCTCGGAAGATGTTTTTGTTCTTAACTGGAGGGGTTAGATATAGTCGTCATGAACCCTTTCGAGACCAAAGACTCTCCTAAGCTCAGTAAATTCGTCTCTGGGTCATTTTTTTTGTTAGTTCTTGTTTCCTCAGACGATTTTTTCATTCTTTTCCTTCTCTCTCTCTCTCTCTCTCTCTCTCTCTCTCTCTCTCTCTCTCTTTACTGAGGGGTAGTAGACTGCTATTCTCAACCCATGGGATACGAAAATTCGCTAAGCTGAATGAGATCGTCTGGAGGTGGCAAGAACGAGCTAAAAACAGGAGGTCATCGTAGTGAAGGGGTCGTGGCTCCTTCCCCCTATTGTTCTGCTCAACCTCTGCTGCTGCTGCTGGCGGGGAAAACACTTGCCGGGGAAATGTGGGGGAGGTGTCAAAAGCAGTGTCGAAAACGGTGTCGAATGCGGTGTCGAAAGCAAGGATGAATTCTGAGCTGGATGAATGGATGAAGAAGTTGATTATGCATTGAACCCTTTCACCCTCATGACGTATTTCACTCTTGCTCCTGCCACTGTTGCTCCAGAGGGGTGCCTTCGCGTGGTGGCACCCATATGACTGGCCGGATTCGCTGCTCGGTTATCCAGATTTCTTTCAACTTCGCCCCTGTTCTTCAAAATGGGAAGTGGTGCACTGCGGGGAAAAAGGTAACTTCAGCCTGCAGTTCACTGGGTTCACGTCCATAACCACAGCTACCCCTAGTGGATTTTATTTAGAGTGAGGGTGATTTCTCTTAGTGGAAGGGTTAATGAAGGAAAATGTAAGCCCATCCAGCCTAAAAAGTCTCTCCCATGCCAAAGAAAACAGTCTGGAGATAGCAAGAACGAAATCAAAAGTACGTCTTGGTTGAAAGGGTTAAGGATATAGCAGATAGATAGAGAGAGAGACAGACAAAGGGACAGCTAGATTAATTTAAGGATATACCCGACAGAGAGATAGACAGAGGGACAGCTAGATTAATTTAAGGATATACCCGACAGAGAGATAGACAGAGGGACAGATATATTAATTTAAGGATATACCAGATTGTTTGAGAGATAGACAGAGGGACAGACAGATTAATTTAAGGATAAACCAGACTGATTGAGAGATAGAGAGAGAGACAGACAGATTAATAAGAATAAACGGATAGATAAAGCGATAGATGGGTAAAGGGTTAAATCAGTACCAAGAATATAAGCCTTGTAATTCTTCTAAGTCATTGGAGCTGCCCAGAACTTATTCCTTTTTCTGAAAGCTTATCAATACATTCATCTAGAAACTGATTATATCTAACACGCTTTTGGGTCAGTATCAGTCTATGGATAAAAGATGAAAATTAACCTTTGACCAGATTGACGTCTTCTTCAGGTTACTCTTGCAAAATTCCCAGATGATTTTCCTCAGCTTAGGACAGATTTTTTTTTTAACTGAGGGGTTAGATATAGCATCAGTAAACCCCTTCATCACCAGAGGTCTTTCCGAAGCTTCTTAAAATCGTCTTACTCAGCTTAGGATACGCTTTTCGAAATGGAGGGGGGGCTAGATGCACCATTAATAAACCCCTTCGGTATCAGAGGTCTTACCATGATGAATAAAATCGTCTGGAAACAGCAAGAATAAGCTCAAAAGGACGTCACACGAATTCTAGAGGGTTGATGGGGCGTGGGAGCTCAGAATTTAGTGTGAGTGAAGATATTAGGACAAGGGGAGAAGTATCATGTCTTTTACTTGCAACAACAATTAGAAGTATTAAATCTATCAGAAATGTATCAGAATCAATCATGAAAATTGCATAATTGATATTTAAAAAGCAGCTAAATCGATTGTAAAGTAGCAAATTGTCCTAAAGAAAAGGAATATTGGCCAGGAAAATGGCTTTATAATAATTATGAAAAAAAAAAAGCAGTTCCTACAGGGCAGACAGGAAAAAATACTCCTTTAAATTTCCTAAGAAAATATAGATGTCAAAGGTAGCAGGGACAAACCACAGGAATCCGTCATTTGATTTAAGAGATTTTGAATGACCGTGAAAATGGTAAAGGTGGTGTTCTCCCCAGGTAAGAAGTTTATGTATCAGAAGGCTTGGGGTTGATAAGAGGAATGTATATGGTAGAGTGGGTGGATGAGGCAGGACAAGCAAAAAGCGGTGAAGTCAGCACGGAGAATTGACACTCTCCTGCCTCTCTATATATACATCTATGTGCAGTTTGGCTAGTACGTCTCCTACCGACCTTTTAAATACGTGATATATAGAAGAAGATCGCGTAATGCAAACATCGAATAATCATAATAATAATGCTTCGTTACGGGTGCGTCGGCGCGTAGGCTGACAGACACCACAGCAAGGGCTCAACCATATTGTGTTTGGGTCTCTCTCTCTCTCTTCGTCTTTTCGTTAAAATATCTTCCACTTATGAATAGAGCAAATAATCCTCGAGATATGGAATTAATCTAAGTCACGAATCCTACTACCACTACTTATTAACGTTATACAAGCGGCTGAAATCTGAAGGTTATATATATGTACACTTAAATTAATGTTACTTTACATTGTCTTAATGATACGATACACGAGTCAAACTGAAGCAACGAGACAAATCGCCGACAGCATCTACGGGTGAAACAAGTCTACGGACAATACCACCCACGTTTCACTTACACAAGACAGACGCAGTAACAATAGGCTATGATTAATTCACTGGTGGCAGAACAATAGGGAAAACACGGGTCATTCTCTCAGCTCCTACACTCGAGTCAGGCTAAGGATCGTATGGAAATGAGATGGTAGGTTTCGTAGCACTTTTCCATGCCGATTTATTATGTCTATTACACCTGGGTAACATCTAAATTCATTTATATATTTTTCTTATAAGCTTACTGTACTTTCTCTAAGTGACGTCCAACAAGGTAAAAAAGGTATAATATGCAAAATAAATCGCTAAGGAAAGTATGTTACGATATCTTCAAAGCCACTTGAAATACGACCCTACGGCACTTGGTTGAAATACTTTGGCTTGGATCATGGTGGTATGGATTCCTAGAAAGAATTTGATACTAAATCACATCAACCCTTATACTCCTATATACTCCTATACATTAAACTTAATTCCTTGTCTCTTCGTATTTGTCTTCCCCTTTCGAAACTTAACTACTGTACTGAGTTCCAGCTATCTCCGGTACGGCCTGCGATTTATACAGAAAGAATCCAACCTTTACATTTATTTCCAGACACCAATTTATATAGAAAAAGCCCAACCTTTATATAGATTTCCAGACACCAGAGAGCCACCAGGAGCCAGCCAAGGTGTCGGAAAGAAAGTGTTAGACGCCTGACCTCTCGTAAAAATTATGGCCCCTGCACCAGAAGAACCTAGGAGATATATAACACGGACCCGCACCACAACACTCTCAGCTCATCTCCCAGGCGCTACGTGTCACCTTCTTAAAATCCACTATCTTCTTCAGTGTCTCCTTCACTAAGTTCTCCATTAAAACCACGTAATGTTGAGAGGTGCAGCAACAATATAACCGGAGAATTATTCAACTTTACGCCAGATTATGACACTCTCTTTGTATTTCTTATCTCTACATTAATTTTCTTCTTCTTAAGTTCCAGTGTCTTCTTCATCAAATTCTCCCTTGAAACTACTTAATGTCGAGTAGTGTCCAGTATAAAAAATGACCGAAGAATTTTATAACTTTACGCCAAATCGTAACACTTCCCTTGTAATTCCTTTCTGCAGCTCATTTTTAAAGATAGAGATGGTATTTTTAGGCCAAGATAATATGAGCAGAGTATAGTGTAAGGTCTTGCTGTTTAATCGTAAATATTTGGTGGGATTTGCTGTACTTGTTTCGTAAATTATGAGGGATGGTCGGGGAGAGAGAGAGAGAGAGAGAGAGAGAGAGAGCGGGGGGGAGGAGGAAGGTCGAAAGAGAGAGAGAGAGTGAGTTAGGGCCAGACCACAGACTTTTCGAAAACTTAATGGTGTGTGTATAATGTGTGTTACGGTTGAGAAAGAGAGAGAGAGAGAGAGAGAGAAAGAAAGTTAGAAATGGGGGGGGGGAAACAGAAGGACAAAATGGTCTATGGAGAGTAAACGAACAGGAGACGGGTTGGATGTGGTAAGCAATTTGTCTGAACCATTTTTCCAGCTTCCATTTTTTCCCCTTTTTTCCCCTCTTCCTCCCTTCTTTTTCCCTCCATTTTTTTCCTTTCTCCTGCTATATCCGATTTCCTTCTACAACCTCGGCATCCCTATCCATCTCTGCTGTGACTGGGTTTTTCTTGCCTATTGATCTCTGGAAGGCTGATGAAGTAGTGGTTGGTGCTGTGTGGTGGGGTGGAGTGGGGTTGTGTGGGGTGGAAGAGGGGAAGGAATGGGAGGGGAAGTGAGGGAGAAGGGGTATTTGGGGGGAAAGGAAGGTGTGGAGGAAAAGGGTGGAATGAAGACTGAAGGGAAAGGGAAAGGGTCGAGGGGATGAAGTGGAAGAGGGGGGATAGATGTAGTTGGTGTGTTACGTTGGTGAAGCAAGGTAGGGACTAGAAAGGGAAAAAAATTGAGAAAGAATAAGGAAAATGAAGGAATGGGGAAGTGGGGGACAGGGGAGGATGGGTAGGGATCAGGGGAAAAATGGTGAAAAGGGGAAGGAAAGTGAACTGAGTTGGAAGGGGAGGGTAGAAGGGATGGAGGAGGAGTGTGACGAGTAGATAAGGGAAGGGGAAGAAGGCGAGAGAGGGAAAGGAGGGGAGAGTGGGGGGGAAGGAGGGGAAGCATGGGAGCAAGGAAGGTGAATGGGGTATGATGGATTGGTTAGGGGACGGGAAGAAGGGAAAGGGAGGCAGCCAGGAGGGGTGGAGGGATGGGGAACGGATGAAAGGGGGAGGGGAAGGATGGGAAGGCTGAGTGAGAGTGGTCAGTTAGGAGCCTGTTATATCAGTGTCACGCGACAAGGTGAGTGGAAGGGTGGCGTGTTGAGGTGGAGGGGGGTATAGAAGTGGAAAAGATAGTGGAGATATATCTAGTTGGGGTGAAGAGGTGTATAGGAGTGGAAGGAATGGTGGGGTGGAGGAATATCGTGTTGAGGTTGAGATGGATGTGTGTTTTGATTCTCAGATAGCTTGGGTTAAGTTATCCTAGTGTTTAGCATTGTCTGGGAAGCTTTGCATGATGTTGAGAGAGAGAGAGAGAGGGAATGCATGATGCCAGAATAATAGAAATACATAAGGGCAGAAAAAGAGTAATTAGAGGGAAATTAGAATAACACAGTCACACCTCACTCACACAGTCTCTCACCGCCAGTACAAGCAATGAGAAACGCCATACCAAGCGTACTCATGTTTTTTTCAGTCTGCCCTGAGTGTCCTTGTAGTAAAATAGAGGCAATTATCAAACCCTAACGATATTGGGAACTCTTAGCTAGACGTATATAGGGATTATGAACATCTATTATAATTTTTGAGGTATAGTCTATGAGAGATGATTAGAATATCGCTGACAGAGAACATGACTGTTTTATTACTTAGCTACGAGCATAAAGCACACACACACACACACACACACACACACACACACACACACACACACACACACACACACACACACACACACAGGTCAACTAGAATTTCCATCCAATGTGTGGCATAATCGTTTACCACTTATTCGTGACTAGACCATATTCTAATCTTAATCCCATGCTCTAGCTCAGCATTGAAGATAGAGAGATGGAAATTTTACGCCAGTTTAAAGTCAACAGCGTAATTTCACACCATGATGATGTGAATAGAGTATAATTCAGGGTCTTCTTTTTCAACTTCTTCCAGCTTCCAGGCGATTATATTCAGATCAGGGGTAAAGAGGCGTGAAAGTCTTCATTAGCGATGCCTTTGGCCAGTGCGAATGAGGTTGTGGTGGAACGAGATCAAAGGCACACTGTGAAGGCGGGGCGGACGGACGGACGTGTTTCTGTCTGCTTTTCATGTTTCTGTCCGTCCGCAACACGCCTGTCTGTCTTCCGCTAAAGAGACTCCCTCTGCTGAATAAAAACAAATCCAAGAAACCAATATTCCGCTGAGCTTTCAATAAATTTAGGGTACAAGAAACAGGAATAAACATCCGGAAAAGCCACACGCAAAATGTAAACACTGAGGCAAGGTCAGTTTTCCTCGTTCATATCCACGTGGGAGACTTCGGTTTAGATCCTTTCAGAAGAGGAAAGTCTGATAATTTTCTGATGTGGCTATCTCAGAAAGATTAATCTAGATCAGGGTTAAATTCTATAAATGAAGAATTTAAAAATCCCTTCCCTCCGTCTCTTCCCTTCGATGATAAAATTTCTGTGTTCGTGTAACCATCAGAAGGTTATTTTAAACTTAGAAAGGAACTACCCTTACTGAGAGAGAGAGAGAGAGAGAGAGAGAGAGAGAGAGAGAGAGAGAGAGAGAGAGACATAGCCCTCCTCTTGACTCTCTCCACTTTAAAAACACGGATGAAGCTAGGGAAGGCCTTCAACCCCACCCCCACACACACTGTCACAGGACGGAAGTTTAAAGCTCTCTCAATCGATAAGAAGAAGGAAGAAGAGGAGGAGGAGGAAGAGGAGGAATGCTCTGAGCCTTGAATCCTGCTTGGTGTGTGTGTGTGTGTGTGTGTGTGTGTGTGTGTGTGTGTGTGTGTGTGTGTGTGTGTGTGTGTGTGTGGTAGTAGTAGTAGTAGTAGTAGTTGTTGTTGTTGTTGTAGTAGCAATAATGTGAAAGAGGTAGCTATAGATGAGTTACTAAAAGCGAAGAAACGGTAGAATATCTTGTTAGAAAATGTTACAGTGGGACAGAGAAAATGTCATACCCCTAAACATCCCTAAAAATATCCCTAAACATCCCTAAAATATCCCTAAACATCCCTTAAATTATCCCCGAAATGCTGGACAAAAAATCTCAAGAACATTGCTAAGTTTCATACCATTAGCCATCAAAGTCTGGCGTAATAGAGAAATAAACGTCTGAAAATCAGGTGTCGAAACCGCTAAACTGAAGCCTTGGGTATGATGGAGGTGAAGAAGGTGTGAAAGCAGAGCAGGTAATGGAATGCTGTGGAGTATTTGATTTGAAAATGTGGTGAAAATATCTGGGACTTTGTAGATGTTGGTGGTGATGGTGGTGGAGGTAGTTGTGGTGGTGGTGGAGGTGGTGGTGGTGGTGGTGGTAGTAGTAGTAGTGATAGTGGTGGTGGTGGTGGTAGTAGTAGTGATAGTGGTGGTAGTAGTAGGAGTAGTAGTAGTAGTAGTAATAGTAGTAGTAGTAGTAGCAGTGATGGTGATGATGGGAGTACTAATGGTGGCGGTGGTGATGGTAGTAACGATGGTGGTAGTAGTGGTGGCAGTGGTGGTAGGGCAGGTGGTGGTGGTGGTGTGTGATTCGAAGATGCATGAATATATGTAACAGGGATGAAACCGGTAGCTGTGGTGTTATGCTGGAAGTAATGAAGGCGGTGTGAAAGAAGTGAAAAATGGTATGAAAGACGTGAAAACTGGTATAATGGGTTTGGAAAGGGTGGTGTGAAAGTAGAGTAGAAACCCACTCAACCACGTGATTTGAAGATGAAGTGAGAAAACGTAGAACGGCAGAGTAGGAGAGTGTCAATATGATGTTGGAACTCCACAGCGAACAGTGAAAGATGTATAGTGACATTTTAAGATCTGGGGAAAGTAGGAGGGCTGTTGGATCTCAGGAAATGGGCTGCTTAATCTACGAGGAGCTGGAAAAAAAAAGGTATGTTATATTGTATGTTTAATATTGAAAATGGAAACCTGATCCGGATAGTGTGAGACGGACAGTGATAGTTCAAGTGCGATAGTGATGGCGTGACTATGCTAGTGATTGAGGGAGCTTTACGTTAGTCACGCGATAATAACTTTGGTGGTGGCAGAGTTGAAGTAAAAGTTTTGAGTGGAATAGCTGGCGTGAGTGTTAAACTGATCGGCTCTTTGCACGCACAGGACTGAGAGCATGAACCGTGTTGGTGTGGAACTGAGAGACTATTTGAGTTTTTGTTTTCCTTCATGCATATAAATGGTCATCGTTGGAACTGTTTTCTCAGTTTGTCTTTCCCCATTTCCTGTCGCATATTGTCTTTTGAATTAAATTTGTCCCGGCAACTCGCAATTTGGGTTTTCATTTGTATAATTTCCTCAATACAGGAGTTTTTTTTTTTTTTTTTAGCAAGATTTTAGTATTCCCCTTACAATAAAGTACTGATTATATTAAAGTCTAAATATTCTCTAGTACGTCATGAAAAATAATTATAATAGTGACAAATTGCAATTTATATATATGGCATAAAATATGATATCAACGTGTCACATGAAGAAATAAATTGACAAGGGTAAGGTGCCACTAACTCCTTGTACCAGCGATTATACTGCCCCAAGTGACGTAAATTTGACGCCTCGACGCTAAAACGTAAAAACATGACCTTGACAACGCGACCCCCTACTTTAATCCGGTGTGGGAAACTGTGATAAAACCGAGGCATATCACTGGCGCTGAGAGTTTCAAAGGAACAAAAACTCTCTCTTTATTTTTGAGGTTTTATTATTGTCCTTTACCCTTTCCTACGCCGTTCCTCCACTTTCCTCCCTCAGTTTTTCCTCCGTCGCCTTCCTACCTTGCCTCTCGCATGCCCCCGTCCTCAGTTATTCTCTCTCCCTCGCTTCTACTTCGACCCTACTCTCCTCCATTTTCCCTCTCTCCCCTCCCTCTCTCTCTCTCTCCACGGCCAGCGAGAATATTATCCCTCCATCCTTTGCCTCTCTTTCTTCCGCTCCTACTCTTTCCTCCACGCTCACCCCTACCCTCTCTCGCTCTTCCCCGTCTCCCTCTCTCTCTCACACACACACCCCGGAGCTAAAACGGGAGGGTCTCTCTCTCTTTTCTCTTCCTCTTTATAACTCTCCTATTTTTCAAGTTCAGTGGATGTGTGTGTGTGTGTGTGTGTGTGTGTGTGTGTGTGTGTGTGTGTGTGTGTGTGTGTGTGTGTGTGTGTGTGTGTGTGTGTGTGTGTATGAATGTATGTTGTAGTGTGTGGCGTCTGTGTCTGTGCGTGTGAGTGAGTGTCCACGAGTTTGTAAGAGAGTTAAGGAACGAAAAGAGTTGGTGAGCAGAGAGGGGGGGAGGGGAGTCAGGGATGAAGGAGAGAGTGTGGGAGGTAAAAAAAAGGGAGAGACGGGAATGCTATAGTGTGAGGGAGGGTGGGAGAGAAAGGAAGGGAGGGAGGGAAAAGGGTAAGGAGGAGGGGAAGGTGGGGGAGGTGAGAGGACGAGAGCGAGACGAGATGGCTTCATTCCCTTTAAACCCCGGCCTCGTCATCTCTCTACCAGCCCAACACAACCTCGTTTAGGCCCGGAGTCTCCGTAACACTTCCTCCTAAGCGATTTATTCTGCATGGTACGTGATAAATGGAGAAATAAACTTCTTAGAGGGGGAGTCAAAATGCCTTGTTGTCCTGCCTATCAGTATACCATTCATATTTTCCTTTTTTTTCCTTTTCGTTAAATCTCGGACAATATTTCACATTTATTCAGGTCACGGTTCAAATTTACTTCATGTTCCATATATGATTCATGTCTATTATTATTATTATTATTATTATTATTATTATGTTCTTGGTTTTGGTTTATCAAAATCTTTCGGTCAGTAGTCCTTCTTTATTGACTTTTGTACAATGACGTTTTTATTTTAGAGAAAATTTTCTAATTCTACGATATTTCAGTCATCGTAAGGGAGATTTTTCGTCTTGGAAAGGTTTGATACAAGTTTTATTGACTTTTTCAATACGGGAGGTCAAAATTTCAGTCAAGATTGCAATTTATCTCATTTCAGAAATCCAAAAAAATAGTAACTTCATTTTTCAATCAAGTATACACATTCACCCCAGTTTTTAATTCCAATATTTTCGCTCGTCTTTTTCAGTCACGGTTGCTCTTCATTGCATTTAAGAATTGCAACTAAAAGGTCAGTTTTTCACGCAAGGTTACAGTCCAACCCACTTCAGAATTCAGACAACTGCATTTTAGATTTTCAAAATTGCAATTCACTTCACTTCAGGATTCCAACAACGAGCCTGGGTAAAAATTAGAGACTGACTGAATACACGGTGGCGAGCTGGTCAGTGACGCGAAAACAAGCATATTTTTCCTGTGTTACCTGTGGAGCTGTGTGGAGGTGAGTATCGCTGTGTTCTGTGTAGAGGTGTATATCGCTGTTTTCTGTGTGGAGGTGTATATCGCTGTTTTCTGTGTGGAGGTGTGTATCGCTATGTTCTGTATGGAGATGTGTATCGCTGTGTAGAGGTGTGTATCGCTGTGTTCTCTGTGGAGGTGTGTATCACTATGTTCTGTATGGAGGTGTGTATCCCTGTGTTCTGTGTGGAGGTGTGTATCGCTGTGTTCTGTATGGAGATGTGTATCCCTGTGTTCTGTGTGGAGGTGTGTATCGCTGTGTAGAGGTGTGTATCGCTGTGTTCTGTATGGAGGTGTGTATCCATGTGTTCTGTGTGGAGGTGTGTGTCGCTGTGTTCTGTATGGAGGTGTGTATCGCTGTGTTCTGTGTATGGTGTGTATCTCTGAGTTCTTTGTGGTGTGTATCTCTGTGTTCATGGAGGAATTTTTCATGCATTTATTCTCGGCAATTCTTGTATATTTATTTTCCACTCTCTCTGGCTCTTTCACAACTTTGTTAAAGGTCGCTCTGTTACACTACACTCTTTTTTTATTGTTTCGTTTTCTGTGTCTCACTTCTGGCTTTAATTCGTAAAAATTTTAAGTGTTTATTTTTGCCTTTATTTTCTCTTTTTTCTAGTAATAAAAAATTACAGTTTAAGTCAGCAATTTCTTTTCTTTTTGTTCCATTTCTTTCATCTCATTTTTCATATATTTGCCTATCTTACAACTCCCCTCCTCTCTCTCTCTCTCTCTCTCTCTCTCTCACACACACACACACACACACACACACACACACACACACACACACACACACACACACACACACACACACACACACACACACTAAACCTTTTCACATTCATCACCACGCTCCCTGAACTCTCGCATTCAGACACATTCCCACTTGTCCCCTCCCCTTTCACCCCCACTTCCCTCCTACTTTCCCTCTCATCCCCCCTTCCCCTTCTGATCTCCCCACTCCCCCTCTCATTTCCAACCTCTCTCATTCCCATCTTCTCCCACTTTTCTCCATACATCTCCACCACTCCTATCATCTTTCTTCCCACCTTCCCCCCTCTCAACTTCTCCCATTCATCCCTTCCTCTCCCCCCTCCCGTCACCCCCTCCCCCTTGCCCTTTGACCCTTTGACCCTTTCCTCCCCCCCACCCCGCCACACACGGTGCTCACCTGCGTTAATTAGGCACCTGGAGAGCAGCACCTCGCCACAAGGGTTCTTTCTCAGCACACACACCCCTGGCCACCACAAACCTGGCTTATTTTTAGCGCTCTGGTAACTTGACTTTCTCACCCCCCCCCCACCTCTCTCTCTCTCTCTCTCTTTCAACATTTAGCTCCCAGCCTGTTCTTATCTTTTTTTAATCTCTCCTCTCGATCTCGGGCAGCTTCGGAACACTGAGACAGGTACTAAGTAATTACATAATGACATTTTTACAACCAGGACATTACGCAACTCCTTAAATGTAACTAAGATATTGTGTAATCTTGAAATGGATCATCTTTGTCGACAGAACGCTTGACATGATATCACGTTTTAATTTTCTTGAAGAGTTTATGAGAGTGAGGAGGAGGTGGACGAGAAGGGGGAGACCGAGTTCGAGATGAAGGGATGGGGTGGAGAGATATACGGCAGAGGGATTGGGGGTGAGTTAGAGGCAGGGCAATCAAAAGGCTTAGGACAGCGTGACATGGAGGTAATTTGTCTGTGGCCACTCCTCGCGGGATTAAGGTGTCAGGCTACGGATAGATAAAACATTAGGATAGGCAGATAGATAGATTCATTCTCTCGACTCCACCATATGGCCAGACAGCTACCATACCCATAATATTTTTCTTGATGATTTTCAGTGTCCCCTTCTGAAATAACATGAGAAGAAAAACACACACAAAAAAAAAAAAATCGGAAAAAAGGTGCATTTTTCTTGGTGAGAGGTGGGGGGATTTTTGTCACTGATTCTCACTTTGCCAATATACCTGAGTTCGTTTCACACCTTGTTGTTATTTACGATTATGTTATCTTTTTTTTTTCTGTGTCTTTTGTGTCTGCCATCCTGTCTTCCTCATTCTCCCATTCTGTGACCATCATAAAATTATTCTCATTTATTGTTATCATATATAGAAGACGTGGAGGCATAGTTCTCAAATACACCTAATTCCTTCACTCCAATGACGTTCTTTTTTTTTTTATCTCGCAAATTTCAGACGATTATATGCAGCTTTAGAGAGGCCTTTTGAATTGGAAGGGTTAGATACAGGCTTCATTAATCCCTTCAGCACAAGAGTTCTCCTAAACTGAGTAAAATCGCCTGGTAGAAGGAAGAATAAAAAAAAATAATCGCAGAACTGAAGAGGTAAAATACTCCATGCTCTAGACATAACTATAGTGCGTTTACCCTAACCTGGTAAAGATCCCTAACCTCAGTCAGCTCAGTTGGTGGCCACGTGTAGTCAGATTGGCAGGCCGATTTGACTAGTAACCAAGGGGATTCATTTCAAACTCATCACCAGGGCTCGTCAAATTTTGTGCATTTACGACTCGGTATTTAAGTTGTGGGAGTGGACCAGTTCCGACAGATGAAAGCAGACTGACTATAGATTTATGCATTACACTCATACACAGAAGGGAAATTACTGTACATGGGGGCTTGGTGACAGTTCCTATAAAACATTACTCCAAATTAATAACATTAATTCTGACGCAAAGGCTCGGTATTTAAGTTGTGGGAATAGACCAGTTCCGACAGATGAAAGCAGACTGACTGTAGATTCATGCATTACAGTCATACACAGAAGGGGAATTACTGTACATGGAGCCTTGGTGACAGTCCCTATAAAACGACATTACTCCAAATGAATGACTTAAGTGGTATGGTTTTGATTTTTTTTTTTTTTAGTTATGGTGCAGAGGCGTTAGTTTTACACACGGTTCCTTCATGAATTTTGTAATTTATAATAGACTTTTTTTTTCTTAACCCACTCAGTATGATGACGTTATTTTTAATCCTGCAATCACCAAACGATGTTACTGAGCTTTAAGGAGACCGTAGCGGAGCGGCTGAGTGAGTGAAGATATCTGTCAGTTTTCCTCATTCATTATACAAGATTTTCCTTAAACTGAATAAAAACGCCATCGCACTGAAGGGGTTAACAGGATACAGTTCTACCTCATATTCTTCATTAAACTTTATAAAGACACGAATGTAGTAAAAACAAAAAAGAAAGCCTGCCGTGGATGGTGTGTTCTACCCTGTCTCTTCCCTCTTCTCCTTCACAGATAAACAGAATTAATAATTACACATTTTATTAGAGAGAGTAGCAGCAAGCGAGACCATAACACCAGATCTCTAATTATCCAAGTAAATATCAATGCCCTGCTCGTGGCTAAGCTCGAAGGGATAAAAATATGTGATCAGCCATTTCCAACATTCCAGAAAAGATGGAGCAAAATTTTAAGTATCAGTGTCAGGCTCTATGACATAAATATTCACGCAAAAATTATATAAAATGTAACTAAGAGCCACATAAAATTCTAAGAGTGTAGAGTTTCAACCTGATTTCACGTTAGAGTTTAGAGCTGGACCTTAAGCTGAATACAGAATCAGTCAGTCCGTTGTGGTTGAGTTTCCGATTACTTTATGCTGGGGACTACAGCTGGAATTAAAGCTATGAATGGAAAGCATAGAATTTAAGCTTGATTTCACGCTAGAGCTGAAAGTTGTGCCTTAAACTGAACACGTTTTCTTTTTTGTGTTGTGTTATGGAGTTTCATCATGACTTTGCTGGAGATTAGAGCTGTGAGTACAACTAAGAATGGTATCAAAATTCACAGAGCACAGAATTTAAGCTTCATTTCACGATAGAGCCTAGAGCTGGGCCTTAAGCTGAACACAGATATGCTCTCATTACACTGTGTTGCTGCTCCTCAAGTGTGCGTTGTCCACTGTCTGCCTGCATCAACGCGGCTCAACGCTATCTCTGTATTTGGCACTGTCACACTTCTTGGCATCACAGTCTCTCAACGCCGTCATATGGCAGGGTGATTCGTAAATTGTTCCCTCCTGCCTTGAGTGTTGCGGAGACGGCTCAGTCTGCTGGTGTGGGGAGTGCAGACATTTTAGGTGCTTCACAGAATTACCAGTCAAAAATACAATCAGTAGACGTACAGAAGCAATCACTTTAAAGACTGGAAAGGTGTTATGGCAGGGTGGACACAGGTAACAACGACTGAAGCCTTCCCGCGACACACGAGAAAGAGCTGTGTAATATATCAACCACCCTGTATATTGCACTTATTATACTGACCTCAAACATAGTGTCACCCATATCACATACCTAAGGAACATTTTATATTTTTAGCTGATATCCTTGGTAAGAGCTGATTTTGCGATGCCTTTTCACATATAAGAGTCACTCAACCTTCATTGCTAACATTACACTGATTAAATACATGAGCCAAGCAGGTAAACACTGGACAACTGATATATGCAGGTGTATATATAAATAAATATTGATATAATATGATGTAAGTATTTATAAACAGGACAAAAAATATCCATACATCGCCTATACAAATCATACTTATCACCTCCTCGGTCCTCAGGTGTATAATATATATATATATACTGTATATATATTATTTATGCAGACTACAAAATAATGTAACTGACAAGGATAGTGCCCAGTCAACAGTCCACAGGAGTGCGTTTTGGTGGATCCGTATTCGAGATGGCATAGGAGTTTCCGTAGCTTTTCAAAAAACTATTTGTTATATTTATTACTCTATACTTTTCGTTTTTGCGTTAGTTATATATTTTTAGTATCGACAGAGTTTGCTTCGGTAACATACAAGGAAAAAATGTAGACAAGAAATTAAGATGTCATGTGAAAGATAAATCGCCAGGGAAAAGGTGCTGCCACGCCTTTTATGCCATCTCGAAAATTGCGCATAGTCCGGGATAATGTTTCCTGGGCTCTATCCTTGTCACTCACCCTTACAGTCCTCTTCACAGTGCTACTTTATATCCTAGAATCACAAAGTTACTTATAATCCTAATACTGTTGCGACTCACGGGGTTTTGTGTGATTCACCTACTTAATTATGTGTGTGTAAAAGCGGAGGAAGAAAATTGCCTGGAAAAAGGAAAGGAAAAAGGAGCTAAGTTTTTTTTTTTTTCCTGTGGGTGGTGGTGGTGGTGGTGGATGTGGTAGGGAGTGGTGGTGGTGGAGATGGTGATCAGGTAGTGGTGGTGGCAGCTGTGGTTTGTTGGTAGGTAGCGATAGTTGTAGCCAAATTGTTGTTGTATTTGTGGTTGCAGACAGGTTGTTGGGATGGTGGTTGTGGATGCGGTAGCGGCGGTGGTGGTGGTGGTTGTAGCCTAATTGTGGTTGTCGATAGGGTGCGATTGTGGTAGTAGTGGTGGTCGTGTTGCTGTCAGTTAGTGGTCATTGTTGTGGTTGCTCCTAAGTAGTGGTAGTTGTGGTAGTTGTACATTTAGCAGGGGTAGAATTATGACTAGGGTAGAAAACTTTGACCAGCGGGGGGAAATTCTGCTCGGAGGAAAATTTTGACTAGCGTGGGAAAGTTTTGACAAGAGAGAGGAAAATTGGGACTAGCGACGGGAAAATTAGGACTAGCGTGGGAATATTTTGACTAGCGGGGGAAATTTTGACTAGCACAGGGGGGTTGACTATGGGAAAATTTTGAGTAGCGGGTGAGGAATTACGACTAGCGGCAGGGTAAATTTCAACTAGCGCGGGGAAA
This sequence comes from Coenobita brevimanus, assembly GCF_032717465.1. Taxonomy (NCBI): domain Eukaryota; kingdom Metazoa; phylum Arthropoda; class Malacostraca; order Decapoda; family Coenobitidae; genus Coenobita; species Coenobita brevimanus. The sequence goes on along the minus strand of NC_137023.1, from coordinate 56,972,113 downwards.
TTTTTGAATAGCGCGGGGGGGATTTTTGAACAACGCGGGGGACAACTACACACAGCGCGGTGTTTACATGGACTGCTTTATTATGCATGTGTGTTGCGTCGTTGTCAGAGAATTATGTATTAGGATTAAAAGTATGTTGATCAGTCTATTAATATTCATGTACAAGTATATTCATATATGGAAAAAAAGAGAAGCTGTAGGCTGGGGCAGAACATATGGGTGCGGGGTCCGTGTGAAAATATACGACACAAAATAAAAACTCAAGAGTGCTTTCTTTTTTCTAGCGATATATAAGTGATTTGTTTTTACGCTACGAAGGCTCTGTATTTTCCTATATTGATACTGAGGACACATCATAGCTGCCATGGGTTATAAAGTTGCTATTATTGCGTCGAATCATACCGCACACACAGCTACAGGAAAGAAAATAGTCACTCACACCAGATATCTAATATTAGCAGAACACGCTGACAGTAGCGGTAATAACAATAGCTAAGATGCAGAAATTCATACTAACGAGGACAAGCATATATTGGTCCGGTTGATGTACTTCTAAGCTATACTGAAAATCTTATCTCTAATGAATATACTCCAGTCTTACTCCTGTCTTCAATGCATATGACAATACGGAATACATAACTCTTAAAATCATGGAAATATAAAGTAGCAATCAATTACTGTGCGTCTTGAAAGCAGAATATATGACATGCAAAGGTTTAAAGAATATCAAAATACAAACACAGAGAAGTGGTCATAATAATAATAGCAGTAGTAGTAATAGTAGTAGTTGCAACAATAAAATTAATAATAATAATAATGCCAGTCATTCCCGTATCATCAAACAGAATATGTCATTTAAACCTTGCCTTTTACCCTTACCATACCCTGCCCTAAGGATGTGCCCACAGTCCACAGCTTCTCATAAATTAGGTACCAAAAGCGCTCCAAAAATCAGAGAGTCGTATTCTCGTCGGTTGAAGAGGCTCCCTGGCAAGTCTTCCTTGCGAGTTTACATCGGTATTTAAGCCTTTGGTTCTTTCTTTGCTTAAAAATATGAAGGACTATGATTTTCCTACGCACAATATATTACAAGGGAAGATTTTTTTTTTTTTCAATTTGTGTACATACTGAACGCAAAGAAAGATTTTTTTTAAGACTGTCAACATGAAAAAGATATAAGCGTCAAAAAAGAGAGTATTTAAGCCTAATGAGCAAAATCACTTGCTAAGGAACAGGTGCTAATGACCTTTTCGTACCTAGAGATTATTCAAGTGTCACACACAAACTAAATCGCTCAGGAATAGGTGCAAGGGAGCCTCTTTTAACCATCGAGAATACGGGCCAGGGAGAGGCGCTCATCTATGGCGCTTGTCGCTACGAGCAGAAACCCGAGCGATCGTAACTTACAAGCTAATTCATCCTGGTGGTCCGCTGAAACTGATAGACCCGCTTGCTGGCACGAAGGCGCCGTGGGCAAGGGGTGAAAAACAAACAGAAGTATGAAAATTCGAAAAAGAAGAGGGGGAAGAGGAAGAGGAGTAAGTCTAAGGAGGAGAGGGTGAAAGAGTGTGTATGTAGATTTAGAGTTGTTCTGATAAATTTCTTTATATCTTTACTTATTTCTTAAATTAATTTTTTGGCCACTGGTGCTTATAACCTGATTGACGTACACTCCGATTTTCACACACCAGCAGTCCGGTAGCATATTTTCTTCTTAATTCTTGCCATCCCCACACGATTTACATTCAGCTCAGGTGAGATTTTTCGAGTGGGCAGAGGTAAGATATAGCTCTCATTAACCCCTTCACTACAAGAGCTCCCCCCGAAGCTTAACAAAATCGTCTGTTTACAGCAAGAATGAAAAGAAAAATTGTCCTCGGGCTGAAGGGGTATATTATTAAGCCTGGAATTGTAAACGTCACAGAAAACTTTGGTCCATAAATCTTTTTCCCGTATTAAAAAGGCAGATGACTTTCACAACCGGGAGTGACCAGCAGTCGTAATATCAGGGGTCGTAATATTATAGGTCGTAATATCAGGGGTCGTAATATCAGGTTGTCGTAATATCTGGGGTCGTAATATCAGGGGTCGTAATATCACGGGGTCTTCAGGGGACTGAAGGAGTGGAAGCGACGAAAATACGGGGGTAGGTTAGTCCAGGTCGATGCTCCCGCCAAGGTCACGGAGCAACAGTGTGTCGCTCCACCCAACTTCCGAGGTCAATCACTGCATCTCCCTCCACCTCAATCACTCCACCTCGCCCCATCTCAGTCACTCCATCTGGCCCCACCTCAGTCACTCCACCTCGCCCCACCTCATCTCACCCCGGGTAGACCCGTTGTTAGCCACTTCAGTCCAATGACCTTTTCTCTCATTTTATTCCATCTATCGCTAAATGATGTTATTCAGATGAGGATAGACTTTTAGCAGTGATGAGGTTAGGGAAGGCTACCGCTAACTCCTTCATTTTAGTCTTTCCAGAGCTAAGTAACATTGGCTGAAATCAGTGAGAAAAAAGTAATACGTCGTTGGATTGAAGGAGTTAACCCCTTTTGTATGGTGATGTCTGATGTTATTCTGTTCATTCCAGATTAGAATTACCCAACACTTGGCTTCTGGCCTTTGGTTCCTTCTTCCTTGCGTTAAAAAAAAAATCACAAACCCTTCCATACATCCCCCTGCTCCCTCACTCTAACTCCATCACCTGCTACACTCCACACTGACTTAGAATCCTAGAGTCGTGTACTTAAACCTGAAACTGCAAAGTGGAATCCAAATCTCTAGTTACTGAAGGTCAATTATAGAACCCCTGTGGTTATTAGGTATGGTTAGCCTGCATCCCATACCACAAAATCCTGTCAGCAACCATAGGAAGACCAGATACGTTCCATCATCATCATCATCACGTAGCTTAAAAATCATAAATGAAAACTCGGAGTCTGTGTCCCACCTTAAGTTTTCAGCTTTAGGCATACGGGTCATAGTTACAGTGGAGGGAGCTAAAGTGAGACAGCATGGGAAGGTATGAAAGGTGTGGAAAGTGTGGAAGGTGTGGTTCGTGGCTGAATGTAACTTTCTTCTGGAATGAACTTTATTCAACTGCACACAGATTTTCAAAACTGGAAGGGTTAGATATGCCTTTCAATCCCTCTGTACTTGAGGATCTCTTACACTGAACAAAATCGTCTGACAGCAGCAAGCACACACACACACACACAAAAAAAAAGCGAGTCACGTACTTGGAAAGAAAAATCACTCCATAATGATTTCGCGTATTTTCAGGAACTCATTAGTATATGAGTTTGATATGTATGTTTTTATCTGGCGTCGTCTCGGTTATGATAGTCTAAATCTGCCTTGATAATTTCCCATTACGTTTTTCTCTTTTCCTTTTCTTTGGAAAATGAGACTGATATATTTTTTGGCCATTATATTTATCTTTTGGTTTCGTGACCCGCTTATGGTGAGGGTGGGAGGATGGAATATGTAAGGAGGGAGATCATAAAAAATTTCCTTTTGCGGATTTATCATCAAAACTGAATGCGCCAAAGTGTAAACAAACCCAAATTTTTTACAGCTACTTATGGAGACTCCTGTGACTTGGGAATGTAACAATTAGCCTGCATCCAACGTTTTATTGCTTGTAGTCAGCAACGGTATGGAGAAAAGTTACACACGTGAATTCGCCTATGGTATGATATTTGACACGTATCATCACATAAGTCAGAAATTGTCGCGAAAAATTGGGGCTCATTCACACCTTCGGCCTCTCAGTTTCCAGAATAGACCGATGATGATGATGATTACACAAAATTGCCCATAAACCCTCAGCAATTTTTGAGTTGATATTTTTAAACCCTGATCTCCCTCTGAAATCACGTGTTTCCTTATTAACCACGTATTCATTTCGTTTGTTTATATATATTCGCGTACAGTCACGGGCAATAATTCCTTTACACGTCTTAAGCTCCAAACTATAACCTTATCACCTTAACCTGGCCCACATTTTCGTTATTTTGCAGCTTATTTCATGTAGCTCAGTGAGAGGAAAAGCTAATACTGTGGCTCCACATCCTTTCCATAGCACTTCTTCGTCGCTAGCATCATATTCTAGTGTTAATCTTACGTTGCAACTCAGCATTCGAGACAGGGAGAAGGCAATTTTAGGCCAAGTTAGAGTGAAAGGAGTATAGTGAATCAAAATTACTGTTCTTCCAAACCTGCTGGAATATTGCAGATTTGAGCTGTATTCTCAGTGGTATAGGAGGCTTTGTAACACCTCTTCTCTAGCGATGTAGTTTGCATATTACACCTTGACATTCTCTTGTATTTTATTTATATCTTTTCAATACTGACAGCGTTTGCATCAGTAACATACAAGATACTGAGGTGCAATACGCAGAGTAAAGCACCAAGAGAGAGATGTTGCGAAATTTCTAATTCCACTCAGGTTTTGACACATCTGACAGCTTCGTGAGCGTGTAAAAGAACTCTTGAACGCAACTGTACAAATTTTCCCTCTGTTTACATCAATGTCTCCTCGCTACAGTTAGAGACATAAGTTCGCCTGCTATTTCACTGCGTCTACTTCACACTTAGGGCATGTCCGTCACTCTCCTCCCTGATGCATCATATCAAAGGGAATCATCTATGGCCAGAAAAACATACCAAGCCTCTCTTATCTTAGGAGTTTCAGCCAGCAGAGGAAAGTGATTAGCAGAAAAGGTGAAAATTTTAGGCAAACTTAGCAATATTAGTCAGTAGGGGGAAGTGAGAAGTATGCTGATGATGAATTATTTGGCTAATTTAGCTTAGGAATATTAGCCAGCGGTGGAAAGTGTGATGGAGAAGAAGTGAAATATTAGACGAACTTAGCTTAGAAGTTAGTGCGGGGAAAGTGAGAGGAAGACGAGGCGAAATATTAGGCCATCTTACATCTCTGACTGTACATTTCAGTGACTTCGATCAACTGGAGGAGTGCCGAATAATATGAGAATTCCGAAAGTGGGTCTTGGATCGGATAATTTGGAACACAGATTATAAAACACTGTGATCATTAGAGAAAGAGAAAGAAAGAAAGAAAGAAAGAAAGAAAGAAAGTGAGTGGGTGAGAGAAGAAAACGAAAATACGTCATCATCACAAAAAACACGATCAAGCAAGACAAACACACACGTGCCTTTGGACAGCTGTGTTTTGATTGGTACTCCGCCAAACACCGTGGAGAGGAAAAAAAAACATTAGCTGCAAATGCGAGTAGAGGGGGTTAATAAACGCTTGACTTATAAAGAAGAAGGTTCCTCAAAGGCTGTAATTGGAGGGCAGTAATTTGTCTCCCGTCGTTAAAGTGGAATAACACGAGCAATGGCGAGTGGCTGATTAGCAGTGCCGATGGTGCAATCACAGGCAAAAGTTAGCTGACACTTCCCTAGCTGGCTGTGGCAATGGAAGGTCTTACATGTAGAAGGTTGGGTTGTCAATATGAAGCACAAAATAAAAGACTATGAGGAAGAAGGATACTCTTGAGGTTTTGTGGCGAGATTGGAAGGCAAGACACAGTGTTGGCCGGGGATTATCAGCTAACTTTTGCCAGTGATTGTACATGACAGGTGATGGCTGCACTGGTTCTTAAGGCTGGACTCAAGATTAATTATTTTGCCACTTGTGCTCCCACTTTCATTATTTCAACGTAACCAAAAATACACTGAACACTGACACAGTCTATTTTTTACATTGCCTTCTTTTGCAATGCTTTTCTACGTAATGCTTCAAAAATATAGTAACTGGTTCTACAATATATGATGGCATATATATATTTCAACTTACTTATATTTCACATTGCAATTACATGTGCCACATAATGAAGTATGATTTCAGTGCACGATTATCTGATACACAAACCAATTAAAAGCGACCACTAATCATCCGGGTCACCGTTGTTTTTTTTATTACTCGTGATTTACATGTTGATTAGCAAAGTAACATTAGAGGTTTGTTTTGGATTCACTTGTCACTCGTTTAGCGGTGCTCTGTGCTCACACGCCATGAAAGACTAATCATGTGCTTGGCTTGTGCAGCGTGGTGGTGGGGCTGAACACTTGTGAGCACTTGCAGGCATGAGCGCTTCGCGAGGACCGCTGGAGTTGGTCTTGGGACCATGTTTTGGTCTGCTTAGGAAACTCTCTACCACCTCTTTCTTAAGAAATTATTTTGCACATTACACATTGCTATTTTCTTGTATGCTACTCACGTCCTTTCATTATCGACATATATTGCATAAATAACATACAAGATTATATTAGTGTGCAAGGCAGAGAAATGTGTTAATAAGGAAGAGGTGCTGGGGAGTCTCCACAACCGACGAAAATACGTTTCTTGGACAAGCACGTGATGATACGTCGCAGTGTCGCGCAGGGGTCGCGCCCCCCTGGACTCCACGTCAGGTTAGCTGTGCTGGGGGTCGTCAAAAGAGAGACTTGCAGGGAGTGACGGGCCTTTTCATGGTCTCACTTGCCTCCGCCGCTGCACCGACCCCCGCGTCATATTATTCTCTTACCCACACGAATTCGTTATAGTGGTTCCATCGGTCTTCTTCGTTGTCCATGCCGGGTTTTTTGTCCCCCAGGATGCCCCCCGCGGTGCTAGAACCGCAGGTCCCGGCGCACTTGTACCCCGCCAGCACCAGCATGTCGAAGGCCTGCTCCAGGAAGGTGTGCTTCAGGAAGAACCTCGCGGTGTACCGGTCCACTGCGCCTCGGTCCGGGTCTCGGGACTCGTTCAGCGTCTCACCGAACACTTCCCGACACAGCGTGACCCGACCGCACACCAGGATCCGACTTAACTTCCGGAATTTGACGTCGGCCAGTCCGTCCCGACCGAAGGCAAATGTTCCACGGTAGCCGATGGTGATGGTGCCTACTGTGGTCCGGACTGTGTAGGCCGGGTCTACGGGACTGAGGGACTTGGGCAGCGTGAGGGAGTCGATCATGTCCTGTAGCTGAAAGTACTCGGCCTCCTTCTTCAGTCTCTCCCGCTCACTGAAGTTCTCCGGCAGCACAAGTTTCTGGTTACGAAGGAAGTCTAAGATGTACCTGAAGAGCACGCCGTCGCGGTCGATGAAGAACTTGCCTTTGGAGTCACGTAGTACAGGTGATTTGGCCTTCCCGCAAAACATCTGACCCAGGACGCTCTCTTGGTCCCGCTGGAGGGTGGTGAGGGCGGTGGTGTAGAAAACTCCGCCCACATTCAGCTCCACGATGGGCGGAAACACCTGCACGATGGAGTTCATACCAGTGCCTGTTTGCTGTTGCTGGGGTAAAGGCTGTTCCGGGGGTGGCTGTCCACTGTTTGAGGAAGCCGAGGACGAGGAACTGTTTGTGGCGGCTCCGTTTGTGGCCATGGTGTTGGTGTGGCGCGGGGAGGAGAGGCGTGGTGTGGCACGGGTGGTGGCGGCCGCGAGAGTGAGGAGCGAGTCAATACCCAGACAGACCACTACCACCACCACCTCCCACCCCGCGCACACCCCCACACACGCACAAACACACACGCAGACAGCCGCACATGCACACACGCACCCCGCACGCATATGTAAACGTATGAAACATTATATGCGACACAAGGACGACTGTGTAGCGTGAGGGATGAGACAGGGCTGTGACGTGCCTGTATATGGCGGGTGGACCTAACCATTCCTCACGGCCACACCACAACACACCTCACGTACACTAGCGTTCATAAGGAAGGATACACATGTAGTCGTGTTGCATACCTTAGCATCCACCGATGGGTAGATGTAGAACTATTTCACTTACTTCCTCATCCACTTACCTTAAGTTGGTTAAGTGGGAAAGTTCCATAGTCCAGCAACAATGAACATTTTAGTAAACACGACCACATGTGTATCAATACTTATGTACGCGATTTTACAATCAAGGATAAATGTTCGTCTACTATTCCACTAAGTCTCTTATACACCTAGGTCATGTCAGTCCTTTCCTCCATGACACATCATTACAAAAGAATTATTTACATACAGGGAAACATCAAGTCTCTTCCAGGCTGGGAATATTAGCCAGTTGAGAAAAGTGAAGGAAGGAAGAGGTAAAATATCAGGCAAACTATTGTGTGCTACTCTACTTACCTTGAGAAAAATCCGATATTCTGGAGGTAACTCCTTTGATTCAGATTTCGTAATCCTGGCTACAAGGAGAATAATATAGGATAAAAGTGAAAACTGTCAAGACTTGTGTGCCTTCATCATTACCATCATCATCATATTGCCCCTCCTCCTCCTCCTCCTTCTCCTTCTCATCATCATCATCATCATCATCCATTTCCACCAGAACTCTGCCATCGGCATCCTTCACCTTTCCACTTCTGTTCCTACTTCCCTCTTTGATATTCCCAGTTTCTTTCCAGAACCATTTCACGTTAACTCCACGTACTATCCAAAAAACTCTCATATTCCTCATCTACTCTCTCTTGACTCTCCATTATCAGTCTCTTCGCTTTCCTTCCCTTGCACACACACACACACACACACACACACACACACACACACACACACACACACACACACACACACACACACACACACACACACACACACACACACACACACACACACACACACACACACACACACACACACACCATCATCCCTCCCTACACACAAACCCAGAAAATTCCTATGCTCAGGACTTTTCCACACAATAACCCCAGAAAGCGACCCAGTTCACACAGCATCATAGTTACACTTAGGGAATTATAAACTGTGAAATAATTACTAGGAACGGAAGTCGTATTATAACTGGATTCTCGTGAAGAAAAAAGGAGGGGAGTGGGCGAGAAATTACCGCCTCTACAACCAACTTTTCCACTTAGTTTCTCTTTTAAGCCACTTTTTATGTCGGTAACAAAGCGCAGAGCCTCCCACAACACCTCCTCCCACACCACATCACCCCCCCCCCTCTCTCTCTCTCTCTCTCTCTCTCTCTCTCTCTCTCTCACCTGCCATCTTCCGTGTGGCAGCTTTAACTTCATCGTTCCTTTCACTTTCTCTGTCAGTTTTTAATTTCGCCTTCTGTTTTCCTAATATTTCCACCTCACACACCATCTTCATTGTATAATAATTATCTTTGCCACATCCTCTCCTCACACTCACACACACACACACACACACACACACACACACACACACACACACACACACACACACACACACACACACACACACACACACACACACACACACACACACACACCACGCCACACATAATCTTCCATTTAACACTTTCTGTGTCACTCTTTCTCCTTTCATCACATACGGGCTTTCTTTCCCTCTTTGCAGACCATCTTCCCTGGTAACTTTCTCTGTTTCTTACCTCCCACATCATCCCTCACATCACTTCACGTCACTACCTCTCACCACCAAATTCTCCCCCTCACCACTACCCTCACCACCACTCACTTCCCCCGTGCAACTATCCTCACCATCTCTCTCCCCACCACTAGACTCCCCATCACCACTCTTCCCCCATCACCACCACCCTCTTTCCCCACACCAGTACCCTCACCACCACCCTCGCTCTTCACACCAATATCCTCACTACCACCCTTTCTTCCCCCATCAAGGCTCTCACCACCACCCTCTCTTCCCACACCAATGCTCTCACCACCACTCCTCCCGTACCAGTGACCTCACCACCACCCTTTTTTTCCTCACCATCATCCTCACCATCACCCTCTCCCCTCGACAGTACCATCACCATCATTTTTCCTTCCCGTACCACCTCCCTATCCACCGTTTATCCCCCATCACAATCACCATCGTCTCCACCTCCCTCATCACAAATCACCCATTAGGGACATCTGGCCGAGTGCTAAAAATTATACAGCTCTCCGGAGACTCTTTTTTTGTATATATATCTTCCTACGTCTCTATTTAATGGCCCTAATTTTACAGTCACCCATAAATCAATACTTCCCAGAGATTAATGAGCAATATTCCCCGCCGCAGCCCTCTGACATATCGGCAGGGACGTACGAAATATCAAGGCATTAATTGCTGAATCGAAGACCCAAGATAGACGGACTAGGAGACGATGAAATTGTGTGTGTGTGTGTGTGTGTGTGTGTGTGTGTGTGTGTGTGTGTGTGTGTGTGTGTGTTACATGTCAGATGATTTTATTCAACTTTGGAGGAACCTTTAGCAGTGAATAGGTTTTGCTGTTGTTGTTGTTGTTGTTGTTCTCACGGCCACAGACTCATCTCAACGTGAACCCTGTGGACTGCAGGCTGAAATTGCCACTCTGCAGTCCACCATCTTCGTTTCGGGAGATAGGGAGGGAGATGAGGGACGTTTGTACATCCCCCTGCTTAGCTCTATCGGTGCCACCACATGAAGGCGTCCCTTTCCAGCACCAGCAAGCGGGGTTAAATGAAGGCCGTATCTTTCTCGAGTGTCCTGGTTGTGGTCGTCCTAGTTGGGGAATTTCCTCGCCATGGAATTTCTTTGTGCCTTACAGACCGGAACGTGGCCATTGCTGCACCGCCATTGTCGATTCCAGAAAATGGCATCCTGCAATTTCTGTTCGCTGTTTCAGGCCTCACTTCAGAAATAAACGTCCAGTCTGTATTTCTCCATTAATTTATTCCCCGTTATGGTGCGATATTCTGTAAAGCAGTGATGTTGTTGGGGCCGATTCTCCCCTGGAACGTCTTTTTGTTTATGTTCTAGTTAACGTCGGATTATGGTATTCAGTCCAACACACACACACACACACACACACACACACACACACACACACACACACACACACACACAGGGGAAGGGAGGGGGTGAACACAGCGAGAATTACTGTCTTACCAATATTTGAACTTGCACAGCAAAAAAATAGCTATCGTGATATATCTGTTGGGGTTCTTGCTTGGTTAGTTGGCCTGGCGTTTATGCTATGTTATGCTTTGTTATGCCATTCTATGCTACGTTATGCTGCCTCTGCCTCTGTATTTTTTATTTTTGCCCTGTTTCTATCTCTTTCTCAGCATCTCCCTTTTCCATCTTCTCTTTTCTCTTGGTTTTCCTCTTTGTCTTTCTCTTTTCGAACTGTGCGTCTCCTCTCTCTCTCTCTGTTTCTGACTCTCCTCCTTTCTCTGTCTCTGTTTCTGTCTCTCCCTCTTTTTTTTTTCTGTTTCTGTCTTTTTCCCTCTCTCTTCCTTTAGGTCTGTCTTTGTCTTTCTCTGTTCCCATATTCTACTTTTCGTTTGCTTTTGTTTCTCTCTTTCTCTGCTGTATTTACCCCAATTACTTGTAAATGATCGTATGATAGGAGCATTTTCGGCCTCTGTCTCTGCCTTTACTTGTATCATTCTGTCTCTGTGTCTGCTTCTACTTCTGACTTTACCTCTATCTCCGTCTCCGCCCCTGTCTCTGTCTCTGTCCCTGTCTCTGTCTCTGTCTCTGTCTCTGTCCCTGTCTCTGCCCCTGTCTTTGCCTCTGTCTCTACCTCTGTCTCTCTGCCTCTGCCTCTACCATAAATACTACCAAGCCTGGGAAGAAGGTTAATTTAATTCCAGTTACACCTACTAAAATATATAAAAATACGTAGATGAATACATAAAATTCGCTCTCATTTCATCATTGTTTGCAATCACTCACTTTCGATTCTCATATTCGACCAAGACTCATCAATCATAACTTTACAAAACCTGAGAAGAAGACAAATATTTCTGTCAACTATTAATTCCTAGCAAAACACGCACTTTTATTTCATGCTAATATTCAGTCTATATTTAACTCCAAAATATTATGACCTATTGAGGCAGAGAGCAAATTCCACCATCAACCAAACCTGCCCGCCAAATATGGGAAAAAATTGAAAAAAAAAAAAAAAAAATCGTTCTCATTTCATCATGGTTTGCAAGGAATGTGTCAATCTCTTCCACCCTGACGTGGTTTTGACGTCACGAGCCTGTTGCAACGGGGAGATAAGGTTGAGGGAAGAAAAACAGTGGAGAGTGTTGGTGGGGGAGAGGCGGGGGAGAGAAAAGGAAGGGCTGGAAATAAAAGGAAGGGAATGGACGTGAGGAGGTGAAAGGATAGGGGCAAAAAGAGACTTGACGTGGAAAAGAGAAGGACTAAAATGCCGGAAAAGAGTTATAAGTGGGGAGGGATGCTGAAATTGACGTGAATAAAAGCTGAAAGTGAAGAGGAGAAAGGCTGAAAGTGAAGATTGCTGGAAATAAGAAGGAAATGCTTTGGAATGAAGAGGTAAGGACAGAGGTGAATAAAAAAAGGTTGAGGGTGAAGCAAGATTATTGGAACTGATAGGAAAATGTATTGGACGAGAGGAAATGAACACGAGAGCTTGATAATGACGAGAGAAGGATGAAAAATAGATAATATGGGCGACGCTGAGGAGGGAAATGATGGAGATGGATATGAAAGGCTGAAAATGGAGTAAAATATTTGGAAGAGAGAGGAAAATTAGTTAGAAAAATAGATGTGAAGGAGCGAGAGAGAAATGAAGGAGCTGGAAATGGAGGAAAGGGGATGGACATAAATAAAATGCAAAATGTGGAAAATTTTCTTCACATTACTCAGACGAGGAACAAATTATAGGAGATTCTATTAACTTCAGTCTTAATAGCCATTCCACAAAATCTTAATTATGATTCGAGTATATTCAAAATTCCCTTCACTGTGTTTAGATTATTAAAAAATGATAAAATAATTATGACTGTAGTCCCCCATGCTAAAAAATAAGAGAAAATCGCTTGGACGCTATACTATAAAATTAATATAACAGCGGATGTTGCCGTCTGACACGAAAAACTGTCCACTGTAATTTCGATGCACCTGTTTGCAAAAATTTGGTGCAGTATATAAAAATGATTCTAGCATCATCACAGTATGCATTATATCTAGCTGAAAATATTATGACAAATATCGATGGGCAAAACGCACGATAGAATATTACTGAGAATATTACTGGAACGTGAATATTCTTCCATCACCATTAACGCATCTGCTTCGTATGATAAAATATGACTTGTTACTCAGGTAAGCAATTCATAACGACTTTGGAAAAAAACATTTTATCCAAGAAACAGCCTGTATTACAGAAATCTAAAACAAGTATGATGTTTAAAAGACTTGTGCTTAGTGATCATCTCAGACGTAAATAAAACATGAGTGCAGACATGAAGTGCGGGGATACTATTTCGTGTCCATCAACGGGGTAATACTTTCATCGTCTCTCTACAGTGCAAAGTGACCCCCGCCAAAGTTATACTTGGAGAGTGAACGTGGGAGACTGTAGATATTAATTAAAAAGATATACGAGTACACGGGGATGCTGGTCATAATTCTTCCACCGATGATGGATCGGGATAGGTTTGCTTCGCCCCACCGCAAGTAAGTTTACCCTCGCATTATTTTCCTAAGAATTGTAGGCTGATTTGACCAAGTTGTATATAAAAAAAAAAAAAAAAAAAAGAATTCGCATGCAGGTAGTTTAGTATAGATATATGGCATATTTCAGTAGAGCAATAACAAGAAATTCCAGATAAAGGTGTTTTGAAGGCACTTTCGAAGCACTGATTTGTATCTCGTAGTTTCAGTGACCACCAACCACCGAGAACAAAGTATAGATTGAGCTTTGGCGATTCAGACTTTCGAAGCATTTCAAAGCGAGTCCACACATATCTGGGAGCCTTGTAGATTATTATTTGTAATTAGACTGACGAATATTTGAGTACTAGGAGCCTTTTTTTATACTTTCTTACACCGTTTAAGGAATCCATGAGCTTTTTAAACCATTTCTTGAGAAAGCCGAGAAGTTTCACTCCGTAAGCTAAGAAGTGTTCTTTCGTTCGATATATTTTCCCTGAAGAATGCATACTCTGTTTTTTCTTGCATATTTCACGTGGTGTTCTGCTTTATATTAACATTATTGGCACTGATAAATTTACGTCTCGTCTTTAGGCAAATAATTTACCACTACTTCGTTCATCTCTCTCTCTCTCTCTCTCTCTCTCTCTATTACTCAGCCTGCTAGTTTTCAGCAAAGGGAAAAAGCACATGGTCTATATAACTTTTAATTTTTTACGGCCTTCCTTTATTGGCATCCGTCAATGAAATTCTAAAAAGCTATTCCAGCGCTGATAGACATGTTAAAATAATAAGCGTTGCCGTGTGTGTTTGCTTACCATTAAACACTCGCTTATAAAACACGCTTTCTAAAAAAATATTGTAGTTTGGTTGCGAGGCGGGGTTCCAAAAATGCAGAATAATTTCCCTTTACATTCCTCATATTGATTTGCATATTGTAATGACGAGAGAGAGAGAGAGAGAGAGAGAGAGAGAGAGAGAGAGAGAGAGAGAGAGAGAGAGAGATTCATCCTTTTGAGTGTGTGCTCTTAAAAAATAATGTACAGTTTCATGTAAATATTGACCTATATTATCAAACACGCATCAGTATGAATCAATATATTTCTGTTTCATTCTTTCAGACTTGCTTTATTGTCGATCTTGCCTTTAGTGTAAATGGTAAAAGAAAAGCATGACCAAAGGTGTGCATCCTTCTCTCCAGACAGGATATTGAAGGGAGTATTAGCGTTGATAATACCGTGTGTAACATCCAGCGTAAAGAATATTGATGGATGAGTTGGCGTTGATAATACCGTGTGTAATATTCAGTATGGAGTTTATTGAAGGGCGTGTTAGGGCTGATAAAGCAGCTTGTAATATCCAACGTAAAGAATATTGATCGGTGAGTTAGCGTTGATAATACCGGGTGTAATATTCAGCATGGAAAAAACGGGGTGTGGGGGCGAGGGGAGTGCCTGAAAACATTCCATCACGTAATCAGATATTCCATACCATCGATTACTGACTCCCTCCTCCCCTCCTCTACTACTCCCCTCCCTCCCTCACTTTAACCCCTCCTCCCCCAGCCGCCCACATCCACTCCTAGAGGATGGCGGTGGTGTATCGGAAGCATACTCGGCCCGCAATCGACAGGTCCCGCGTTCGAATTCAGAGCATACCATGAGACCTTTGGGAAACTGAAATTGAAACCTGGGGGATGGTTGGAAATTATATGTATAAAAAAAATGAGTCTTTGCCTTAATAACCCTGATTAATTCTGTACGCATTAATTCTAAAATTCTTTCTCCCCTACTTCACGCCCCACCACCTCCTCCCCTACCCCGTTTCCCCCCAGTCCTACCTCTCCCCCTGCTGCCATCACTCATCCTCACTCAGCTCTCCTCCTGCTCAAACAAGCCGCCCCTCTTACTGATCACCCCTCCTCACCCCCTTCACACCTCTCTCCTCCTCTTCCTCCTTTCTTTCTCTCCCTCTCTCACGTACACAGGCCTCCTCTTCCCCACTTCACCCCTCTCCCTTCTCCTCAAACCCCTCTTCTGCCCTCCTTCACACCTCCCCTTCTTTCTCCCTCCCTCTATTTCTCACACACACATAACTCCTCCTTCCTCCTCATCTCTCTGATCCTACTTTCTTTGCCCCTTTCACTCACTCTGCCCTTCTTTTCCCAGCCTCACCCATCTTCCCTCTCCTGTACCACCCCTCACACCTCTCTGTCCCTCTTCCACGCCCTCCTTCCCCCAACACACCTTTCTTCGTTTCACTGTCTCTCACATTTCCCCCTCCCCTTCTCTTCTCTGTCACCCCTTACTTTTCTTCTTTATTACCCGTCCTCTTCCCTCTTTTTCCTCTCTCGTCCTCCCCATACCTTCGACCCAGCCTTTGTGCATCACTTCCTCGCACACTTTAGCTTTCTGGCTTCCAATCTCACTCTCCCCTTCCTTTTGGCTTTGTTTTCACGCTCTCCTGCTCTCAGGCCTCCTTCCTCGCTCTCCCTCTACTTTTATTCCCTCTCCTTCGCATTTTTACACTTCCTTATCTTTCATACACTTCTCTGCTTCTCTCCTCTCTTCTTCTTCCTTATGTGAATGCTCATTAATTCTGCGGATGTTGAAAGTTCCAATCGATTCCTTACCGACATAAATACCTTTATTTTTCTCTCTTTTCCACCTTCATTTGAGCACTTGATTTCCCTTCCTTCTTCATGCTGATTAGATTCCATCATTCATTGTTCATCCTGTCAAATGTCCTCACAGATCTTGTCACTAATCTCTCTTATCGTGTGTTTTCCTCTCAATCCCCTTGTCTCTCAGTCGCTCATCATATACTTAGCTTATCTGCCTGCTAAGCTGAATAAAATCGTCAGACTGTAGCAAGTGTAAAAAATAGAGTAGCGATCATAATGAATGGATTAAAGGAGATATAAAGTAAGTAAAGTTGTGGGACAGCAGAAAAATAATAAAAACTAAGTAATTCTTCCATGCCTTCTCATCCCTCGCTCAATGTCTTCCTGTTTATTGCCTGACACTCCACGTACTTGCAACCCCATCCTTCCTTCCGTCATCCCTGTCTCACATCATCTCTTTACATTTACACTCTACAAGGACAGATTCTCTCCGCAACGTCCCTCCTTCACAGTCCCCTCCATTCCTTGCTCCCCCCTCCCCTCTCTCTCCAGTCCTGCATTCTCCCTCACTTTCTCCACTTCCTTTCTTCCATGTCTTACGTCTCCTTTTTACCCTCACGCTTTGCCTCTCCCTTCTTCCGTTTCAGCACCCACCTCTTCCGTCTCTTCTATTTACTCCTTCACCCCACTACTCCAGTCTTCTCAAGCGCGCTCTCTTCTTTTCCTTTCTCTCTCCTTCCTCTGTCTGTCTGTCTGTTTGTCTGTCTGTCTGTCTGTCTGTCTGTCTGTTTGTCTGTCTGTCTGTCTCTCTCTCTCTCATCATCCCATCTTCATGTCTCCTCCCTCACAACACTCTTTTCACACGCTCCTTCCTCATCTACAAACCCCTGTCTCCCTCCTCATACCCCTCCTTCCTCACTCACTGATCCCCTCTCCTTCTCCCTCCCTCGCCCATCCCTCTCCCCTCCCCTTCACCCTTCCTGCCTCCCTCTCCCTCCCCCTTCCTTCTCTCCCTCCCCCCTAGCTCTACTCCATTAGCGCTTCCCTCCTGTAAGAAAAAAAATCGATAGTTCTCCATTCAGCCGCTGGTAAGAAGGCTGGAAGGAGGAGGAGGAGCAAAATAAGTCCAAAATATATGCCATTAACTTTAGGACGCTCCAGATTATAGCGTCATGCACCTGAATGATAGAGTCTTATATGGCTAGAATTATAGTTTCCTGAGACAAGAATTATAGAGTTTCATATGACAAGAATCAGAGTTCTACATGACAAAAATTCTAGTTTCTTATAACCAGAATTATATAGCTACATAAAACAGGAATTATAGAACATCATGAGACTAGATTATAGAGGTTCAGCTTCAGGCTTCAGATCTATAATGTCACGTACCGGAATTATAGTTTGGGATTCAGACATTTCAGGCATATAAACCAAAAACTCACATGACTTCAGTTTCAGACCTTCCAAATAAAATGTCATTCAGGAAAATTATACACCTTCAGCTTCAGGTCCTTCAGATGCTATAATGTACTGCAGTAAAATTTCATGGTTTTTGCGTCAGGAATTGTTTTTTTATATTTTTGCAGAATAATGGAACTGCACATAGATTTTGATATATATAGATAATTTGATGCAACAGAGTAGTATGGGGTTAACTTCGGGCTATGTGGATATATTTTTAACACCATGCAGGGGAATATGGCTTTAGATTTAGGCCATGCATATATATAAAGTCATGAAGTAGAATATTATCGTTTGAACTACAGATCATGCATATCAAAAACGTCATGCAGGTTATATTGGCTCTAATTTCAGTCCATGCTTATTTATATCTTCATGGAGGAAAATAGTATAGTTTTAGCTTTGTGCCCTCTATAACGCCAGGCAGCAGAATACGATATAGAGCTTCCGGGTCATCATCATAACTCGAATCCGTAATCCTGTCCCTCGCTCAGCATATTCACACAGGGTTAATAATGCCGGAAGCCTTATTGTTTATTGAGTGAATATGGAGTGTGTGTGTGTGTGTGTGTGTGTGTGTGTGTGTGTGTGTGTGTGTGTGTGTGTGTGTGTGTGTGTGTGTGTGTGTGTGTGTGTGTGTGTGTGTGTGTGTGTGTGTGTGTGTGTGTGTGTGTGTGTGTGTGTGTGTGTGTGTGTGTGTGCTGAGCTTCATGAACTAAGGAATCTAAAATGCACACACACACACACACACACACACACACACACACACACACACACACACACACACACACACACACACACACACACACACACACACACACACACACACACACACACACAAAGTTAAAACTCACCCTTCTCTGACCCAAGATTTCCACAGTTAGCAAGTAACTCTAATACCACCTTAAGAATGGAATTAAATCAACCAGTTTTTACATTCATGTCTTCGACACTTCTTACGGGAAAACTATTGGAAAAGTTTTGTGCTTGAAATTTGGGAGAGAGAGGAGAAAAGAATGGTCAGGTGTGTTTGTGATTAAAATGAAGAAAAGGGAAGTAATATTAGTAGACCCATGCCCTGGACACCCGTACTGATTAAAGCAAAAGCCTAATTAATTCCTTGTTCATATAAATACGTATAATCAGTATATTTCCACGTAATACCACAAAGGGAGAGAATCCTTTTGATCTAGCTACAGTTCCATTCATAGGTTTCATCATGCCAGCCTCTGAAATTATATTAATGTTAGTCTCTCAGTGCTCTAATAACATGGATGGAGAGTAAGCTCATAATTCCCTTTGTAAATTATCAGGTCCTGGGTGATTGCATGTACTTGTTTGTATTTTTTTGTATATCGTAAATGTATAATGTATAGGTATGACTCGTCTCTCCTACTCCACGGGGCCATTTTTCGTTTGTCGAGAGGTCGGTTTAGTACGGTAAGTATTATCAGTGTCTATCCTGTATCATATATTCATTTCCTACTCCCGCTGCCATACCCACACCCTCCCATTGCCACTCTCGCACCCTGCCACTGCCACACCCACACCCTCCCACTGCCACACCTAAACCCTCCCACTGCCACACGCACACCCTCCCACTGCCACATCTAAACCCTCTCAGTGCCACACCTAAACCCTCCCACTGCCACACGCGCACCCTCCCACTGCCACATTCACAACCTCTCACTGCCACACCCACACCCTCCCACTGCCACCCCCACTCCCAAACCAGCAGACTGACCCGTCATTACACCACAAAGGGCAGGGCCAGGTTATTTTCTAGATGACAGCTATTTACAGACCCACTACATGTAAATGGTTCTATATACTCTCAGTCCAATGATATGTTTTCTAATATTTTCGTGTTCCCAGCAGGTCATTTTTTTTTTTCCAAGCTTGTGGGAGACTTTTCAGACTTAATGGATCAAATATACATTAAGTTTTTTCATAATCTCATTCATTACCATAGATCACTTTGAGCTAATCAGTGAGTAAATGAATAAATATAAATGCATAAAAAGGTCACAGGATTTAGGCTGGGAGACTTCAAACAGAGTGGATTTTCGATACAGCCTACGTCATCATCCTCTTCACTCCCAGATTATCCCCCTTAATCTTAAAAAAAAAAAAATAGCCTGATGGGGACAAGAATGGAATATATTAATCGTCCCAAGTTTCCGGAGACTGAGAGAGAAAGAGAGAGAGAGAGAGATTATATCCAAGCTCAGCTGCACAGTCTCCTTTTCAGTTCACTATCTTGGGTACACATCTCAACCTCTTCCTTTTTTACAGTAGATGATATAAGTTCGCCTAATATTTCCCTACTTCTCCTGCTTCTGCTTCCCTGTTCCCTCTCCTAACATTCCTAAGGTGAGAGGGGCTTGGTATACTCCTCTGCTCATGGATGATTTTCTCCTATTTTGATGTTCACCTAGTATTTTACCACTCAGTCGCATTCCTTGGTGTTATTCCTAAGCTGAGAGAGGCTTGGCATGTTTATTTCCCCACAGATGCTTCTCTCTTTGATATGATGCGTTAGGGAGGACAGTGACGGACATGCCCTGAGTGTGAAGTAGCCGCAGTGGAATATTAGGCGATCTTTTGTCCCAAATTTCAACAAATCCTGCTTTACTTTGCATTTCCTCCTTTCCTTTGTTTCTCCGTTATTCCCTCATTTAGTCGTGAATACATGTGCAAGCGAAATGTCACAGGCGGAGGTTGTGGTTGCAATTTACCGGGAAAAGGTCAGAGGAAGCAAAATATCCCTTATCGCCCAGCAGACACGTGTACTGAGGCCGACAGAGCTGCAGACTTTGGCATCGGTGCAACAGTACCTATCTATCCATCAGTCTACCTACCTACCTACCTACCTGCCTATATGTCTAACGTATCTATCTATCTGTCTGTCTGTCTATCTGTTCACCTGTCTGTGTTCTATCTATCTAACTTTTTTTTCAGTGACCATTTTATTTTGTCTCGTATGCATGTCTCTAGTTCGCTTATTAACCTTCTCACAACGATGACGTCTTTATATTACCTGTATTTTCTTAGGAATGTAGACTACTCATTTTAGGGGAACTTTTGAAACGGAACAAACACGTAACTTTATACAAAAAGAAATGCTCAGTTCATGTCTATCCCAAGTCACTTCATTTTACCGTTTCATCCCCCTCACTTCCACTTCTCTTCTGTTGATCTTCCCTGTTCTTCCACCTCTTCCTTTCCCACTCCACTTTCCTTCCCACTTCCTGTCCTTACTTTCCCACCCTCTTCCTCCAAACCTCCCCTCTCTCCCTTACTTCCCCACCAATATCCCCTCCCCACTCCCCACCCACTCCCCCACCATTCCCTCCCCCTCCATTCTGTCAAGACTCATTAAGGGGCCTGTGTTCTGGGTATTCACCTTATTAATGACGTACGTGCTATCAGTCTCGCTCCTCCCCTCCCCCTCCCCCCAAACTGCTCATCATACTGGGTCCTGCACTTGTCGATATGGCCCGGGTTTCGATATTGAGTCTCCTCGCTCCTCGGCCTCTCCTCCGATTCTCATTAGGGGACTGAACACCTTGATGTGATGGTCGCTGCTTTGATGATCGCTTTCTGAATAGTTTGTTTTGCCTTATTCTCCCTCTCTCCAGGCGATTTTATTCAGTTTAAGAGAAGCCTACAGGGACATAATGGTTAAATAGAGCCCTCATAACTCCGTCACTACAGGAGGTTTATCTAACTTGAAAAACAGAACATCGAGCTGAGAAATATTTACAAGATGGTCAGTGAAGAAAATTATGTCATCTTATTCGAGCAGGTAATACTTTTGTGACTCTGTACGTAAGGCAGAGTTCTCAATACAGGACGCTTCATGCCTTTCACCACGACTTAAAGACTATTCTATTAAAGCAATCGTCATGTGATTTTGTTTACCTCGGCGAAACGTAAACCAGCAAAAAAATAAAACAGTCCCATGATTTACGCTGTAATTCGTATTTTATTCCAGCCTTTGACGGAGGAGTAAGTTCAACTCTTAAAAACTTTTGCACAGCCAAAGAAATAAATCTCTATATTGTGAGGATAAAATTAAGATAGAGAGATAACGTTAGGATAAATACCGTCTGAGAGATGGGGTCAGCACCGTGAGAGACTCCACATTCCTAGTGCTAATATCTTATCCCTTATCCGCAGCTTCGTAAACTTCCCGGATATATGGATTGCTGAGTCGTTCCTTTTTAATCAGCTTGGCCGCCCTACTGATATGAAAGCGAGAGATCACGTATACCTGTGGATTTATTTTACGGCGCTTCCTGTTGGGGGGAAATTGTCGACGCTTCATCCGGCTGGCTCAGTTTAATTAAGAGTCGCATCGTTTTACTCACTTCAATCAAGAGTCTGTCATTCTCTCGTTATTCCCTTCCTTGGGTTCTCACGTTGCCAGTACGCAACTTGAGAGCGTCAGTTTATTTGATGTCCTGTGTCTTCTTTGTATTTTTGTCGAGGTAGATTGTGTGTGTGTGTGTGTGTGTGTGTGTGTGTGTGTGTGTGTGTGTGTGTGTGTGTGTGTGTGTGTGTGTGTGTGTGTGTGTGTGTGCATGTGTGTGTCGCCAGAGTAATTAAAATGTCATCATACTGGTTCTATTAGCTAGCCAACACTTTTTTTTTCGCCTTTCTTCTTTTGTCTTTCAGTTCTCTCAGTGCCGACATACTCAGGTCAACCGAACATCCACATATTCCCAGCCCACCATCTATACATTCACTGCTCTGTCTCCATCCTCATCCTCTACATCCATACATTCACTCTTCATACACCCACAGCGCTCTAATCTGATTTTAAAGTTAACCTCTACTTTCATACATTCAGTGCCATCTGCCCCCGTTCTTAAGTTTAGCGCCTCTTTTCATACATTCACTGCTTTATTTTCATATATTCACTGTTTTATCTCACATATTCATTGATTTATTTCATACATCCACTGCCCTCTGCTGTCGCCGCTGTAAAATGTAAGAACTCCTGCTCGCTTACCCCACCCCGTTCTCACCACTTTTTTTTTTCTCGTACTTTATTCCTACTCAGACGATTTTATTAAGCTGAGAGAGAGTCATAGGAGCCAAAAGCTGTCAACATCACCCCCAGGCCTACATTCACCGCCCTCTGTCCCCACCCTAACGCCTCTTCATTTATGCATTTCACCGCCCTGAATTTTAACGCCCCTTCGTGCATTCATTCACTGCCCTTATCCATGTTTCACGCCCAAACCTTCCACTTGACCCTCTTCCTGTGACCTCTGTAAGATTTTCCCTCAGTATGAGCAGGTTATTTCCACCATACTCTTATCTCCAGACGATTTTCCTCAGCTTAAGAGAGATTTTTCGAACTGGAGGGGTTACATATACCCTTCAGTAACATACTATTCTTCAGCTCGAAATCATTTTTTTTTTTTTTGTTCCACCCTGGCGATTTTATGTATGTCAGGGGATTTTTTTTTTAACAAGAGGGGTTAGATAAAGCCTTCAGTAACCCGTTCACTCCCAGGGGGCTCTCGTAAGCTGAATAAAATCGTCTGGTTGGAGCGAAGAAGACGTAATTTTCCCGCAGAGATTTGAAGCCTCTGAATGCGAATGATTCTCTCTCTCTCTCTCTCTCTCTCTCTCTCTCTGCTGAATAAAATCGTAAGGACTCAGCCAGAATAAAATGCCCCCCTTCTCCTCATGGTGAAGGAGTTGGAGATCCTATCCTGTTTTCCGTCATATATAAGTTTTAAGTATTTCTAAGTTTAATCCAATAATCTTATAATCTTCAGTACACAAGCTTCAATTAAGGTTATGGTCTCTATCGTTTCTTATTCAGTGAGGTAAAACGAGAAAGTCATAAGGATGTGTTTTTATCCTATGGCTGTGGAGTTTCAGAGGCTATTTTACATTTTTATTACATCACCAAGTTGCTCAAACACACACACACACACACACACACACACACACACACTTACACTCCCCCCCCACACACACACTTTTACACCCCCCAAACACACTTACACTCCCCCTCCCACACAAACTTACACCCCCCCCACACACACACCTACTTAAACACCCCCCCCAGTTACACGCCCTCACACACACACACCAACCACAACTTTGATGCCGCACCCCCAGACCTCTCCGCTATTCATATTATTCATTCCATTAAGAAAACTCCAAACTGGGTGATGAAAACTAGCCCCTGTGAACCCGCCCACGGTAGGATATCCAAACTTATAATGGGTCTGACTGGTGGGGATGCCTGGCCCCCCCAACACATGCAAATAAAATCCATTACTTTAATCTTCACTGACGCTACAAGTTAGATTAAATTTCTTGCCGACCCCCACCCCCTCAGTGGCTTAACCCCATTCTTACGAGAGGCTTTATCTTAGACAAATAAAGCCGTCTGATGCTGGTATGAATAAAGCAAGCCTTAATAAAGTATGTATAAGGCCTTTACTTTCCTCATTTGTAAAGCCAGAACTTGGATTACTTTCTTGCCGTACCCCAGTGGTTTAGCTTCCTCACTACGAGCGACCTCTCTCAAGTTGAATAAAATCGTCTGACGCGGTTAGGAGAGAGCGAGAAAGAGAGAGAGAGAGAGAGAGAGAGAGAGAGAGAGAGAGAGAGAGAGAGAGAGAGAAATGCATGTTGAAGGGGTTAATGGAGCTAGTAATCCCACCGTTCATAACAAAAGAGTCTCGCAATCTGATGTTAAAAAATCGCATGACGGTAAATAGACTTCGGGAAAAAATACGAAGGTAGACAGAAGTTAAAAATGAAAAAAATATCCTTCTAATAATGTTAAAATTATGACAATGAGGTGCCGACTTTTTAAAACTTTTCTCCTTCCCCATCTTCCTCGCTGTGCTCTCACTCAGATGGATATTGTTTCTCTTCCTTAATTTGAAAGATAAAATGAAGCAGTAAATCCCATCACTCCCACAATCCCCCTTTCTGCTTTATTCTCACTACTACTAAACGATTTTTTCTTTATTTTAGGGGACAGGCTTAGTAGTAATGATCTGGTAACCTATATGAAGTTCGTTTGCAGTTTTTTACCTGTGTCTACTATTAATTGCATAAAATTGTCATAGTAGGGAGAATATATAAAAGTGTGTTATCGAACTGAAGGGGGTATTCTCTCTCTCTCTCTCTCTCTCTCTCTCTCACTCCATCACCACGCTCTCCCTTCTACCATATTAGCAACACGCTCTCTTTGCCTCCCCACACTCTCTCTGCCTCCTTCCACACACTCTGCCTCCCCCAACACACTCTTCCAGCCTCTCCCATACACTCTCTCTGCTTCCCCCCATACATCCTCTCTGCCTCTTCCCACACACTCTCTCTGCCTCCCCCACACACTCTCTCTACTTCCCCCACACACTGTCTCTGCCTCCCCCACACACTCTCTCTACCTCCCCCCCACACACCCTCTCTGCCTCCCCCACACACTCTCTCTACTTCCCCCAAAGCACTGTCTCCCCCCAGCCACTCTCTCTGCCCTCTCCCCCCACACATACCTGCCCGTTTACCCTTCACGTCAGTCATGTCTTATCCCTGACCAGCCCCCCCCCCCCTCGACCAACCTGCCCTACGTCACTTCCCTTGCCTCATCGCTCACACCCATTCTCATAAACAGACTTGGTGATTCATCCATGCACTTTCTCCCCTGTCTATCTGTTTATCTATCTCTCTATCTATGTATCTATCCATCTATCTATCTATCTCTATATCTAGTCTATCATCATCATCACTACCATTATCACTTTCATCATCGTTATTAGTATCATCATCATCATCATCATTAAGTCGGAATTAATTAACATAGCCCCGGGCCTTTACCCCCCTGATGGGACAAGAGAGAGAGAGAGAGAGAGAGAGAGAGAGAGAGAGAAAGAGAGACGATAGATAGACATACTCCCAGTAGATGATAATATTGAACATAAGGGAAATCTCTCTTGGCGGATTAATCTGACCAAAACAACAACAAATAATCCCCCAGTAAAATTAATCCTCACCCGCTGATTACGATGATTAACGAGAGGCAGGTAAACCGTGCACAGGTGAGGCCCTCTCTCTTCGTTAGCGCTGCGAGGCTGTTTACTAGCGACTAATCGAGAGAGAGAGAGAGAGAGAGAGAGAGAGAGAGAGAGAGAGAGAGAGGGAGAGGAGGGGGGAGTGATCGTACGCTAGAAATCTTTTGAGCATTGGAGGCTATAGACAAAGATAGAAAGATGGACAGATAAATAAATAGATAGATAGATAGACAGAGATAGACAGACATACAGGCAGACAGACAGACAGATAAACAGATAGACAGACAGACAGGTAGGCAGACAGAGAGAGGGGGATAGCGATCGTGCATTGTCCTCCCTTCGTTAGCAAATCGTATCGTAAATCTATTAGTGATTAACGGGATGGGCGGCATTAGCATGGAAGTTGTGATTGGGGCGGTGAGGAACGAGAGAGAGAGAGAGAGAGAGAGAAACAGACAGACAGACAGACAGAGAGTAACAGAACAGTGGAGCATATAATTGGTTTGTTTTTCTCTAACGGAACTGAGCTACTCGCGACACTTCAATGCTATGATCGTCGTCGTCCTCGTCCTCCCCCTCCTTCTCCTCCAGGGGCTTTGAATGGTGAGTGAATGAGGGTGTGGCCCAATTAACTACGCTGATCTTTTCTAGTTTTCCTATTAGATTTTTTTTTCTCTGCTTCCTTGACCTTACCTCATCCCATCCTTAGGTGGAAAAAGAGATCTGGATGATGATGATGATGATGATGATGATGATGATGATGATGATAATGATGATGATTTACGGTGATTGATGTTGAGGACTGATGATTTATGATGATTGATGAGGAGGACCGATGATGATTAAAGAGGAGGATTGATGAGGATTGATGATGATGATGATGATGATGATGATGATGACCCGTTTGGCATTAGGTCATCAGTAGGCAATCTTTTATATATAATTCTTCCAGTAGTTCGTCTTACATAATTTACTATCTTTTAAGCTCATTCCTGACCATGTTGTTCGCCTAAAAGAACGAGGCTGTTTGAGGCGAAATGCGGGGCACGGGTTAATTGCATCGAGGTCATCAGAGGTTAACTGCTGGCACGGCCCCTTCACCCCGTCTCTCGTTAGGGGCATTTTGCGGTCCCCCCTAAAATTAGGTGAAACGGAGGGGCATGTGTTCTAATGGGCATATGCACTTCATGGTTTTTGCCGGGGAAGAGGACTTGTGGGGCACTGAGTTGTTATGGCCTACCTAACTGCCTAATCTCTTTGGAACTGTGCTAACGAGAGAGAGAGAGAGAGAGAGAGAGAGAGAGAGAGAGAGAGAGAGAGAGAGAGAGACTGACTGACTATAATATAAGGAAAAATGGTTGCTTCAAAGAATACTCTGACACATATTAAACACACCTAAAGAGCAATAGATAAATTACATGCCTAACTAAGAGCGAGAATGATAGTATTTGTCTGTGTTTGTTAGTCTGTGTGTATGTGTGCATGCCTGCACGTATATATGTATGAATGCATGTATATAAATGTGTTTTCATTGCCATACGAGCAAGTTCACTGGCCTTCACTATTCACTGTTATTCTGATGGACCTCACTCTAACCCCACCTCACATGAACCAACCCCTCCACCCTCACATCACAGCCACTCCCCTCCCCCATCCCACTCTGTAGTCCTTCCTCCCCCCCTTCTTTTCCTCTCCTTCACAATTACCACTCTCACCCCTACTCCTGTCTCACTACCCCCCTCACTTCACCAAACTTCTCAACCGTACTTCCATCCCACTGTCCCACATCACCCCCCTGTCCACCCCACTCCACTACACTCCATTTTGTCTTCTTATCCCCCCCTCCTCCTAAACCCCACCTTACACATACCCCACTCCATAGTAACCTTTCCCTCTACTCTTTCCCTCCTCACCCCATTCCTCCCCATGTAGCCCCCATCCCCATCCCATAACTCCTCCTCAAAGCCTCTCTCCCGCATTTTTCCCTCCTCCCCCATCTACACAGTCATCCTCCTTCCCCCGCCCTACCTAACATTCCCTCCTTCCTTTCCTTCCCCCACCCCACTCTCTCAACCCCTTCCTCTGCCCCCACAGGACCACCTACAGCCCCTCCCTCCACCTCTCCTTTATATTTTTGAGGTGTGAAAGGATGCGCTCATTATCGGCCCCTTGTGAGGCTTGGGTCAGACGGTTGAGAGAGAGAGAGTGAGAGGGAGAGGGACAGAGAGGGAGGGGGACAGAGAATATTACGAAAACCCAGAGTCATTTTTCTGGTCTCCCTCCAATCACTCCCAGGGGCCTCATCCCAGCTGGTCAGATAATTACTAAGGAATGATTTATATAAAGAAGGATCGGGGCCTCTACCTCAGTTTCCAGCTCTGTGTGTATATGTGGAGTGGTTCTGTATATCACTGGAGGATTCGGTTATATTCTGTCTGTACTTATTTTGTTACTGCCATTGTGTTTTGTATCGTTTTTCTGTATTTGGTTTTGTTATTTGATTATGGAATGTGTATTTAGTGCTTTTTGTATTTGTTTTATGCATGTGTTTATATGTGTGACTAATGGATGTGTTTATGTACGTGTCTATGTATGTGTTTATGTATGTGTTATGTCTATGTATTTATGCCTCCGCCCAGCTAAGGTGAAGGAGACGTTAAGTGATTGGTCCGTCCGTCCATGCTTGCCTGTGTGGGTCCGTGGGTCCGTAACACTTGCGGGTGCGATATCTCCTGAACCCATGGACGGATTTCGACCAAACTTTTGTCAGTGATGCAGTATGAGGAGGTGAACTGATTAGATAAGCTAGGTCAAGGGGTCAAAGGTCCAGGTCACATGGGGTCGACTTAATTTATCCTTGTGGGCGCGATATCTCCTGAAACCATTGACGGATTTCGACCAAACTTTTGTCAGTGATACAGTATGAAGGGACAATGAACTGATTAAGTCAGCAGGGTCATGGAGGTTGTATGGTGAGTCCGTGCACAAGGCTTGGTGGAGGCATACCGAGTGACGTTTTGCATAGACAGCTTTGCATAGACGGCTTTGCGTAGACAAAGCTTTGCCTAGACAGCTCGGGGTCTGAGTTCTCTGTCCTTTATTAATATATGTATTTTGTTGGTAGGCAGGGTTATCTGTGAGAATACTCCTATTTTTTTGCTAAACTCCTTAAATATATATGGCCTGTGAGAATTGGGATGGCGTTTTATTATATTATGCATCAGTTCAGTTCGCAATGAGACGCGTTGATAATTCTCGATCTTGTGATGCCATTAGGGGCGTGGACAGGTCCCCATACCCTCAGTTCCTTCAGTATGGTGACCTTCAGCTACTGTGACCTCTTGACTATTTTCTTGGTCAGTCTAATCCACCTCAGGAAAGGAAGATGGCGATTAAGGCTATATCTGATCTTTTAGGTTAGAAAAGATTCTTCTTAACAAAATCAAATGGAGAAAGCAAAACACACACACACACACACACACACACACACACACACACACACACACACACACACACACACACACACACTGCCTCCTCAGTTTGCCAGATATCATCCTTCACAAAGATAAAGTGAATCAGTGAGTGCCATAGTTAAAGACACATACTGGATTTGCTTCCCTCCCCTTTGGACGCAACAAAACACAAAATACTTTCAAATAACTAAGCATAAAGGCGAAAAGGAGAACCAAAAACAAAAAATTACAAGAAATACAAAAGATATGGGCTTGTTATCAGTAGACACCAAGGATACCATTAAGAAAAAAAATCTCCCTGTTGCTGTTCCAATGTAATTATCCTCACTGCCTTACGCTCCGGAGTGGGGAGTGCTTCTTTACCTCGCTAAAAAGGTGAGAGAGGAGGCTGGAGAGGTGAGACGGACAAAAGAGGAGAGTGGGGTAGTGAGGAGAGAGAGAGAGAGAGAGAGAGAGAATATATATTTAAGACCCCTACTTTCTTTTTCTTCCCACCGACAGGCAATTTTATCTAGCATAGGAGTAATTTTCAGGCAGCAATATTTAAAAAAACTTACCGATGATTTTTAAAAGGATAAATATTTCTAAACTACCCTATTCTAGCTATTGAAAGACGATTAATTTCAAGTTAACAGTCAGATCAGTCCAAACATCTGTAATTCTAGCCTGACAGACTTTATTATTCATCTTAGTTGAGGCTTCTCGTCTTGTAGAAGTAAAGAAAAGTTAAGTCCAAGAGGTTCAGTAACTTCACAAGGCACCGAAAATTGGCAAGGAGAGTAGAAAGGAGAGTGGATTACGCCTCTGAGATGGAGTTAAGAGTGTTGGAGGAGTCTTGAGAGTGAGGGAAAAGATGAGATGAGGGAGGAGGGAGATGGAAGGGATAGAGGAAGATAGAGGGAAGAATGAGGGGAAGAGAAGGACTGAGAGGGAAGAAAGAGAGGAGGAGAAGGACTGAGGGAAAAGAAGAAGAGGAAGATAAGGACTGAGGTGAACTAGCAAGGTAGAAAGAAGAGAGGTGTGAAGGAAAAGGGATAGAGAAGGCAGAGGAAAAATGGCTGGGGATGAGGAAGCATGACTGAGGGAAGAGAGGATTGGAGGGAAAATAAGGAAGGAAGAGAAAGGGAGAGTGTTGGAAGGGTAGAGGGAATATAGGAAATAGAAGGAAGGGGATAAGCAACCAAGGGAGAGAGAGAGAGAGAGAGAGAGAGAGAGAGAGAGGCAGATGACGAGGAAGAAAGGCCAAAACGAGGACAGAATAACAAGGAAAGATGAGAGCGAAAAGAGAAGAGAGGAAACGGAAGTAAGAAGCTTGAAAAATGACAGGGTTTAAAGATAATGGCAACAGGAAATGAGAAAGCAGAGGAAGTTTTGTGTGTGTGTGTGTGTGTGTGTGTGTGTGTGTGTGTGTGTGTGAGAGAGAGAGAGAGAGAGAGAGAGAGGAGTCAAAACCAAAATAATAGGACAAAAAGAAAAAATGAACGAAAGCAGTATTGGCGAGGAGGGATGAAAGGAGGGAGTAAGGGAGAGGGAAAGGACAAGAGAAGGCAGGAAAGGAGGGAAGGAATGAGCATGGAGATGGAGAGGAAAGGAAGAGGGAGGAGGAGCGGATCAAAGGAGATTGAACTCGTGGGCGTGGGAGAGAGGGAGAGAGAGAGAGAGAGAGAGAGAGAGAGAGAGAGAGAGAGAGAGAGAGGAGAAATATTAATAACAATAAATATAAGAGACTGAAGGGCATTGGAGGACGAAAATTGAGATGAGAAAGCAAAGGGAACTGAAAAGCGAGCTAAAGAAAGAGAGAATGTTGTGGATCATGCGAGAAAGAAGATGACGTGAAAATAAATGGAAAGGATGAAAGGCTTCGAAACTTTTCATTAGGGAAGAAAGCGAGAGATGTGATGAGAGAGAGAGAGTAAAGGGAGAAATTTGGGGCTGAGAGAGAGAGAGAGAGAGAGAGAGAGAGAGAGAGAGAGAGAGAGAGAAAGGGGAGATAACCTGATTACGGAAATCTATCAGTTTTTTGTGGGGTGATCCTGTCTTAATAGAGAAGTCCAATTCCCTGAGCAAGAGATAGGGAAGAATATTGCCTTCTCTCCTCCCTTCTCCTTCCTCTCAGAAAATATATATAAATAAATAAATAAACAAATAAAGGAAATATACATGGGATCTAAAACAGACTTAAAAATATCCTTAAAAGCGAAGAAAGAAATGTGATGGAAAATTTTATAGGGAAAGAATAAACACACTCAGCCTAATGTAATCATATGAACTTCTAGACTTCTTCCTACCATGAGAGGGGCTGTTATGGACCGTCCTAGCACCTCCAGGCTCCTATGACTCACTCTCAGCTGCATGAAATCGTCTGGCGTTAGCTGGGATAGATTACTAGAGCTATCGTGACCGTGAGGGGGTTAGAATGAATGACAGATATATATGGCAAAGGTAAAATTCTTCTTTTTTGTATATGTGTGTGTCACTGTCAACCTGCTCTCATTCTGATCCGCTGCTGTCACATTGCTCTGAGTGACGTGGACGTGTGTGTGTGTGTGTGTGTGTGTGTGTGTGTGTGAGAGAGAGAGAGAGAGAGAGAGAGAGAGAGAGAGAGAGAGAGAGAGAGAGAATGAAAGAAAAGGAACCCGGTTTACAGCCCTTTTTAATTACGGAATGGTGGGCAAGAGAAAAGGGATGGAAGGGGGAGCAGGGCAGGGACTGATAGCAAGGGGTGGGTTGGTGATGCGGGCCGGGCGAGAAAGGCTGCGACAAAACACCATTAAAATTCAAAATAGAAAAGTTACCGATTAAATGTGTAAAAAATGAGGCTTAGGGATTTTTTAAGTTTTAATGGCACCAGTAAAACAAAAATAAAATGAAATAAAAATAAAAGCTGGATAAAAGGTACCTCGAAAAGATGGGGTCGTTTAATGCTGAGAGAAAAATTCATGGTAAAATTAGACAAACTATTTTTTTAATCTGCCGAATCGTCTCGTGGAGGAATTTTTCTAATGTTGACGATACAAACTTAAAAACAGAAAAACAGAGACAGTTACTAATAGATCCCTGTGAATAATATAGGAATTTTGAATATGGCTGGAGAGGCGATAAAAACTGCGACAAATTACCAGCAAAAATTAAAGCAGAAAACTTACCCATAAAACATACAGAAAAAGTCTTGCGATGGGATTTTTTTTAAACTTTCAGGACACCATCAAAAACTAAGGATTATTGAAATCTGAGTTTAAAATCACTTGCTTTAGAATGTGTGTGTGTGTGTGTGTGTGTGTGTGTGTGTGTGTGTGTGTGTGTGTGTGTGTGTGTGTGTGTGTGTGTGTGTGTGTGTGTGCGCGCGCTTGCGTGCGTGCGTGCTCCTATTGACTGGAGGAAGAAATATTGAACCCTGACTGAGAGAATTCCCACTCCTCCAAACTTTATTTAATCCCAATTCTCCCCTCCAAGTTGCAATTCTTCTCTCGAACGAGAATTTCAGCTGACTCCTTCTGCAGCCAGTTCGGGATTTTTGTCAGAAATTTTTTCCCAACGTCTCTCTCATTTTTTAGTTTTTATTGATGCTTTTTGTCTCTATATATCATTCCGATTCTCATTTTTTTTTACATTTGTTCCATTGCTTTTTTTTTTCTCAATGCAGATAGAGGGATATTTGTCTTTTTTTTTTTTCAATCGTCTTTCTTTCTCAGTTTTTAGTGTTCCTGTGAAATTCTCAATCTAATTCTGCATTTTTTGGGCATTGTTCCATTGCTTTTCTCTCGCACTGTTAAGTTATAGAATTATTTTTATAAGCATCTATACCTAGTTTTATCTTATTTTCAAGGCATTTTTTTTTCATTTTCATTTATTTTTCAGAATTTAGATGTTATTTTGTTTTTTAGCATCTTACTCTATTTTATTTTTAAGGACATTTTTATTATGAGTTCAGTTCTAACTTCCAGGATTTCGCTGCATTTCTCGCAGCAATTCTTTAAGCTAATAGGTACGATTTCCGGCACCTTTCTGTCATACACACACACACACACACACACACACACATATATATATATATATATATATATATATATATATATATATATATATATATATATATATATATATATATATATAATATGTATGTATGTATATTTTTGCAGTTTCAAAGCCTCCTTTGGCATTAAAGCATTTCAATTAGGGTAATTTTCAATGCACTTTTCCCTCCTAATTTTCTCGTGATATTTTCTCAGGATACTTTCGTCGGCACTTCCTTAACTTCTGGCATCCCTTATTTTTCCTCACATTTTTCCGTCGCTTTTTCTTCGCATTTGTTTTGCATTTTTAAAGGTGAAATTGTAGTTATTTTTGGACGTCGTGTGTGTGTGTGTGTGTGTGTGTGAGAGAGAGAGAGAGAGAGAGAGAGAGAGAGAGAGAGAGAGATTTAAGCTTCTTATGATAGTTTTTTGTTAGTCCAAGTTTACTATTTTTTTTCCTCCCATATATTCTCTTGTCTGGAGCAATTTTTCTGTTTATTTCGTTTCGCTCTCCCTCCATGTTTTAGCTGCACCTTGTTCAGATTTTTCCTATTTCTCTCCTTCTCTTTCTCTCAGGGTATATATATTTTTTTTCTGCCACCGTTTTGAGTTTTTTTTTTCTGTTCGCATTTTATTTTTATCTTGTATTGTTTTTGTTCCTGTATTTCGTTTCTCCATTGTTTTTTTCCCCTGTCTATCTATCTATCTGTCTATCTATCTGTGTATCTATCTATCTCTCTTGTCTGTGTGTCCATTTTTTATACCTCTGTTCTTTCTCCGCCTATATTTTCTTTTTCCATCGTTCCAAGAATTCGACGTCTGTGCATTTTATTTTTTTCCCCCTCTCCAGTCCAGATCTCTATTCCAGCTCTCGCCCGCTCTACTTCACCCATTCTTTCACGTGTTTCTCTGACTCCGGTGTTTTTCTGATGCTTTCTGGTGTTTTTCCTGTGTTTTTCTGGCGATCTACTGATGCTTTCCTGGTGTAATTCTGGTGTTTTTGTTATGTTTTGCTGGTGTTTTTCAGGTGTTTTCTGACGTCTCTATGGTGTTTTTGATGTTTTTCTGATTTTTTTCTGTTTCTGGTGTTTTTCTGATGCTTTTCTTGGATTTTTCTGGTGTTTTTCTGATGCTTTTCTTGGATTTTTCTGGTGTTTTTCTGACGCTTTTCTTGGATTTTTCTGGTGTTTTTCTGACGCTTTTCTTGGATTTTTCTGGTTTTTTTCTGATGCTTTTCTTGGATTTTTCTGGTGTTTTTCTGATGCTTTTCTTGGATTTTTCTGCTGTTTTCTTTTAATTATTTTGGCTTTTATTGTTTAATTTCACTTTAACAATGCTGGATTTTTTTTCGTTCTCTTTCTGCTACTTATTTTCTCATTTCTTTTTCTTGTCGGTCTCTCTTGGGTTTTGTATACTTTTTTCGCGTCTTTTTCTTTGGTTATATTTGTATCATATTCTTTGCTTGTTTCTCAGTAGGACCTCGATAACACCGATAGTTCCGTTTGCTTCCCTCTGCATGTTTTCTGTCCTTGCTAACTTTCTCTTAGACACATTAATATCACACTACCTAATCTATCTATCTATCTATCTGTCTGTCTGTCTAACTACCTGTCTATCTATATGAAGTCCTGAAAAGCAGCCATTGTTCTGTTGGTGTCTGTTTTCTTATTATATATTATTGCTTTCTGCCCTTATTCTACACGACACTGTATTTCACCCTTACTGTACACTACATTACACTGCACCACACTACACTGCACCACACCACACCACACCACACCACACCACATTACACTGCGCTACACTACATTACACTACCCTGCACTACACACTCTATTATTTACCTTCCTTTTCATTCCTCCATGTACCAGGAGCTGTTTACTTCCCTCAAGCTTCGCCACTCACACCGCCACTCACACCGCCACTCACACCGCCACTCACACCTCAAGCTTCGCCACTCACTCCGCCAAGCCAGTCACTTTCATTCAGTCATTCACCGTTCATTGGCACCCCAGAGAGAGTCCTCTTTCAGTGCTTGCGGTAGTGCCATTGATATGCAGCTCACTCTCATTCCTTCCCCCCTTTCCCTTCCCACTCCTCTTGTCCCTGCTCATTCCTTCCCCCCTTTCCCTTCCCACTCCTCTTGTCCCTGCTCATTCCTTCCCCAGTCGTCGTCCTCCCCCTCTTTCCTTCTCCCCTTCTTTCCTCAACCTTCCTCGCTTTTTCCTTCCTTCCCCCCTCTTTTTCCTCCTCTTCTCTCCCCCTCTTTCCTCTCCCATCTTCTTTTCTTCCTCTTCCCTTCTCCTTTCTTGTCTTCCCTCTCTTTCCGTCCTCATCCCTTCCCCTACTTCCCTTTCTATCTTCTCTTCCTCCTCTTCACTCCCCTCTTTTCTCCCCCATCTTCCTTTCTCCCCCATCTTCCTTTCTCCCTCCTCTTCCCTCTCTTTCTCCCTCCTCTCCCCTCTCTTTCTCCCTCCTCTCCCCTCTCTTTCTCCCTCCTCTTCCCTCTCTTTCCTCCCTCCTCTCTCCTCTCTTTCCCTTCCCCTCCTCCCTTTCCTCCTCTTCCTCCCATCAGCCTTTGAGCAGCAAATTCGCGCGGGCTTTGTAACTCGCTTTCCAGAAGGTTTGATTGAGTTTCCAGATTCGTGGGCAGTTATTCAAGGGGAGGATGATGCCCTGGAAACGTAGGCTTTTCCCACTGGTTACCGAGGGCAGCTTTACTGCGAATTATTTTCACTGCGCGTGGTGGCATGGTGGTTAGAGTGTCCCCACTGACTAGACCTTGATCACATCCATCGCCTACATTCCTGCTTTTCCGATACAACGGTGGAAGGAAAAAGGATGGCGCTTCTCCTTTATCTCTGAAACAAACACTGGTCGAGCCAAAAGGTCGGGTGTGCCACGCTAATTGGCACATCCGACGGTCTGTGCTCACTTTCACAATACACAGGCAGACATACGTGGTGAGGGGAGGAAATGGAGAGAAGACGGGAAGGAGGAAAGGGGGAGGTGGGAGGGAAAGGAAAGGAATGGAAGAGAGGGGAGGAATGTATGTAAGAGGGCAAGTAAGAGGAGAAAACACAACGAAATCAGTGATGAAGAGAAGGCACTACACTCAGCCATACAGACATACATACTCGAGAACAAGGGCTGGGAGGGAGGTACGAGAGGGAAGAGGGTAGAGCACAAACCACTACAGTGATGAAAAGGAGTTGAAGATTTATGATACTGTGTTCACTTTCACAACACGTGCACAGCATACACAGGCATACAGACATACAGGCCGGAGGTGAAGGGCAAGATGGGAGGAAGAGGGGAAGAAGGGGAGATGAGAGGATGAGGGGATAAAGGGGAGGTGGGAGGAAGAGGGGAAATGGGGGAGGTGGGAGGAGAGAGGATGAACACCGTGATTGGAGAAAGCTGAAGATTTATGATTCATTCAGTGTCGGCTTTAACAATAAAGGCACAAAGGCTACAGATAGTAAATGCTTCGAGAGAAATGGGGGAAGGGGAGCAGGGAAGGGGAAAATAGGGGTTGGTAGGGAAGGCTGTGGGGAGAAGGGGGAAAGAGAGGGGAGGATAACACGAGCCAACACAGCGATGAGAGGAGGATGAAGATATATGGTTGTTCCAGCGTGGTGAAGAGTGTGTTATGTTTTATCAAGAACTTCGTCTTTCTCGCAACCTGACTCCTCCCTAAGGTTCTATAAAGGTGTTGGGGTGATGCAGGGTGATGATGGGTGGGGGAGGGTGAGGTGGGATGAGGGAAGGTGATGATGGACGGGTAAAGGTGAAGTGGAGTGAGGCAGAGTGACGGTATTTGATGGAGGGTAAAGGTAGGTGAGGCAGAGTGAAGCGGGGTGCAGTGAAGTGGGGTGAGGTAGGATAGAGTGGAGTGAGGCAGGGTGAAGTTGGATGAGGCAGGATGATGATGGACGGATCAGGGTGAGCTGGGGTGACGTAGGATAAACCTGTGTGTGCCAGGGTGAGCCGGGGTGAGGCAATGTGGAAAAACAACGAAGCAAAACGAGGAAATTTTCAACTGCAATGGAACTGGAGGACACGGGATGAGGAAAAGTAAGCCACGGAGATACAAGCTGACATGGTGAGAGATTGGATGAGGCAGGGATGGCAGAGTGAGGCAGGGTGAGGCAGGTGGCAGGCGTGGGTGTTATCTAGTTAGTGAGAGCTGGAAGCAGAGTAATGAAGAGAGAAGGGGGAAAGTGGGATGAATGAAACGGAAGCTTTAGGCTGACTTAAAACACAGGAAATTTGAAAGAGAGAGAGAGAGAGAGAGAGAGAGAGAGAGTGTTTGTCTATATATATATATATAGATTTACAAGAGTGGAAAATAGGGTCATG
Source organism: Coenobita brevimanus (assembly GCF_032717465.1). NCBI lineage: Eukaryota > Metazoa > Arthropoda > Malacostraca > Decapoda > Coenobitidae > Coenobita > Coenobita brevimanus. Next base: position 56,934,739 of record NC_137023.1, on the reverse strand, counting down.
ATTTTGAATTATGATGATGGTAAGCGTAAAAATAATGATGCTGATGATATTATTACCATTATTATTATTATTATTATTATTATTATTATTATTATTATTACCATTCATCCTCATACTCATCATCAGCAGCAGCATTCATTATTTTCTTTCCTCTCAATAGCATCTCGTCACTAAATACCATCGTAATATTTCCCTCACAGATCACCACGAAGGACGTCCGTTTCGCAGCCTTTAATGTAAGTGTTATCTTTCTTTTTCACAATCAACCCCTCCACCACGATTACCCCTTTTTTTCTTACTTTATTCTCTCTAATTAAAGATTTCTCATTTTAAGGGGCTGAATGAAAGTTGCCCAGTCTCTCTATTTTGAAACCATCTCCTGTGCTGAATAATAAAAAAAAAAAAAAAACACGAAAAAGGTGATATTGAATTGAGGGGGTTTGTTGTCTACAGTATTTTTGCATTTACTGTATCCTGTGTATTTCTCTTCTCGCCTTTAAAGGGAGTTCGAGTGATGATGATGATGATGATGATGATGATGATAAGGGGAGGAGGAGGAGGAGGAGGAGGAAGAAAAACAAGGACCGCCCAGCGAGATTGAAGGAAAGGGGAGAGTGTGGAAGGCAAAGAAAAAGAGTGAAGGAGGAGAAGGGAGGAAAGAGAGGAAAAGAAGAAGGATGAAGGAAGAAGGAGGAGTAAGAGAAGGAGAAAGGGATAAGGGGATGCCGGGGCGAAAAAAAAAAAAAATATATATATACGAGTACACAGCCAGCAGAGAGGCACCTTACTGCTACTCTCCTGCTTAAGAGAACCTGAATTATTCCTTTGGTCCCCCTGCTGTATTATGCAGTCGCGGGCAGATGTGGTGGTACTCTGTGTGTGGTGTGTGTGTGTGTGTGTGTGTGTGTGTGTGTGTGTGTGTGTGTGTGTGTGTGTGTGTGTGTGTTGCGTACCACCTGCAGGAATCGCCACAGTCCTTTGCTTTGCCTGTGCTCTTGATTAATAGTGTTTGCATGGCCCTGTCCTCGGTTGCCGCAGTGGACGGGGTGAATGCAGTTCCTCTTGTTCAATAGCCCCAGTCCTCCCCGTTCAATAGCTTAAGTGTATCCATTTCCTCATGTTCAATAGGCTGGGTGTATGCAGTTCCTCTCGTTCAAAAGGCAGTGTGTATGCAATTCCTCTTGTTCAAAAACCTAAGGATATATAGTTTATCTTGTTCAGTTGTCAGGATGTACTTTTCTCAGTCACTCCTCTCAGGTCTAGATTCATCACTCACTCCTACTTCTGATTTAACCCATTTTCTACAAGAGGTCATACCAATCTTAATTCAGTCGTTTAGGAGTACCAGGAATTTATTTTCAAATGTTCTCGTATAGAATAGAGTAACTGCGATTGCCTTTAGCCTCTTAAATACGACAGACCTCTTTTCATGTACTGGAATTATCGTCTGGCCCAAGGACACGAAATTGATTCAGACGTCACCCTCCTTGAGTGACTGGTGGCATTTCCATTCCCGTGTCCTCTAATGCGTTGGTGGTAGTCTATGCATTCCACTTTGCAAGGGTGTATGCAATCACTCTCTCTCTTTGATGCATAATTCAACTCAGTGTCTGATTCACTGGCCTTCATTGCTATAAAACAACTAGCTGAGAACTAGTAACAAGGAGGGATGTCACGAAAGAACCTCGTAACTACTTCACAAAGCAAAAAGGTCTCTCTGACAAAAATCGGGTTGTTATTACGCTAATGTGTATGATGACACTAATGGCATATGTGGGCAGTTCAGGGATTCGTGACTGGTCTTCCTTGTCTTAAATGTCTTACTGCATAACCTATCCCCAGTCCCGCCATACGCTTCTGTGTGGGATTAAATGTTGAATGGATGATGTACTGGCGAGGTTAATTTCATCCATAACTATATCCTACCTACGGGCTACGTAAAATAATGGAGATCACAAAATAATCTCATAAAGAACGAAAGATAGCATCCAGATATAATACTCTATGTTTTACTGTAGCACTTATTTTTCTGACAATATCTCTTTTATCGAGAGACTTACAGTTCTGAAAATACCTGTGCATACCTAAACTTTCCGCAGTAATGATAAACCTGTCTGCATATCACAATGACAGGGACTACGATACAAAGGTACAGGTCGATTGGAAAGTGTAGTTTTTAAAAATAAATAAACCAGGTAATTTTTTTCTCGCTAGCATTCTCGCAGTGAGGCAAAAAGCACCAAGAAACATAGCCTTTAAAACATAAATTTGGATTCCGTATGAATAAACACAGACTGAGCTGAAACCAAGCCTATTCAGAGCGTTTGAATGTTAACCTGAACCTGCGTGTCTCTCGCGGGAAATATGTATCGTTACATTTTTCCTGCTGTTTGAATCTCGCAACATGAACACACACACACACACACACACACACACACACACACACACACACACACACACACACACACACACACACACACACACACACACACACACACACACACACACACAGCTCGTCCAGGCTAAGAATTTTTGTTTTCACCACCAGCATTTCAGGGTGGAGGTGGTGGTGCCTGGCGAGGCGTGGTGACAGCTCTGACACACACACACACACACACACACACACACACACACACACACACACACACACACACACACACACACACACACACACACACACACACACACACACACACACACACACACACACACACACACACACACACACACACACACACACACACACACACACACACACACACACACACACACACACACACACACACACACTTGAACAAACGCGCTCTCACCGACGCCTTCTGACCAGGTGAAGCTTTGAGAGAGGCCGAACGGGGGTCCTCTGAGTCTTGTGGCCTCGAGGGACATCAAAAGGAAGTGTTGTGACCTTTTGAGGTTTTCAGGAAGGTCATACGGCTGCCCTGCGACCTGGTGACACTTTGATGGAGGTCAAGTGGAAGTCCTTTGACCTACTTAGAGCTTGAGAAATTCTATACAGAAATTTCGTTTTAAATAGCAACTTTGGGAGAGAGAAATTTATTTGACGTATTGAGGCACTGGGAGGCCATACAGATATTTTGCAACCTACGTTGGCCTTGAAAGAGGTCCTAGTAATGTTTTTGTGACTACTGTGAATTTGGAAAAGGTCAGTCGGAGTTACATTATTTTCCTGAGGCACTGAAATTTATACTACGGAAGTTCTTTGACCTAATGTGGCTCTAACTGGAAATCTTTTTGTCACTTTGATGTAGACCAGAGCAAGATAAAGAAGGAAAGGAAAGGAACATAATTTCTACCCTGAAGTTCTCACTGTTCTCGACACCAGTTCTGCCAAATCAATTACTCACTCAGGAGCTATAGACGTAAAGGAATTTCCATGGCACACTGTATTTTCCCTGAGGTGATATTTTTCCCCTTGTCTCTCCACTCCCCGCCTTCCTCTGCCCGGCTCAGTGGCTCTCAGCTTTATCCTGTTACTTTCCTTTTCAGGTAGATAATGTGGAATATGATTTCCTTTCCCTCTTTCCTGTGAAACTTCCATGACAGCTTTTTCTATGCGCATGGTGGTCCTTCTCACTATTTCATGCCAGCTTCGACTGGAGGGTTTGGTGGGTGGGTGGGGGAACCTTTCTGCTTTTCTATCCATGTCTTTATCTCATGGAATAGTTTTTAAATATAACCTTCCTCCTTTGTACTCCCTTTGTACTCCTTTATACCTTTCTGCATCATTATTCTCCCGCTTCTGCCTGCTTATTCTGCCATTTTCTCTTTGCTTTCTCCACCTCTTTCTATTTCTTCTGCTCTTTTCGTCTGGTCCCTCTGCTTCTCCTGTCTACTCCCTCTGCTCCTTCCTTCTGCTCCCTCTGCTCACAATTCTTCTCACCTCCCTCCACTTTCTCCGCCTCACCTCCCACCACCAGACATTTTTTCTCATCCATCTTTGTCCTTTCTTCCTTAGCCCTTCCTCCCTTTTCCTTCTCTCCCTTCTTGTTCTCACCCTATTCTCAATTTGTCCCTTCTCACTCCTCCTCTTCTTCCTCCTTCTTCCTTCCCCATCTTCCTTTTACGTCCTCTGCTTTTTATTCTCTCATCTTCCCTCACTCCCCCTCATCTCTCACCTTGCGTGTTTCCTCCTCCTCCCATAATTACGTCCTTAGTCTCTTGGTTTTTCTTCTCCTCCTTTCATCTTCTTCTTTCTCCTTACCTCCTCTTGCTCCTTCCTCATCACAGACATGCTTCATTTATTCCTCCTCCCAATATTGCATCCTTCTTTCCATGCCTTTCTCTCTTCCTCCTATCCTTGCTTCTTCTTCCTCACATTTCTCTCCTCTCACCTCTTTCCCCTCTCCTTCTCTCTTCCTCCCCACTCCTCCCCTGTCATCATTTCTTCCATTTCACGCCTCCATCCTCTCCTTTCCTGTCCTTTCCTCTCCCCTCGTCTCTGTCATCGTGCTCCTTTCTCCTCTCTTTTTAGAGGGAATGGAGAGCTGGAGAGAGAGCTTTCCACTTTCCCATTCTTCTCTCACATAAGTAGATCAGGTCCTAACTAGCTTATTTCGAAGACATCCTCGTTATTGGCAGGATGTGCACTTTGAGTTGGCCTAAAATTACCCTCTCTCCATATTGAATATTAACTGTAGCGAGAGAGTAACTTTAGAATATGGTGTTAGTCACGAAGAAGTGCTACAGAGATGATGTGAAGCCGTAGTATTGACTCAGAGCTACGTGAAATAAACTGGAAAAGGGCAACGAATTATTGCCTTCTACTATTTGCACTTCTTTTTGATTTTTTATGGTATTTATATTTACCCTTGTCTTCCACGTCCTGTTTCATACTTTCCTCTTCCCGCCATCCCTTCATCCCTTTCTCATTCTCTTACTCATTCCTCTTCCCACATCCTTCCTGCCTTCGTATTCCTCCTTCCTTCTGCTGCTTCACTTCTTTCCTTTGCCTTCCACACTCCCTTCTTTCCTTCAACCTCGTAGGCCAGTCTTTGTTTTTCCTCCTCCTCCTCCTCCTCCTCCTTCTTCCTCTTATCCTCTTCCATCTGTCCTCCACCCCGCAAAGCAAGTCCATGTTTTTCCTCTTCCTCCAGCCTCACCACCTGCCACTGCTCCTCCTCCTGTTTTTGCTTCCCCCTCGTTTCCTGTGCCTCTTCCTGCAACTCAAGTCGGTGTTGCTTTTGTGTTGCTGCCTCCCTCACCGACACACCGCCTTCTCACACACCTGATTCTATTATTTATTTTCTCTTGCCTCTTTTTTCTATTTTTTTCTCTCTCTCTCTTGTCTGTAGTTCCTTCTTCTACTTTTCTCTTTTTTTTCTTTTTGTACTCTCACCTGGTCTATTTTTGGTATTTTGTTTCTCTCTCTCTCTCTCTCTCTCTCTCTCTCTCTCTCTCTCTCTCTCTCTCACACACACACACACACACATCTTGGTCGTATCATACAAGCACTCAGCCTGCTCTTATTTCAGGCCATTTACCTTCATTCTTAATTCTCCAGACTCTTACGGCTTTCCCTCCTATCTTCGTCCCTCATCACTTTACTTCATTACTGTCTGGTGTTCGTTTATCTTTTTAGTCTGTCTCTCCTTCACTGTCTCTCATTACCAGAGTCCTCGTTGCCTTGCTACTTATTACCCCGTGTGTCTCTCCATTGTCTCTCTGTCGGCATTCTCTTACCACTGTCTCTTCCTTTACTGTTATTCTCTCCTTGTTTTTCCGTGCCCTTTCTTTCTTTCTTTCTTTTTTTTTTTTATCTTTCCCCATGCATCTATGTTTTCTCTTTCCCTGTGCTGTCTTTCCTTGTCCCGTTTTTCCCTTCCCTGTTGTCACTCCTTGCCCCATCTCACCATGCCATAATTTTCCCTGCCCTATCTTTCCCTACATAATCTTTCCCTGTCATGTCTTTCCCTGCTCTATCTCTCCCTGGTCTGTCTAGTCCTGTCCAATAGAAAAATTAATTATAGACTGCTAGAGCTCCTGGCGTCTATATTTACTTTGGGTTCCTGAGTGTTTCTGGTGTTATTCCTTTCCTCTTATCATCGTTTCATTCTCCCCATTCTCACCAGGGTAACATGTCTGTCACTTATGTCCTAGTTTTATGTTTCTTTTTCTGCCTTTATTTTCACTGCTTTTCCTTTCTCTGTTAGTCTCTCTTGCCTCCCCATTTCCTACCTACCTTTCCCTGCCTTGCACACTGTCGCAGCCCGGAGTATATTGTCCTGCTGTCCTCTTCTTTACCACCTTAGCTCTGTCTTTTCTCTCTCTCTCTCTCTCTCTCTCTCTCTGCCTCCTCTCTCCTTACTTGTTTCTCCTGCCTCTCTTTTCCTCGCCTGCCTCTCCCCGCCTCATACACTGTCGCTTCCTCACAGGTTTTTGCCTCACCTCTCCCCCCGTCGCTGTTATTGCATTTCCCTGCCTAACTCGCCTGGTCTGATCTTTTCTGCCTCCCCCTGCCTGTCTCCCCTCATCTATCTCCTCTCACTTTGCCTCCCTTCTCCCTGTTTTTCTCCCTCTTCCTCTGCTGTTCCTCTCTGTCCCTCCTGTCCCTGTCTCCAGCCCTGATTCACACACTTCCAGGTTTTTGCTCCACCTCTCCCCTCTTCCTCTCTGTTATTGAATCCTCCTGCCTGACCCCCTGCCTCTCCACATCCTTTCAGTATCCCGCTGCCTTCTCCACCCTGCTTGTATCTAGCTTCCTCCACTCACCTTTCCTGCTTCTTCCTGCCCCTCCCTCTCTGCTTTTCTTTCCTTTCCCTGCTTAGCTCTCTCTATTCATCCGTCCCTTCCTCCTACATCCTGCCTGTCTCTCCTTGTTTCTTCCTGCCTCCTCTGTCTCTCCCTCTCTCTCTCTCTCCCTGCCTTCCCTGTCCCTGTCTTCCTCTCCCTGCCTCACAGACCATTTCAACTCTTAGGTTTTTGCTGCCACCTTTCCCTCCCTCGCTCTTATTGCGTCTCTCTGCCTGACACTCCCTTTCTCTCCCCGACCTGCCTGTCTCTCCCTGCCTCCTCCTTTCTCTACTTCTCTGTTCCTCTCCTTTCCCCTACCTCCGCTTCTCTCGTTCTATCCTACTTTCCATTCTCTCTACCTACCATGTCTTTGTCTCCCTCTCTCTTTACTTGCCTTGCATGTTTCTGCATTCTTTTTCCTCTGCTTGTCTTCCCACTCTCTCTCTCTCTCTCTCTCTGCCACCTGTGAAGTGACACCAGGGGAAAGTGCCATCTTAGAACATGTCATCCGGGAGAGTGCCACCTGGGAAAGTGCCACCTGGGAAAACGCCACATGGGACGGAGCCACCCGGTAGAGTGCCATCTGTGAAGAGTGCCACCTGGGAGAGTGCCACCTGGAAGTGTCGTGGAGGAGAATTCCCACCCGGTAAAATGCTACCTAGGAAAGTGCTACTGGGGGAAGTGGCGTCTGTGGAAAGCAGTGGCGGGATGTGTCAAGTGAGGAATGTGTCACATGAATGGAAATGCTGGTAATAAAGGAAAGTGTTACCTGGTAAAGAAATTGTCGCCCAGTAAATAAAGTGCCACCCAGCCAGAAAGTGTCACCCAACAAGAAAGTGTCACCTAGCAAGAAAGCGTCACCTAGTAATAAAATGCCCCTTGTAAGAAAGCCAATTAAGAAAGTGTCACCCAGCAAGAAAGTGTCACCCAGCAAGAAAGTGTCACCCAGCAAGAAAGTGTCACCCAACAAGAAAGTGTCACTCACCTAGCAAGAAAGTGTCACCCAGCAAGAAAGTGTCACCCAGCAAGAAAGTGCCACCTAGCAAGAAAGTGTCACCCAGCAAGAAAGTGCCACGTATTAAGAAAGTGCCATCCCTACGTCTTATTTCTCTGTGTCTCCATTTTTTTCCCCTTCTCGAATAGTGTTATTTATTTCGAGCTTATTTATTTATTATTTTTAGGGACCACCACATTTTACGGTCACTTCTACCTCCTATGTACACACACACACACACACACACATACAGGTGGCGTGAAATATGTCTGTGTGGGTGTGGGTGTAGGTCCTGGAGCGTCGTCACGTGGCGTCGTAAAACACATTTCCCCGTCACACCCTGGACCATTTTCCACCACCACCACCACCACCACTACCACCACCATCTCCACCACCACCACCACCACCATCTCCACCACCACCACCACCACCACCACACCGGGGGGACCGTATCCATAATAGTTCCCTATCTCGTGTATAAAAATGCATGTATATACCTTTGCCTTCATTCATACATTTCCCAAACTCTTAACAGTCAAATCAGAGTTAATATTAAAATTACGAAAAATAAAATAATCTGTAAGGCTGTTACGGAGACTTGTTTATTGGTAAAAATTGATTAAGGTCTTTTTATACTTATGACCCCGTTGGGCAGCCGGTCTGGGGGCTTTTTCACCCCTAACTCCGCTCGTCTCCTGATTTAAGTCTTTCTGTTATCTTCCCTCCTCTTTTGTCTCTCTCTTGTGCTTTATTGTTAGCGACAAAGGAGACTCCGTAACACTTCCTCTTTAGCGATTTATCAATATAGCACCTTCGTATCTCAGTTTCCGTTTAACGTTGTATCTCTCTGTTCTCTTCCCTTCTCTTGTCTCTCATCCTTCTGTTTTATTCTAGGTTGTATGCGAGACTGTTCCACTCTCCTTAGCTATTTATTTTTCATCTCACACCTTAATAGTCTCTTCTATGTAACTTTTGTCTTTCTAATATCGACATAATTTGCTACAGTAACATAAAGGAGGACATTTTAGTGAAACAGGCGATACAGATCACTTTTAAACTTCGCCCAGTGATCTTTTCAACTTCGTATTTGCTTATAACTAATGCCCTTCCCCTCTTCCTTTATAAAACTTCATCTTCTGTCCCTATCATTTTCTTTCATTTTCCTTTAAAATTCAACCTCTCCCCCGGTTGGTTTTCCTGTTTCCTTGTGTACTTAATTAACTGTTTCTTTTCAGTGTTCGTCTTTTATCTTCAGACATCATACTCTATTTCTCTCAGTTGCCTTCATTCCCTTTTAAAATCCGTACAGTGTCATTTTCCAATTTCTCACTTCCACCTAAACTTTATCCCCAATCCATTTCCACTTCCCTTCAAACTTTTCCCACTGCCCTTCTCCATTTCCCTCATTGCTTTTACAACTTCAACCTCTGTTTTCCGTCAGGCAGGCAGAGAGAAAATTGAGCTCGAAAAACACAAAGTCCAGTTTCCCTCAAAAAATGGCTTAGGGCAGAAGTTTTGATGCGGCGGATAATAAGCGGCCTCCATGTCCCCCAGGGAAACTTTTCACGAAGGAGGGAGGGAGGGAAAATTGTTTGGCGAGCCCCTGTCAGATTTCATTTCGATCATTACTGGCAGGTCATTAAAAGTTTAGCGTGGGCGAAATGATTAGAGAAAGAGGGAGGGTGAGAGAGGTGGTGTGGGAGTGAGGTGGTGTGTGGGAGTGCGGGAGGGTGTGAGAGATGATGTGGAAGTGAGGGAGGGTGTGAGAGGTGATTTGTGGGAGTGAGGGAGGGTGTGAGAGGTGATTTGTGGGAGTGAGGGAGGGTGTGAGAGGTGGTGTGGGAGTGAGGGAGGGTGTGAGAGGTGGTGTGGGAGTGGAGGGTCTTATCAGCTTTCAGGAGCAACGAAAACTCATTACCGGTGATGTTAGTTTTAGATCTGTGAGTGAAAGTTATATAAGTGTTCCTGGAGAAAGCGGTATAAATTTAACTAAAGATGAAGGAGAGCGTCCATTCGTTTAATAAAAAGACACACACACACACACACACACACACACACACACACACACACACACACACACACACACACACACACACACACACACACACACACACACACACACACACACACACACACACACACACACACACACACACCATAGAGCATAACATTTTTTTCACATAATAACGTCTTGGGTCCTTGGATTGTGCACATGGTAAATAAATGTCTTCTTGATTTTGAGTCTTGCCAATTCCCGATCTGTGCCTCAAAGTAATGGACCAAATATTATCAAAACTCACACACAGACGAAACTAACAGGCTAGTAAGCGCGTTTTATTTCGTGTTGTCTTTCTTAATGGCTGTCTACGTTTGGCACGCTGACTGAGGTTGTAAACACAGCCTTTTAGCTTTGGGGATTTTCACGGTGCATACTCGAGTACACAAACATGGGTATATTCCTTCAGACACATTATACGCCAAACTTGATACTCTGCGGCTGCGTCATTTGGCTGGGAAGAACTGAATGTCATGTTTCCCTCCCACCATGTATAGCTGAGATAATGTATGTCCACGAATAGGTTTAGGGGGAAAAGGGTGTGTGTGTGTGTTTGTGTGTGTGTGTGTGTGTGTGTGTGTGTGTGTGTGTGAGAGAGAGAGAGAGAGAGTTAGAAGCCTAGGAGTGTCAATATCAACTCATAAACGTTTCATTCCTGTATAACCAGATATTTCAACGTTTTTCAGGAGTTACTGTCTACCTGGAAAAAGATAAAAACGTTTCATTTGGCGTTTATTAGATCAGAGGAATAGTGAGAGCCCTTTCCAACCCCTCTTACTCCCCTCCCCCTTCTCCCCCCTTCCCCTCCTCCCCTCTTCCCTCCCTCCTTCCTCCCCTCTGCCCTCCTCCTCCTCCCTCCTTCCCCCTCCTCCCCCTCCAGAGTTTGCCACTGGTGTGAGGAAGATAAATTGTTGGTCTGTTAGCCTGCAACACGCACACACACACACACACACACACACACACACACACACACACACACACACACACACACACACACACACACACACACACACACACACACACACACCAAACACCCACCCAAAACACACACACACACACACACACACACAAACATCTATCCAAATGTTTTCCTGTCACCCTTACTTGGTCCAAAAAAAAAAAAAAAAAAAAAAAAAAAAAAACACCCTTTCTCAATAAGCTTGTCCTCTCGTGCCTGATCCAATGTAATCCGAATAATATCCGTTTTGTATTTTCGTGGAGCAAGATTTAGTCATGAATTGGGAGGCGCGGGAAATATAAATCCGTCTCGATAAGCCTGTGAAATAGCGGGGGACTTTGGGGGGGAATATGGATTGGGGTAAAAAATATTGGCGGTGTTTGCGTGTGTGTGTGTGTGTGTGTGTGTGTGTGTGTGTGTGTGTGTGTGTGTGTGTGTGTGTGTGTGTGTGTGTCTGTGTGTTTTCTGTATTCTCGTTTTTTTTCTTTTTTTTGTATGTGTTTAAGATAAGAAAGATTAGGAAGAAAAGGATGATTGTGTTTTTATATAATCGTCTGTGTGTGTGTGTGTGTGTGTGTGTGTGTGTGTGTGTGTGTGTGTGTGTGTGTGTGTGTGTGTGTGTGTGTGTGTGCGCGCGCGCGTTTGTGTGTGTCGATTTTTTTATTGGCTGATGTTCTAAATATAAAAATGATTGGGCTTGTAGTCGTGAAGACGGGAAGGAGAAGGTCACCATATTTTCATGTTACCTTTTTCTTCCTTTAATGTTATATTTTACGAGCTTTCAGAGTCTTTTTTTTTTACGCTCATTTACATCACTTTACGGACGGCTGAGATGGAGTGATATTACTATCTGTCTAAAATTACGACTGTCTTCTTCCGTCTTATTACGGCTCTTTTTAATAATTTATCGTTCGTGTATATACCTGTTTTGTCCCTGAATTAAGTATAAAAATAATTGGGATTCCTTTCGTGGTTGGCTAATGGGGAGGAGACACGATCAGTCCATAATTTTTTGCTAACTTTCTCGAATTTTCGTTTTTACCAGACACATGTATACATTGATTTGTTTTGACTGCATTATTTATTTATTTGCTTTTTTCTTATTTTCCACGTTTATTTCTAGCGTCATTATTATATATTCCTCGTAACATTTCTTTGTTTCTGCTTCCCTGACTTTCCCATGTTTATTGCTAGATTTTATTGCTGTTTTTGTCGTCCTTATTTGTCGATGTCATTTTATTAGTATCGTTGTTATATTTCTCCACACATTCATATTTTGCTTACATCATTTAGTTTTCTAGGCATAACACTTTTTAAAATTTTCATACACATATTTACGAATTCCTGCAACCCTGCGTTCAAAGGTTACTAATATTATGCGACTGCTATAGTTAGCTTAATAATGTTACAACTGTTTTTATCTTCATCGTATTACACTTCTTTTGCTCCGTTTTCAACTCTATTTACTTCATTATTTCTCACATATACCGCTTCTTACTGACCTCTCAAGCATAAGTAGAGTTCCTTTTTTATCGCACCCTCTCTTGGTTATTAGATTTTCATGATTGCATAAGTCACTTTCGCCCTCTCACCCCACTCACGTCATTGCCTTGGTATGTTTTGGCGCTGTACACGTATTTCATCATTTCACGAAAGGCCAGAGGGCGATTTGAACCAGAAATAGAGAGAGACGTGGGTAGGGCATATTGCTTATAGGTAAGTGGCCAAAATTTCGACTAATATTTCCCTTCTTCAGCTTCTCAGTCACGTCTCCTGGCTAATATCTCAAAGTTTGGTATGTGTCTCTCGCAGGATTATCAGGGATCAAGGTTCGACTCATAATCCACATCTGCTGCTTCTCTCTTTCGTCTGCTGGCTGATATCTCTAAGCTGAGAGGGGCTTACAATGTTCCCCTGTCTCGAGATGACTGTCTGTCTGGAGATGATTGTCTTTGTCTTTGATATGATGTTTTTAAATGACGAACATAATCCAAGTGTGAAGCAGACGCACTGACTAAGCAGACGAATTTTTCTTCTTGGTATGACGCTGCATTGTTTGCATTAAATCTTTTTCAAGCCTTCAACTTGAAAAAAAAAAAGATGGAATAAATACAGAAACAACTTTAGATGTAATTGTCCATATTCAGGGGCGACCCTTCCTCGCATGACACGCCACCGTCCCGCCCTGTAATCATCAGCTAAAACACTGTGCCTTTATCGCCCTTATCATCCTCCTTGATAGCTAGGTCTATGTCTCTGTAATTTCCCTTTCTCTTTATCATACAGCTGCCATTTTATCTTCATTATCTGTGACTTTTTGTTTTCTGCACCTCTCTTTGACGTCCCAGTTTTCTCGGGTAAAAGGAGGAGTCAAGTTACAATTTTTTATTCATGTTTTTCACCAAGCAGTTTTTCTTGTTCTTCATTGCTTGCGGGTCTTCGTTTTTGTTCAGATTCATGTCATCATCATCATCATCATCGTCATCATCTTCGTACGGTCCTTATCTTTAATATCTTCCTCCATTTTTGTTCATCGCGATCTTCCTCCTGTTTCTTCATCTGCTTCCAAATTTTTCATCATTTCTCTTTTTTCAAATTTTCATCTCTCTTTCGCTTTTTCATATATTTTTTCGTCTTTCTCTCTGTTCTCATTTTGATTTCTTTCCTTGTTCATAATTTCTCGTCATCTTTCTTTCTCTTTTGACGTTTTCTTCGTCTTTCTCTCTCTTTTTATATTTTTCTTCACCTTTCTTTCTGTTTCCCTATATTTCTTCATCATTCAGTTTTCTTCTTCTTTCTTCACCTTTCTTTCTGCTTCCCATTTTCTTCATCATTCAGTTTTTCTTCACCTTTCTTTCTGCTTCCCATTTTCTTCATCTTTCTCTCTTCGTTTCTCTCCAGTTTCCCTCCGTCACTATCCTCGTTTGGCGATTATCCTCCTCGCCTTCCATTCCTCACCATCCGTCTTCATTTCGACCTCCCTCAAACACCCTCCGTCTTCCTCCTTTTCCTGCTCTCCTCCAGTTACCTCCAGGACCTTCCCTCCTTCCAGTTGCCTCCAGGACCCTCTCTCCCTCCCTCCAGTAACCTCCACCACCTGAGTGAGTGAGAGAGAGTGAGTGAGTGAGTGAGGGGTCAGGGTACAAGAGCCAGTGTCATCTTGAGGCCGTACAAAGCACCAGCATTCTTTATTGGCCTTCCTTCCATCACTCCGCCTTCTTTACGACGATCCGACGCTGTTACTCCCCTTCTGAGCCCCGCTGGATAGAGTTAGGGGCTGACCACTCTCTGCTGTGTGTGTGTGTGTGTGTGTGTGTGTGTGTGTGTGTTGGAGAGAGAGAGAGAGAGAGTGGGGGAGGTTATGGGAATATTCTGTTTGCTGAGCTAATGTCCCTTTAGTGTTATACAGTAGCAAAATAGGACATCACTACGGCTCTCGCTCCTTCAAAATAACACTGCCTCCTGACTAGCATCATATTTAAGTGTCAGTCTCTTGTCACATGGAGAGAGGAAAGTTGTAGGCCAAGTTAAAGTTAGTAGAGGATAGTGATGGCTTATGTAATGTATGAGCAGTTATGGAAATGCAATGACAGCATGAAGACTGTAAGAGAAATACTTCCATCATCTATAAGTTGTGGTTAGTGATGGTTCGTGTCTTGGATGGCGGTGACGGGAGTGCAATGGCGGCGTGGAGGCAGAGGGGAAAAACCTTGCCTCTTCCATAAAGCCACGAAACTCGCATGTCTGATGGGCACTACACGCGTCTGATGGGCCATACCGCTAATTTAGGAGGGCCAGTCAGTGTCTCCCGCCTGTCTGCATGCTCGCTGGGGAAGGAAGTATAGCGATGGTAGCAACATGTCAGGCAATTACCGGGACTGGCCGGCAGATTCGCTTGGGTATCAACTTTATGAGCTTGATTCAGTCCAAATCATTGATACTCTACGTCAGATTCGCTCAGTCAGACATTCGGAAATTTCAAGATTCACTGAGGAGTTTCATTTCAGGTAGTTTAAAATGTCCTTTCCACTTAACACTTTCGTGAGACACACCACCTACAGTTAGCCTTGAATAAGCCTGCCCTTTAAAAGTATGATAAGCATAATTCACGCTTAAACGGATATCACTGCTGGCTTGAACAAATGGGAGATTCGTTAAGTATCGGTACAATTAAGAACTACATTCAAAGCCTCCCTGATGCCTGTGGATAAGGGCCCCAGATCTAACTTAAAGTCCATATGTAAATCCTTGTTCATGCCGGTGTTACGGTCCTGAACTAGAAATAGAAAAATGTGTGTGTGTGTGTGTGTGTGTGTGTGTGTGTGTGTGTGTGTGTGTGTGTGTGTGTGTGTGTGTCCCACAAATCAACACAACACCTACATCCAACACCCCCCATCAAGGCCCACAAACTTTCGCCATAAATTTGACCCTGTTTCATGATACCTGCAAAACCAAACACAAGTTATACTCACCGCTGACGCCGCTCAAGTTACGGGCTGACGGCTAATCCGGCTAATTTAGAGAGTTAACACCGGAAACTTTTGGCAGCTGTGAGAAAAACGCATCGGGGGAGGTGCAAACTAGTGTCGCGTAGTTGGAGTAACTTTCGACTTAATTTTTACCTCGCCGAGTTTGACAGATTAACACTCCCAGCTCCTATGACTTGCTCTCAGATGAATACGATCCTCTGGGGGTAGATGGAATAAAATACTAGAGTTATCCCGAGCAGGAGAGGGGTAATCTGGCTACAGTAAAGGAGTAGGTACGTAGAAAATTCGTCCTTGGCTCAGGGATCGTAGAAGCCTGCAGACCACCGGGTTCACGCTTGAGAGGAACCTGGGGCCACAATAACAACTCCTTCGTCAACAGGTATACCCCCTCAGTGTAAGCGTAGCCCCAGTGTAGCCACTATGAAGGCGTCTCAGTGTAGCTGTGAAGGAAAACGGAAACCAGATACGCACCGAGCTTATCCAGTAAAAAACGAAAAAAAGAAAAGAAAAGAAAAAGGAGTTCTGTGTGTGGGAACTTCCTGTGTTTGCTTATACTCGTATGTGATGTTATTTGTGGATTTTTTGAGGCGTTGACAAGATGTGTATAATATCCTTTGCTTTTCGATACGTGATTTTTTTGGTAACGCCTTCGCTACATGACCTCCCCTGAGCAAACATCAAGCGACAAAAATGATAATGATGATGAAGCTAATGATGATGATGGTGATGATGATGATGTTGATGATGAGACCAGGGAGCGATAACGATAATGATAAAGAAGATACTGATGATGATGATGATGATGATGATGATGACGTGTGGTGGTGGAGTCAGGGGGCCAGCAGATCTGTTTACCCACGTGATAATTTGTTTACCTCTGGCCGCCGCAACTTGCCGATGAAGGATGAGGGGAAGACAGAGGAAGAGAAAGGGGTTGAGAGGCAGGGGGAGAGGGGAAAAATGGCTGACATAAAGGGAAGGGAGGGAGAAGAAAAGGACGGAGAATAAAGGGAGAGGGGGAGAAGAAAAGGGTTGAGAATGAGGGGATGAGGGAAGAAAATGGATGAGAAGAAGGAGAAAGGGGGTGCAAAGAGATGAAATAAAGGGAAAGGAAGGAGAAAGGGCTAAGAGAAAGGGGAAAAGAAGACGATAGGGGTTGAGAAAAAGGGGAGAAAGGAAGAAAGGGCTGAAACAGGTGATGGAAAAAGGGGAGGAGCAAAGGGAATCGAGAGGAGCTGAAAATAAGGAGAAAAAAGAAGAATAGGAGGCATAAGGAGTGAGAGGCAAGAGGATATCAGGAGAAAATGGAGACATGAAGGAAAAAAAAAAGACTGCGTACGAGGAGAATGAGAGAGAGAGAGAGAGAGAGAGAGAGAGAGAGAGAGAAGAAACGGGGGAGGGAGAGGGGGGAAAGAGGGGGAGGAGAAAGACGAGGGAATGAGGGGGAAATGAGGCAGCAAGAAGATGGAAAAGGTCAAGGGGAGGCAAAGTTGGGGGGAGGGATGGAAAAAAGGGAGTAGGGGAGGAGGCAGGAAGAAAGAGGAAGGAGGGGGTAACGAAGTTAGAGGGGGGAGGAGAGCAAAGGGGAGGGGAGGGGGGATCAGATGGGAGGGGAGGGGAGGGGGGATCAGATGGGAGGGGAGGGGAAGGGAGGGGAATGTGGGGAGGAAAAGCCAAGGAGTCGGAAATGAGGTGATGATAGGTGCGGTAAGAGGGTCAAGGGGGTGAGGTGGATGGAGGGAAGGGGAGATGGATGTGGGGAGGGGGAGATGGATGAGGGAAGGGGGAGATGGATGATGTTGATGGGGTGAGGGGGTGATGTTGACAGAGGGGAGGGGACGAGGCGGATGCGGGAGGAGGGGAAGAGGACGGTCACAGGAAACACACCTTAATGAGTTGGTCCAGGGAAAACACCTCAAGGGAGAGAGAGCGAGGGGAGACGAGATACGAGAAGAGAGGAGGGGAGAGGAGACGGGAGGAGATGGAGGTAATGAGAGATCGCAAGGTCGGTGGGAGACAAAAGAGAGCGAAGGGAGACGGTATATGAGAGAAGAGGAGACGGGAAGAGAAAAATATAAGACGGAGGCAGGATTTGAGAGGAGAGGAGACAGAAACATAGACAGGGAAAGAATAAATACGATGAGATTTCACCAGAATGAAGACGGGAAATGACAGAGGCTAGGACGGGAGGGAGGGAGGGACAGGAAAGGGAGCCAGAACGGAAATAATCAGACGGGAATTAGGTCGAGAGGAGGGGATGGGGACAAATCTAGGAAGGGAAGACAACAGAGGAATAGGAACGGGAGGAAGGGATGGGAATGAGGGATGTAAGTTGAACAGAAAAATGAAAGAGTAGAGCCATTTTGGGAATAATTAAAACTGAATAAGAGACTGAGAGGAGAGAATGGGTGAAATAATAAGTGTCGGAAGGAAAGAATAGAATAACAAGAGGGGGAGAGGAATAGTAGAAATGAAGGAGTTGAAGACTGAAGGAGATGAATCAGAATTAAATTAACTGAGCATGAACGAAGAAGAAATGAAAAAGAAAACAAGAGAAAAGGTTGGGAAGGGAAAATGATACCAGTTTGTGGACGACAGGAAGTGATAAGACCAGGAGATGTAATTTTTTGAGAGAATATGACGAAATCTTAAGGAAAATGATCATGACTTAGACTAAAAGGAGAACGAGAAGAGAAAGGTGAAGAGAATAATCCCTCCGTGGCACGGAGGAGACGGAAGGACGAGATGTGATGGAGGGAAAATATTGGAGAGAAAATGACGAAGTGTGGAAGGAAGGGAGAGGATGGAGAGATAATGATGGAGAGAAAATGGCGAAGTGGAAGTAGGATGGCCATAACTGAGACGAATCGGAAGCAAAAATTGATTAGATGGCAGACGGACTTTGGATACGGGAGGACAGAAGTGAGAGAGAGAGAGAGAGAGAGAGAGAGAGAGGATTGTGTTCAGTTGCCACTCATGTCAATTTTTTTTCTTGGACTAAAGAAGGCCAGATGAAAGACAGAAAAACCAGGCAGAAGCAGCGAGAAAAGGCAGACCCAAAAAACAAATCATATATATAAAAAAATACCGCAAAAAAAAAAAAAAAAATAGTGCCAGAGAATCCTTTCAACTGTTTATTTATAGTTCTCTCGTGCCACTTCCAGGCATTGATTAAACAGGGGGTACTCACACTCCTCGTTGGTGAGGGTGATGCTGCGGGCCTGGGTAAATATGGGAATAAGGAGGTGGGGAGAGAGAGAGAGCGAGAGAGAGAGAGAGAGAGAGAGAGAGGGTTGAGGGGTGAGGAGGGGGGGAGGAAAGAAGTTTGGTGAAAAGTTCCCTGAATATTCTACAAGCGCTGGCTGAGGTCTGGGGAAGGAGAAGTGGGGGGTTGAAGGAGGAGGAGGAAGAGAAGGAGGAATTAAAGAAGCAGGAGGAAAATCATGGTAATAATGATGTCACGGAGAAAGGGGGAAGGAGATGAGGTAGGAGAAATAGGAGTTGAAGAGAGAGGAAGAGGAGGAAGAGAAAGAGAGGAAGGAGAATAATGCGGTGGGGAAAGAAAGTAAACGAGAGGTGGGTCTGAATCATTGGTGAATATCCTCTGAAAAACACACACACACACACACACACACACACACACACACACACACACACACACACACACACACACACACACACATAAATTCTTCAAACCTTTTTCAGAATTACCTGCAATTGTCCATGATGTTCCAGTGATCCACCGCACTTTTCATCGAAGCACTAATGCTCCCTAAGCTCATTACAGTATTACGTTATTCGCTGTAAAATTCTGTGCCACAATTATTTTTCTTTGGCGCAGGTGACAAATAACAGAGGCGATATAAATGCTGGTGTTTTAAGTAATATTTAATCCGATTTGTGCGATGGAGAGAAAAAGTCATAAGCTCGACAATGCTCTTTTTACTGCAACTTGGCCTAAAAATGCCACCTTTCCATTTTGAATTTTATGGTGTAACTACGTAGTGACAGCGAAAAATGGTGCTGGTCATGAAGAAGTGCTGTGGAAAGGATGTAAAGCAGTAGTATTATCTTATTTTGCAAATGAGATACAACAAATAAGCTGCAAAGGAACGAAAATCTGGCCCAAGTTAAGGCGAATGAACTAAAGCCAAATTACGTTCCCTTCATTGCCCTCAGATATACTCGTGTTTGCCTTATTCCCTCATTGTTTACATCTCCCTCCCTCCCCCCCCCCCAATCCCCCGGCTCCCACCCCACCCTCCTCCCCCTCCATGCCACCCCGTAGTCTTCTCACGCACCATTTCCCCTTCCACTTCGTTTTCCATTCCATTTCCTTTTTCTCCTCCGTCGTCGCTCACCCACTCCCCTCCAGACGACCCCCCTTCGCCTCGCCACGTGTACTTCTTGACGGTTCTTGCTTGGAAACAACACCTTAGCGTAATTACTCCTTTTGTTGCGTACCTACTTTTATTTTTCTACTTTCTAACCTTTTCATTTTTTACTTTTTATACTTCCTACTCTAGGGATGGACAGGCAATCTTCTGTGCTACATAAACGCGAGTGGCAACAGCGAGAATGACTATAAAAACTACATGTTGAAGGAAAAGCAGTGATAGGCAAGATCTGGGGCACTGTATCGCCATTGCCCTACCCCTCAGTCCCTCGTGAGCTCCTATATATTTCATTTGCATAGTGAAGACTCCCCTAATCGTCTCTATATTACCTTCAGTTATCGACACCGAACGAGACACTTCACCTTCTGCCAAGTCGCCTGTGTGCCGTTTCTATGCAAAGGAGGAAGGAGCTACAAGTGCTGTGTGTGTGTGTGTGTGTGTGTGTGTGTGTGTGTGTGTGTGTGTGTGTGTGTGTGTGTGTGTGTGTGTGTGTGTGTGTGTGTGTGCCGATAATTCCAGATGGTGTAGTGGCAGTTTCCTGGTGGCTAAACTTTGGTGTTGAAGTTTCCAGAACCGAAGTTTTAGGCACAAAAGTTTCCAGTGACCAAGTTTCCTATATTATTTGCGATTTGTACTGCTTATTCCTTCATTACACTCCATATCGCTAGATCAAAGTTAAATACTTGTACTAATCATGGATTTTTCTTATAACACCAAAAATTACTGTAACTTGACATATTTTCGTCGTCTTCCAGCCAATATGCCATAATTCAGTGGCAGAGAAAGACAATACTGCGACTATGCATCTTTTTCATAGCTCTTCTTCGTGACTGGCGCCGTATTCAAGTGGTAATCTCTTGACAGCTCAGCATTCAAGATGGAGAGACGACAATTTTACGCCTAGTCAAAGTGAACGGAGTATAGACGTGAGGTTATTATAGAAAAAAAATAAATGGTTTAATGTCTAATAATTCAAGACCGTGGTTATAGGAATAAAAATAAATAAATCACCTCATATAGATTTTTTTTGTCAATTGAGTGAGGAGATTAGAGCCTCCGTTTTCTTATTTCCTTAAGTATGTTGAGGTAGGCTTTAAGAGAGAGAGAGAGAGAGAGAGAGAGAGATTGTTTATAGGTTTTTATAGGGAGAATGTGAATGGAAGGAGGAAGGGAAGAGGGAGGGGGAAGGAGGAGATGGAGAGAGAATTGATGGGAAAATAAAAGAGAGGGCCGAGAAAAATAGGAGGAGGAAGGCAGGATGAAGGGAAGGAGAAGGAGGAGGAGAAGGAGGAGGAGAAAAAAATGTATAGAGGAAGGGACGTTGGAAGAAAGCAAGAAGTGGAGAAGGAAATGAAGAGGAAGAAGGAAAGGAAGATGAGAGGAAGAGGGGGAAGAGAAAAGGGGAAGAGAGTGCGAATTCCGACAAAATTACGTTTAGGGAAGGAAGAATAGACGAAGGTTTTGGGAAGAATGGAGAGTGAGCGATAATAAATGGGAGAGAAGGATAAAGGAATAATTACATTAAAACTGGGGGAGGAGTGGATGAGGCTTTCTAGAGATGGACTTGAGGGCGAGGTGAAAATTATGTTAAAGGAGAGAGAGAGAGAGAGAGAGAGAGAGAGAGGGAGGGGGGGCAACCCAGCGTTATTGATGTGATGCTGGCGAACCAATATCAGAGGAGAGGGAGCAGTGGAAGGGTGTCAGAGAGAGAGAGAGAGAGAGAGAGAGAGAGAGAGAGAGAGAGAGAGAGAGAATAAGGTCATAATTGAAGAAAACGAGTAAAGAGGACGACGAAGACTAAGACAGTGACGCTGATGATGATGGTGATGATGATTACGGTGATGATGGCGGCGAAAAAGACGACGATGACGATAACAATGACGATGAAGATAACGATGATGAAAACCTCAGACTATTCAAGCCTTTCATTCCGTCTGATCACTGAGAGGCCGCGTATGCTAAGGGCTGAGCATATGCGATATCCTCCCCGTGGTTGAAAAGACTCGTTCCATTAGAGCTGCACTTACTGTTATGAAGGTGGGACGTCCTGTCGTGGTGGGCCGCAGGGGGAAGAGGAAGAGGAAGAAGAGAAGGGAGAGGAGGAGGAGGAGGAGGAGGAGGAGGAGGAGGAGGAGAAGGAGGAGGAGAAGGAGGAGGAGAAAGAGGGGGAGGAAGAGGAGGAGGTAAAGAAAAGGAGAAAAGATGAAGAGAGAAGGAGGAGGAGGAGGAGGAGGAGGAGAAGAAGGAAGAAGTGAGGGCTAAGGAACACTGAACAGGAGGAGAGAGAGAGAGAGAGAGAGAGAGAGAGAGAGAGAGAGATGGAAACAGAAAACTATGCCTTTTAGGAGACAGTGAGAGTTAGATAGGCTTTGTATTTCTCGTAGCAGACAGAAAGATATGTAATCCTCCCAAGTAAGAGACAGAGAAATATTGCCAGTAAGAAAGACAGCAGAATATCCGTTCCTTGCAATTGATAGAAAAGATAAGAGACAGAAAAGAAAAAAAAAATAATGAGGTCTTGAATATTCCTTTGTTTTTTTTTTTATATATTTTCAGTTTTCTTAATAAAACATCTTATTCTTCCTGCCATCTCGAGACGTTTCAATACTCCTTGGCAGAGACCCCCATCTACTGGAGCTTCTGAAATCGTCTCTATTATTCCCTTCATCGTGATACAGAGTCTTTTGTACCTCCTTCTCACGGCCAGAAGATGTCATTCAGTTTCGGGAAGACCGTAGTGATGGCTTGAAGTGAATTGTATATTGTGATTTTCTGTATATTATTATTTCTTTATCATATATCTCAGTGTAATAATTTTAAATGAAAGAGCGATTTCCCCTTTTCATTTTCCCTTTCCATAACTCTCTTCTTCCTTGCCTTTCTCTCTCTCTCTCACCCTCTTCTTCATTCCTCTTCTCTTACCCTTTTCTTCCCCATCTTCTTACTCCCTTCCTTGTCTCCTTTTCCATCCTTTTTCCTTTTCATTTCCAGCCTCCCTTGTCATGTCTTGTCTAGCTTCTTCTTTTTCCTATTTTGTCCTTCTGTTTCCCTTCTTCCTTCTCTCTTCCTTGTCTCTTCTTCCTTCCTTCTTTCATGATACTTCTTCCCTCCTCTTCTTGCCTCCGCCTTTTCCTCATCTTCCCTCCCTGCTTATCTCTCTCAGACCCCCTTCTTCTTCCCTCCTGTCCTCCATCCCTCCCTCCTCCATCCCTCCTCCTTCTTCCCTCTTCCTCTCCTTCCTCCACACCTCCTTGCCTCCCCCCCCCATGACAGCCAACCCTAAGATCAGTCCTAATCTCAACAATTAGAGTTTGGCCGTACGTCAGAGAGAGAGAGAGAGAGAGAGAGAGAGAGAGAATAATAGACATTGACAAAGAAAGAAAAAGTAAAAACAGAAGAGGTAAGGGGAGAAGAGGAGTGAATGAAAAAAAAAAGAAAAAAAAAGAGGGAGTTCAAGGAAGACTCAAAAAAAAAAAAAAAAAATAGTTCGAACTAACATTGTAGCATCTTGTTTTACACTCATGGAGAGGGAGAAAAAAGAGAGAAAAAAAAAAGAAAAAATGAAAGAAAAAACTTGACAGTATTTTTGCATGTGTCTCCTTGCTTCGTGTGTGTGTGTGTGTGTGTGTGTGTGTGTGTGTGTGTGTGTGTGTGAGTAGAAAACTTAGTGTTTTTTTTCATACCAGTTTTAGAGTTGTGTGCGTCTCCTAAATTAATTAAAATGAAAATAAATACAAAAGGAACATCATGTAAGTTAAGTAAAATACAAAAATAATCCAATAAGGAGATAAATAAGTAAATATATAAATAAAAAATACTTAAGCGTACTGAAGGGTTAATGGATATTGCTTCTAAAACCTCCATTAAGCTAAATATGATAATAATAATAATAATAATAATAATAATAATAATAATAATGTGGTGCTCAGTAGTAAAAAAGAACAACAGAAAACGGTGTCTTAGTATTGTATGGGTGACTAAAGTACTTTCCATATTGTCAACGATGTCTTTGTGGCTTTACTGTGTGTGTGTGTATAGCCCGAGGATGCGTGGTGTGTTGGCTCTGAGTACTTCCCTGTCTGTTGAATTTCTTAGAAGGGAGACGTGTGTGTGTGTGTGTGTGTGTGTGTGTGTGTGTGTGTGTGTGTGTGTGTGTGTGTGTGTGTGTGTGTGTGTATGTGCAGAGCTTCCATCATCACCTTATATCAAACTGAGTGCGTTAGATGGACGCCTTCAAGTGGTGGCACTGATATAATCGAGCTACTTCTCTACCTGACTATACAAACGTCCCTCAACTCCCTCCCTAACCCCAGAAAGAGGATGGTGGTGGACTGCAGGAGAGGGCAACTGAAGCCTGCAGTCCACCGTGTTCACATTTGTTTGAGGATACGGATACAACTACTATTACTACTGCATCTAAAAGGAGGAAATTGGTGATGAAATACCGAACTTAATGGAAGGACAGGTGCGTAATTATTGTCCCAGTCCCAAGTTAAGGGAAAAAGGAAAAACTGAGGGAAAGGAAAGGAAGAACAGAGGGAAACCAGATGACTTGAACTACAGTGCAAGGAAGACGGAAAACGCTATGAAAGAGAGAGAGAGAGAGAGGGAGAGAGAACCTGTGCAATAGGGGAAGGGGAGAAAGAAGGGGAGAAAAAATCAAGAGAAAGGGAAGAGGAAGGGAGGAAAAAGTGAAAGGGACACAGAATCTGAATTTCCATTGAAAGTAAAAGGGAGAAAAAAAATAACAGTCTGAAGGGGGCGCCGCTCCCCCCAGGCCATCAGCTGTCTTTTGTTGAGGTTGGCGGCGCGGGGGGCAGGATTAGAGCAGCCTAGGGGACCGCTGGGGGGGGAGGGAAAAAAGAGAGAAGGGGAGGTAAGTAAGAAAAAGGCGAAGAGGGAGGCCTGGCGGAGGAAGGTGAAGGAGAGAAGAGAGAAGGACTTAAGGAAAGAGTCTAGAGAGGTAGGGAGAAAAAGGGAAAAGAGGAGAGGAGAGGGAGGTAGGGAAAAAGAAGAGAAGAAGGAGAGGAGAGGAGGTAGAGAAAAGAGGGGAGGAAGATAGGGAGAAGACAAGAGGGAGGCAAAAAGAAGGAAGAAGGAGGGAAGAAGAAGGAGGGAGAGGAAGGTGATAGGAAGACACAAGAGAGACTAGAGGAGGGAACAGAGGTAGAGAAATGAGGTCTAGGAGGGAGGGAAATGAAGGGGAAAGAAGAGTAAGAGAAGGAAAGAGAAGAAGGGAAGAGGAGGGGGAGAAGGAGTGAGAGAGATAGAAAAGAAGAGCAGAGAAGGGAGGGAAGAGGAGGGAAGAGGCGTTGGCAGAAGTTAGAGATGTGGGAGGAAGGAAGAAGAGAATGAAGGCGAAGGAGGCACAGTATGGAAAAGGAGGAAGGTAGAGAATAGAGGAAAGTAGGAAGAAGTAAGAGAAAAGTAGGAAGAGAAATGCAGAAAAGTAGGAAACAATAAGGGGAGGGAAAGAGGAACGAGGAGTTTGAAAGAAAGAAGGAAAAGAGAAAAAATGGAGACTAGGTACACAATGGGAGAAGAAGAAGGAGAGGAAGAAGAGGAGATGGAGAGAGAGGATAAATAAGAGGAGGAAAAGAGAGGAAGTAAAGGGCACTGGAGGTGAGGAGAGAGAGGAAGCAGAGGACGAGATGGAGGAGGAGGAGGAAGAAGAGGAAATGGCGACAATTGGGAGGTGTTGGAAATGCTGGTACGAGAGACAGGTTGGAGGAGAATAATCAATAAATGTCGGGAGGAAAGTAAAAAACGCATAGATAGATACATAGATAGATAGAGAGTGAGAGAGAGAGAGAGAGAGAGAGAGAGAGAGAGAGAGAGAGAGGGAAACGAGGATGTTACAAAGAAGAGTAGGAAGGGAGAGGAAACAGAAGATAAACGTAGAAGGACATGGTAGGTTATACAACATACATTAAGAGTGGAGGAAACAAAAGAAAAGAAGAGGAGAGAAGAGGAGAGAGGAGTAAAATGAGAGAGAAAAGAGAAGAGAAGAGGAGAAGGAGAAGGAGGAGGAGGAGAGCACGAAGATCATACATCAAGAGAGGAATATCACCAATCTTGCTCCTTACTGAATTACAAACCAAGCAAGGGGAAAGAGAGAGAGAGAGAGAGAGAGAGAGAGAGAGAGAGAGAGAGAGAGAGAGAGAGAGAGAGAGATGAATAAAAGAGAGGGAAATAGAAGTGAGAGGGGAAGGGAACAGAGGGTGAGGGAATAGAACATGGACAGTGGACAATACAACAAGAGGGGAGAGAGAGAGAGAGGGAGAGAGAGTGACGGGGGGATCAAGAATGATAACTTTGAATCGTCAAAATATGTAACCAGATAGAAAAGGTTAAAAAAAGATATATATCACAAAAAAAAAAAGCGTCATTCTGATAAAATATCCAACCCAAACTTACATAGAAATAAATAAATTAATAATTAAATAGATAGATAGATAGGTAGATAAGTTTAAGTGAAATGGCATGAATACAAGTACAAGAATATTCATAAATTTACTGAAGAAATTTAATGGAAAAATGAACTTTGTGTATGATGCAGGAAAAGGGAAAAGTATGTGAGAAAGCAGCAGAATGTGAGATGAGAGAGAAGAGAAAGGCAATGAGACAGGGAGCGGATGGAGAGCTGGGAATGAATTAGAGAGAGAGAGAGAGAGAGAGAGAGAGAGAGAGGGAAGGAGGGGGAGGGGGAGGAGAAAGGAAGCCAAATATGGGGTACACAAAAACCATACAATACAGTCAAAGAATTAAAAAAAATAAAAATAAGATCGACTAAGCAGAAAACACGAAACAACAGAAGTAAATAGAAGGCAGTGCAAGAGGCGAAGGAGGAGCCACATTAAGTCTGATGGGCCATAACCCGGTGAGAGAACGGCAAGGAAAGATAATGGCAACAGTGCAGGGAAAATAGTTTAGACACCCCAGTAAAGACCTGACGTAAAGAAAATGGGAGACTTAGGAGGATAATATTATTCAGGATTCGGTGATGATTGTTTTGGAGATAAATAATTAGAGAGAGGGAGAGAGAGAGAGAGAGAGAGAGAGAGAGAGAGAGAAACTTAAAATTCATGCCTTACCCCTATCTCACTCTGATATGTACTGTATTTTTGGGCACTAATGGTACCCCAGTGGTTTTATTTCATGTAATGCCTCTCAGGGATTGGTGAGGCTGGTCATCCTGGTGTTTAATGCTGGAACTGAGTAACCTAGCCTCGGGTCCCTACGCTCCTGATGGGGTAGGGAGGAACTGGATGATGGATAGAATTAAAAGTAAAAAAAAAATAACTATTAATGATAATGATAAATAATAATAATAATGATAATAATAATAATAATAATAATAATCATAATAATAAAAATAATAATAATACATTCAGGCTCCTATGACCCACTTTAATAAAAAAAAAAAAAATAAAATCATCAACTGGCGCAAGCTGGAATAAAAACCTTCCTGGAAAATATTGAAAAAGAAAATACAAAAATAAAGAGTGGCACATTTTCCCTGCTTTTTAATTTTTTGCAGACCGAAAAAAAAAAAATGAAAAGGAAAGAATGCACAAATATCCAAACTTTTTTAGAACTGAAATGAAAAGAATACAGGGACGTGAAAAAAAAAATTAGAGCTGTGAAATTAGCATGTAAGTGATTTTTTGATGGATGATTTGGGCAGGGAGTTTGAAGTAATTAAAAGAAAGTGCTTTGTGTGTGTGTGTGTGTGTGTGTGTGTGTGTGTGTGTGTGTGTGAGAGAGAGAGAGAGGGAGGGAGGGAGTAAAGATTTTCCTTCCCCAGCCTAAAATATAGAGGTTATTCACAGGTCTTTTATAGTTATGTTTATGCTTATGACTTGAGGCGTGAGAGAAAAAGTTGAAAAAAATTAGCTTTATACTTAATACTAGAGAGAGAGAGAGAGAGAGAGAGAGAGAGAGAGAGAGAGAGAGAGAGAGAGAGAGAGAGAGAGAGAGAGAGAGAGAGAGAGTGAGAGAGAGAGAGAGAGAGAGAGAGAGAGAGAGAGAGAGAGAGAGAGAGAGAGAGAGTCATTTAGTCTGTTCTTCAGGCTCAAATTTCTGCGAGGTTGGAAATTAGGATTGCTTAGCCAGTATGCAGTTTAAATTATTAATGGAGAACGAGATATTTTTGCTTGATCTGAGGTCCTGAAATAGAGAGAGAGAGAGAGAGAGAGAGAGAGAGAGAGAGAGAGAGAGGTGAGGGGGAGAAAAACAAGTTGGGAGAAAATTACAGAGCGTGAGAACTGTGGAAAAGAAAAAAAAAAAGGGTTCTGAGAGAGTGAGACCACGAGAGAGAGTTATCGCTAGTGTAAGTAAGGAGGAAGGAGACGGGAAGGAAAGTGGAGGAGCTGGACTGAGTGGGGCGGAACTGAAGGAAGTAAGGAATTTATGCAACGCGCGAACTACCGAAAAAAGATTGAGAGTTTGTCAAGGGCGAGGCAACTCAGAATTTCGGTGCGTCTCAGGAAATGTAGAGTATGTGGAGGAGGACGAGGAAAAAACATGTGTGTGTGTGTGAGAGAGAGAGAGAGAGAGAGAGAGAGAGAGAGAGAGAGAGAGAGAGATTTATGTGAAATTTGCCGACCTAACGTTGCACTCGATAAATAAAGAGATTTTGGCAGCTAACTCCTTTTGTTAATTATTTTACATATATAGAATTTAGCACGTCGTGTATCGCCCTTATATCACTCTTATATCACCATAATCTATACAAACAACATACAGAACGATATTACCCAGCCGTATCCAAAAATAAATCGGTAAGGAAGAGATGTTAGGGAGCTTCCATACCCGACGAGAATGAGGGTCACTGACACGCACCGTGCTCCACTGCATTCAAGCATTTTCGTTTCCAGCAGTAATAGAAGAGCAGGAGAGGTGAACGGACTTTCGTAATTGGCTACACCTCATGCATTTTCTGTCAAATTGCATATATATTCGATGCAGCTGCGTCCTCATTTACAAACACACATTTACACACACATTTTTACACAGTGCGTATTCAAACAAGCTGCATACAAAGCAGCTGTATTCATATTTACAAACTCTTATTATTACACGATGCATTTTTAAGGAAGCTGTATATTCAAAACCGCTCTATCCACATTCACACACACACACACACACACACACACACACACGCTCACACACTAGCTCTGACGTAATTCACACAATCAATGCTTTTATCTCTCAGTCCTGTATCACTAACTGCTGGGTCTGGCTACATTCGCACCAACAGACTCACCCGGACCCATTACTCCTGAGAACTGGGTCCATTATCACTGCTGACAGCATAATGGATGGCACTGTATGCACTGAGGGAAGGACTGGGGGATGGGAGAGGGGGATAGGTAAAAAGCAGACATGAGACTCACAAAATATTTTAGGATATTTTTTTAGTCCTGAGATACATTTTCAAAGTAGTGGATGCAATCGGGTCCTTTTCACTTTAATCTGATATGTGATGCTCAAAGCCACTTCAGAAATGTCATAATCGTCTGTAATTTAACGTTTCACAGTATAATTTATCCCTAACCCCAGCTCAGTAACTACCTATCTGTTCCCTAGACTTTTTTGCTCTTTTCTCCTTCCAAGTTTGCCTCTTATCAGCAAAATAGAAAAATATATGGCGATGATGATTGTCTGTTATCTTCAGTTTCGTATGTCCACCCTTAAGCTCGTCCCAGTATTGCTACTTCTTTTTTTTTTTTTTTAAATCTTCCTAGCTCTCTAGTCCTGTCATCTCTTTTCTTTAATTCCTTCTTAAGTTAGTCTCCCATCAGTGAAGGAGGAAAACTGTATATGAGTACGTTGATGGCCTATAATCATAATATACGTAATGTAAACCCATACTTATGACTATGCTATAATTTTTTTTTTTGCTGTAAGTTAATCTAAACTTGCCATCTCTCCATCTATAATTCTGGGTTATGGCAAGAGATTATCAACTAAAATATGATAGTAAACGCAAATAAATTCTATGGAAAGGATGTGAGGTATAGCAATGTCTTTTTTTTTTTTTTTTTACAGAGCTACGTGAAGTAAGCTGTAAAACAAAAATAAAAATAGAGATAACAACACTCCCTATATTCCCCTGCCTAAATCCTTCTGCTTTTTTTCCCGATCCCTTCCATCAGTGAAAAAGGGGAAAAATATGGGAATGGTGCAAGAAGAGATGGGACCCATAATCTTCAATTTATCACCTTAGTTGACCCATGTAGGAGTGGAGTGGGTGTGGGATGGGGTGGGAGTAAGGGTGGGAGTGAGTGCGAGCGTAGAAATAGGTGTGGCCGTGGGAGTGGGTTGACGTGAGAGTAAGGGATGGGAGTGGAGTGTGAGTGGATGAGGGTGGGAGTGGTAGTGAGACTGGAGTGGGAGTGGAAGTTGGGAAGAGTGGGAATAGGAGTAGGACGGGGGTAGGAATGCGTATTTCCTTCGTATTTTCTTCGTATTTTCTTCGTATTTCCTTCTTTTGTACACCAATATATATTTTCATCTGTCTCTCTCTTCTTGCTGCTTTTACCTGCCATTATCTTTCACGGAGAGAGTTTCAGGAATCGAAAAGGGGTGAAGGGGGGATCGAATCTTAAAGAAAAAAATGTAGGAATTTTGAAAATAGAAATCTGAACAGTACATCCAGGAAATATATGAGAATTGTCAAAAATTAGTCATGCTGATGGCCTCTGTGTTGCATTAATGATGGCGATATTCCGAAATTAGGGCGCCAGAGGAATAATATTAAGGGAGACAATAAAATAGCAACAGCCAATCCCATACCATCCCGTTTTATTATGGGGTCCTGGAGGGGCAGATAAAAGACCTATTCCCCTTGGTGGCATTACACGATCAATAGTAATAATAATAATAATAATAATAATAATAATAATTTAAAAGACCTATTCCCCTTGTGGCATTACACGATCAATAATAATAATAATAATAATAATAATAATAATAATAATAAATAAGGAATAATCTCTTCTGGATCAGACTTATGGCTAGACAGGGGCGCTCAAACCTAGTCGCCACTGGAAGCCTGTCGTAAACTCATTACATCAAAATAAACCATAACAGAAAACTCGGTGTCCTGCGAGAGGGAGGGGGAATGAGGAGATAGGGACTGAGGGGGGAGCTAGGGAAGGGACTGGGTGGTTGGAGGGGTTGGGGAAGGGAGGGGAGGCAATCAGGCGAGGGAGGTGAGGCGAGATGAAGAGCCCACAGCGACTTATGATTCCGTCCATTAAGCCATACCCCCATTCCCTCTACCCAGCCAACATCACCGCCAAACTTGTCCGCCCTTCGTGTGATGAGATGGGATAACTTTGTGGCCTAGGAATCGCCTACCCTCGCTCTCTGGCTCTCAGGGTAAACATTTATGGTTCTTACGTAAGCATTTTGGTCTCGTACGTAAGCAGTTTGGTCTCGTACGTAAGCAGTTTGGTCTCGTACGTAAGCATTTTGGTCTCGTACGTAAGCATTTTGGTCTCGTACATGAGCATTTTGGTCTCGTACGTACACTTTTTCGCTCGTAGGCAAGTACTTTTGGCTCATAGGGAAATATTTTTGGCGCGTAGGTAAGCATTCTTGTTTCGTAAGTAAATATTCTTGGCTCGCAGTTAAAGACTCTTGGTCTTTTGATCAGCCTGTTACATCTCAAGGAAAAAGCATACAGGCAGCAGAACATCATGTCTGATTCATATATTCTTAACGATTTATATAAACGGGGAGCAAGTGTGGAGTATATCATATTCAAAATGGACGGGAAGGAGACATTATTTTATTTTTTATTTTTACCGTCTGTATCGTTAAGAAAAAATAGCGAACTCTGCGTGTGTGTCAGTAATGATATTTTACACTCAGAGGCTGCAGTTTGTCTTGATAAGATGGTCGCTTTTCTTGTGATGTCTCTCTCTCTCTCTCTCAATCTTTTTCTCCCCCCCCTCCCCTCCCTCCTCCCTTCGTGTCAGCGCTCATTAATTGCTGCTCGCTCCTTTATTGGCATTATTTTATTATCCCAGGTCGTCGTTTCCTTGGTCGTAACTTTGCCCATTAATGTGTTCGCCCGATTTTATTTTTTCCCTCTCGCTGGTATTTTCCTCAGATCTTTGGCCTTCTCGGATGTATAGATAGATCGACAGATAGATATATAGACAGGTAGAGCGATAGATGGATTCCCTCTGTGTCGTCTCTAAGTGCTATTATTTCAGTGTCTTTGCCTTTTCGGTGCCTCGTTCTCTGTGTAACTTAGAGACTTGACTACCCAGATAGATTACTGTGGGAATGTCTATTACTGTTTCCCGTTGCACTGTATTTTCTACGTTTCGTCTTTCTTATCATTATTATTATTATTATTATTATTATTATTATTATTATTATTTTATCATTACTGTATTATCTTCATTATTATTAATATTATTGTTGCTATTGTTTTTACTACTATGGACAGTGAGACCCTGTTCCTCAGAAATTATCATTGTCTGAATTTTGGCTACGCGTTTGCTTTTCTCAGGGTGTCGGAAGTTTTCTATTTTCTGTTTTATTTTTTTGCCATGCTTTTATAGTTTTCTCAGTGATAAATTATTCCCCCCCTACTGGCTGCCCCAAATTCTAAGCAGTTGAGAGACATGACTCCCCTACCCCCCCCCCAAAAAAAAAAAAATTAGTCAAATTTTTGGTCTCTCTCTCTCTCTCTCTCTCTCTCTCTCTCTCTCTCTCTCTCTCTCTCTTATTAGAGTATATTCTGAGGACCAAAAAAGGTCATTCTAAATATTCCGCTGCCGTTTCCACATGATTAAAAGCGTAGGAGTCTTCCCTTCCCTGTCACCCCCCTCTTACCTTCCCCCTTTCCAAGAGAGAGAGAGAGAGAGAGAGAGAGAGAGAGGCGGCTTGAAGTTTGAGGAAGTGGCTTGCTCAGCACGATATGAAAGGAGATTCGTAAAATTGGGTATATAAGCTGACAGAAAACCAATCTCAGGCCTCTTTTCAAACGGCAGGTTAAAACTTTCTTTCCTCTCCACTTGTGCGGCAAAGAGAGAGAGAGAGAGAGAGAGAGAGAGAGAGAGAGAGAGAGAGAGAGAGAGACAGACAGACAGACAGAGAGACAGAGAGAACCAGATACCAAACAAGAAACGGAGGGATAACCACAAGACAAGGCCAAGAACAGCGTCCCACACCAACATCTAAGAAATTCGTGTCCCTTCTTCGTCTCACCTGCAGGGGGCCCAACACACACTCCCTTGAATTATAGAAGGGGGTCAGCTGGTGTCTTGCAGGTCGAGCCCTGAATTATAGAGGGACCCTGGTTTTATGGGGTCAGGGGTGAGGTTTGTCCCTGAATTATAGAAAGTGCCTGGTTTTATGGGGTCTAGGGTGAGGTTGGCCCCTGAATTATAGAGGGACCCTGGTTTAATGTGGCTGAGGGATGAGTTTGGTCCCTGGATTATAGAATTGCCCGGTGATATGAGGTAAATTCTAGCATTATTGAAGGGACCAAATATGTGAGGTTAGTTCCTGAATTAGAATGAACCTGGTTTGGGGGGGGAGAAAGAGGAAGAGTTAGTTTCTAAAATATTGATGTTGCCGATGTTATGAAGTTAGGTGAAGTTTTTTTTTGGGGGGGAGGATGAAAGACTCAGCATTTTGTTCGTGAAAATATTGGTAATCCGTATAATAATCCCGAGCAAATATACTAGTTAATCTGGTTAATATTTCTAATTGTATCACAGTTATCAACCTCCACAGAGAAAGGACGTCTTGCAGATTTCATTCTTCTACTGACTAACGATTCTGTTCATCTTATAATACCCTTCTCGCCTCTTTCCATCGTCTCCTCAACACTCCCTAGCACTCATTCCTCACTCCCTTCTGCTTTCCTATATCTCTCTTACACTCTTTCTTTCCCTTCTCCTCAGTCTCTTTCTTCTTCCCACACGGCATCTCCACCCCTTCCATCATCACGTATCTCTCTTTATCTTCCTATCTCTCTTTCCCTCTCTCCTGCCCCCTCCTTCCTTCCCCTCTCTCTCCCCCTCTCTACCTTCTTCATCCCTCATCCCTCTGTACATTCCTCCCACCTATCCGTTATCCCCCATACTTACTTTCTCCTATCTTCCTCTCTCTCTCTCCCTCTCCTTCTCATCCACCCCATCCATTTAGCTTCCCATTCCTTCCTCTTCCCCCTTCCCCTTCTCTTCTTGTTCCTTGGCTACTATCTCCCCTCCCCTTCTCCCCCTCCATCCCTTCCCCCTCCCCTTTTCCCTCCCTCCCCCCTCGGAGTGACAAATGGGTAGTGACCTGAAAAACGAGGATAAACCTGGTTATCGTGAAGGGTAGGCTTGGGGATACTTTTGTGTGTGTGTGTGTGTGTGTGTGTGTGTGTGTGTGTGTGTGTGTGTGTGTGTGTGTGTGTGTGTGTGTGTGTGTGTGTGTGTGAATGATAGACAGACACACAAAGACGGACAGACAGACAGACCAACAGATGACAGGGTATATCGGGAACTATCAGCCCATTACCTGCGTGCACGTGTTCCTGTTCACACAAGTCTAAGACGCGCTGGCTTTGGTGGGCACTAGTGTGTGAGAGCCTGCATCTGTTTGAGTGAGTGGTTGCGTGTGTGGCTGCGTGCGTGGTGCGTGCGTGGGGTAAGGCGATTTGTTTTTATCCCTACAGTTTTTCCTTTTAAATAAAGACCATTATATTTGACTCCAAAGTGTGTGTGTGTGTGTGTGTGTGTGTGAGAGAGAGAGAGAGAGAGAGAGAGAGAGAGAGAGAGAGAGAGCAAACGAGAGAGGACCCGGGGGAGAAAAGTTACCGAGAAGAGAAATTCCAAAATGAACTCGAGGAAGATGAAGTTAGTGGAGTTTTGCCCAGATGAAGATGAAGCAGGGGTGTACTACGCATATTTTGGAAATGCTGGAAAAGTGGAAAAGCTTGGGGTAGAATCTGGAAACTGGTAAATCTTGGGGTAGAATTTGGAAAGTTGGTGAATCCTGGGGTAGTATCTGACTAGACTGGAAAATCGATGATCCTTACGACTTTGCTAAAACGAAGGCCTTGATATTTGCTTTCAGTGTGTGTGTGTGTGTGTGTGTGTGTGTGTGTGTGTGTGTGTGTGTGTGTGTGTGTGTGTGTGTGTGTGTGTGTGTGTGTGTGTGTGTGTGTGTGTGTGTGTGTGTGTGTGTGTGTGCTTGAGTTTGCATGTGTTTGGGGGGGGAGGTCTGTGTTCATGCCTGTGCGCTTGTGTGTGAGACAAAATTATCAAAGTCTAACATTTCCTTTACCTCCGTTCCCCCTCATGATATCGTCATCTTCCCAGTAAATAGTTTATTACAGCCTCCCTCCCGACGCCAAGTGCCCTCCACTCGCTTTCATGCTGTACTGCTTTGTTCCGTTTTTTCTTTTTCCTCTTTTTTTTTTTTTCTGTTCGGCGTTTCATCGTCTTTGCATATTTTCAGGGCGTGTCAGCTCCCCCCCAACCCTGTGCTCTTTGATATTCGTTTTTTTTTTTTTTTTTATAATCTTTCTTAAGCCTTTCTTCTTCCTCCTCCATCGGCCCTTCTCCCCTTCCTCCTTCCCTCCCATTTCAGTCCTTTCCTTGTGCTGTCTCCTCCATCTCCTTCATTTTTTCTCCAACTTCTCCCCCCCACCCCTCCTTCTCCTCTAACCTTCCCCTCTTCCTGTCTCCCTCTCCAAGGTCATCTCCAACCCCCCACTCTCCCCCCAGCACCCCCCACCAGGTCATTATTACCGTGCTACCCTCCCTCCCCCAACTATACCCCCCTCTCCCCCTCCAGATCGCTAAACCTCAGTCCCCTCCACTCATACCCCCTTTCTCTGCAACGTCTCCCACCTCCCCCTCCTCCAGACCTTTCCCCATCCGTCTCTTACCCTCCACATCTTCTTTAACCTTCGACTCCCCCGTTAACTCTCAACCTCCCCCCCTCCTTGCGCTTCAACCTCCCCCCTTTCTCTCCCTCTCACCCTCCATATCCCTGTCCCATCCCCCCTCCCACCCCTCCATTCAGCGCTCACTCCCCCTCCCTTCCTTCCCCCCACTTCTTCTCCAGGCCTTCTATAATAATCTTATCCCCGCGTCGCCTTTGTGTTTTAAGTTTTCAGTCGTTTTTGGTGTCATATCAACCCACTTTCAATCTCCTCCTTTCATTTGTCCCCCACCCTCTCCCATCCTCTGATTCACTTCCCACTACCTGTTCTTTCATTTTTCGATTTTACTCCTTTTTCCATCCTTCCCTCTCCGTTTCTTTCTCTTTTCTCCCACTCCTCTTCCATCCTTCTTTTCCATTCTCCTCAATTTTCCTATCGCCTTTTTCACCTCTCCCTTTCCTTACCCCAGCTTCCTCTCCATCTATTCTCTGCCCAGTTTACCTTCACATCTTGCTTATTAGTTTTTCCTACTCATTCTTTTCATTCCTTTAAGTCACTTTCTTTAGGTTTATATTCTCCTTATCGTCTCTTCTTTCCTGAACTTGTCTCTTTCGTCCCTGTTTTCCACTCTGTTTCGTTTCCCATTCTGCCTGTCCAACTATCCCTTTCCCTCGTTTTTTTCCATATCCACCTCTTTTCTGAAGTTTTGTGTCCTGTTTCTCTCTCGTATCCGTTCCTTATCTTCCCCTTATCAATCCTTTTCTATCGTCACGGACCATTAAGTTTCCTGTTATCTGTAATTCCTATTCTGTGTACTTTTCCATTCTCTCATTCCACCCTGTATTTCTTCCCCTCCTTTTTCATCTCATTTTCATCTCATTTTTTTCATCTCTCACTCTTTTCCATCAAATCTTATATTTCATTGTTTCCCCTTTCCCTTCCAGACTCCCCTTTCCTTTAGTCACCCTGTTTCCCTTCCTGTTCTCCCCATCCAATTTTTTCACCTTGACCTTCCTCCTCCTCTTCCTAATAGCCTAGTTGGATCTTTCTTCGACTTCTTGTCTAATCCTCTCTGCCTTTCTTTCCTCTCTTTTCTGTGGTCTTTGCTCTTCCTCTCTCTCGCTCTTTTATCCAGACCCCACCTCTCTCTCTCTCTCTCTCTCTCTCTCTCTCTCTCTCTCTCTCTCTCTCTCTCTCTCTCTCTCTCTCTCTCCCTCCCTCCTTCGTCATGCACATGCCTTTGCTCACCATCTTCATATTTAAAACACTCCCTCTTTGCCAGTAAGCGTTCATTGTTCCTCTCTCATCTGAAAACTTCCCTCCCTTCCTCCACTTTCTCTCCTTCCATCTCTCCCTCCCTCTTCTCTCCTTCCATCACTCCCTCCCTCTTCTCTCTCCCTCCCTTGCTCCTCATCGTCATCTCCCTCCCTGCACTTCATCATCATAAGTTTTACTCCCTTTGTCTTTCACGCCCTCTAGTTTCCCTCTGCCGTCACCCTCTCCCTCCTTCTCCCTCCCTCTCCCTCTCTCTCCCTCTCCCTTCCCCTTTTCCCTGATCCTCTCCCTTAGTCTTTCCTACCCCCCCCTTCTCTCTCTCTCTTTCTCTCTTTTCTCTCTCTCTTTCTCTCATACCTGCTCTCCTCATCATCATGCACTCGCCTTTGCTCAACATCTTCATATTTTACGACCCTCTTTCTTTGCCAGCAGTCTCCCCATTGTTTCTCGCTCCTCTGAAAAGATAAATCTCTCTCTCTCTCTCTCTCTCTCTCTCTCTCTCTCTCTCTCTCATTTTACTCCCTCCAGACGCCACCCAGCTTTCCTCGTTTGCTGTAAAAAAAATTCTCCCTGAAATTTATGTGTTTTTTTTATGTTTTTATTTACACCACAAAATTCTTTCCCGGATCAGTCCCCACCATACTGGCCCTGCATGTGAAAGTGGCTGGGAGTTCAGATTTTCTTTTTCTTTTTTCTTTAATGGTAAGATACTCCACTTTATCTCAGTCATAGCTCGATTTTTCTTCTTCTTCTTCTTCTTCTCTCTCTCTCTCTCTCTCTCTCTCTCTCTCTCTCTCTCTCTCTCTCTCTCTCAGTAGAAATCTTCCTCACTTACAAAAACTAGTCTTGTAATGCTATCGTGCCTAAGTATCCTAAATATAGACTTCTCCTATGACTTCTTGTCGCTATAATAAAAAAAAAAAATCTGTATACAGTAAATTTAACTATATTCAGCCACTATGAATAAAACTATAGTAATAAAAATAAGTGTAACTCGCATAATACGGTATTTTTGCGCCCCAGAAATCCTGTAAGATAGTCCTTTATAAATATCAGTTCGTGAAAATTTACTACAGGAAAAAAAAGGAGATATCAGCCAGATCGTCTCTTTGATTCCCTTTAAAAATGCAATATAATCCTATCATAACTGTATTTATTTTTGCAGGACAAACAAGGAAGGGAAAATGCAGATTCTCCCACTATCTCTCTATCTTCCTATGAAATAAATATCTTAGTTACGAAAAAGGAATTATCGTAAGGTATAGCGTGAGTCTCAACTTAGACCCACAGACGAGCTTGAGATACTCCTTTAACCTGTGGAATCCTTGGCATCCGGATTCCCCCTTGATGATTACACGAACGGAACATGAGACATTTTTTTGTAGGTCGTTTCCTCACATAGATCAGATATTTACAGCAAGTTCTCGTTATAATTCGCTTTTTTCACGTCATTTCAACCCATTTTTGTCACTATTAAAAAGTTTGTGTAGGTCAAACATTTACAGAATTGGAAAACCAATTTATAAGGCAATTGGCAGTATGCATAATGATTTTCCAGATTTTCTTTATTTCAGTATTAAGAACCAAATCTTCCATCCATCGGTCTTCGGAAAACTTGAAAAAAACAGAAACCAGTCGATCAAAATTTCAACTAGACAAAAAATGGCGGATGTTTTATATTTTGCCACACCTTATGTGATTAATTCTTCAGTATATACAATCTAGTCTTTTATGAATAGAAAGGGAATTGAATGGTGCATTTTTTCTTTAAACCTTTTCTATCCCATTTTGGTTATACTCAGTAACATATTCCATCAGTACGAAGACAAAATTTCATCAAGACTTTTGCCCCATGATTTTCTGTCCTTTCTCATTTCACCCAGTAAACCCTTTTCCCCTGATTTCCTGTCCCTTTTCATTACACCCGGCCAAGTTCTCCGTCAATCAGTCTCTCCTGAAACTCGGAAATTCAGCAACCAGTGTGTGTGTGTGGGAATCCGAGCGGGCTGGATTGTCGCGAACGCTTGTTTTGTTGGAAGAGGATCAGCGCAGGGACTTTGGGAGGCATTAGGAGACCCGAGGGACCAGTGGAATAGAAACGAGTCTATTTTTTTTTATGGGCTCCGAAGGAAAAAAGAATGAAACAAAGGCATACCGCTGGTGTCTAATATATATTTTCTATTCTTTTTATCAGTTTAGCTTTGTCTGGGAGGTATTAGAAAGCACCAGGCACCAGGAGAAAAAAAAAAAAGACCATAATTTTTGGTCTAGAGGGGAAAAAATAGAAAAAGGAGGAATTTGTGTTTCTTATATTTTCCTTTAACTTATTCTTATTATCACGAAACCTTTTTAAGAAATTAGGAAACTCGAATGATGAGCTGAATAGAAACGAGTCGAAAATTTTTGGCCCAGAGGGAAAAGGAATTAAATTTGGGGATACCGTTGTCTTTTGATATCGTTTTTGCTATTATTTTTTTTACTATTATCATCATTCCCTCTACCACAACTACCTTTTTTATTTTCATTATTATTTTTTAAAGTATTAGGCGATGTGAGCCACCAGCAGAATAAACACGGCCGTATTTTTTTGTTTATTTACTTTCTTGTCCAGGAGGAAGAAGAAATGATGTAAGTGGTTGCTGAGGTTGCCATAATATCTCATAAATTATTTCAGTTGTCTTGGTGCTTGTTTAATTTGAGAGTTTAAGAGATCCAAGGCACCAGGAGAACAGAAACGATTTTTTTTTTTGCTCAGGGAAAAAAGGAAAAGTCAAAAATGAGAAAATGAAACAAGAAGGAAAAAATGAAACAGAATGAAAGAAAATGGATTCTATACTCCTAATAATGTCCTCAAACTTATTTCTCTTGTTACGAAGCTGATTTGTTAGGAGCTAAGGTAATATGCACGAAAAGCAACATTGCAATCTCGCTCATCAAGGTGCAACATATATACTGCAGAGGTTGCACTGTACTAGCGCAGTTTATAGGCTGTTTCGAGATGGCTAGCGAGGTCAGGCTGTGTAATCTGATAGAGGGAAGGAGAGTGGCCGGAGGGAGATGGATCGTAAGAAAATATTATATACCGGTACATACTACGTGGAGAAGGGAGGGAAGGAAACTGGAGAGAGAGAGAGAGAGAGAGAGAGAGAGAGAGAGGAGGTTGAAGCGATGAGGAGAAGAAGGGAGGAGGGGTTTTTCGAGACCTGAAATGGGTAAACAGACTGAAAATTTTGAAGTAGCGAAAAGAGACAAGGGAAAAGAAAAAATAGGGAAAGAACTATATATATATATATATATATATATATAAAAAGGCAGTGAATGTTAAAAAAAAGAGAAGAGTTCACAGAAAAAGCAAATTGAAAAGGGGACAAAGAATTGGCGAAGGTGTGCAAAAAAATTGAAAAATAGGAAGGTTGATTTTGAGAGGGATATACTCTTGACTACAGGAATGTATTTATATTGTTGTTCTTGTTATTTTTATGGCATTTTCTTCAGGTTAGGAGATAATTTTTGAACTAGAAGGGCCATACAGAGCCTCAGTTTACCCATTTTCATCACTAATTTTGAGTATTGTCTTTCAGTAAAATTTTTCTTATCGTAGACTGATTAAAATGAAAGAAGACGTCATCGCAGAGGGAATTTTAAAAGCACACTCACAGAGATATGTCGAAAAAAAAGAGGATGGAAAAATATTAAAAAGGAGAGGGCAAGAATAAATATGGAGGGAGGAGAGAGAGTATCCTACTGCAAATGGGAGAGCAAAGCAACAAGTGGCCCGCAAAAAGAAATATATAAATAAAAAAAAAGGAAATGAAAATGGAGGGAGGAAGCAAGGTAGAGGTTACGAGCAGGAATGGAGCGTCGAGGAAGCTTATTTACATCAAGGCGGGAGAGCGTGGGGTGAAGGGGAGGAAGGCGGGGAGGGAGGGGTGAAGG
This sequence comes from Coenobita brevimanus, assembly GCF_032717465.1. Lineage (NCBI taxonomy): Eukaryota > Metazoa > Arthropoda > Malacostraca > Decapoda > Coenobitidae > Coenobita > Coenobita brevimanus. Next base: position 56,893,976 of record NC_137023.1, on the reverse strand, counting down.
AAGGAGATAGAGGGAGGAGAGGGTGAGGGAGGGAGAGAGAGAGAGAGGAAAGGGTGAGGGGGATGATGGGAGGAACGAAAGGATGAAGGAAGGAGAGGAATAGGAAGGGATAAAGGAAGGGAGAGGGAAAGGAAAGGAGAGAGGGAGAGGAAGGGGAAAGGAAGGATGAACGGAGAGAGAGGAGGGGGAACGAGGGAGTGAATGAGGAAGGAAGAGCACCAGTTCCATTATTACAAACATTCTTAAGAGCATATATAAACGTTCCGTCACTAAACACACCTCTTCAAAAACAAACCCCCATACACTGCACGGTCAAAACACAGTGAACATCAAGACGAGGTAATACACAAGAAAAACAAAGCAATCTCCCATAATACTAAGTTACCCTGGAGACTTGCTTATCGTGAATATTGCTTGAGAATCTTGATAAATAGGAGCCGCCAGCCCGATTCTCCAATGCCTCATATACCTGTGTTTTGTGGCTGCTGGTGGCTGTAGGGAGGGAGCCAACCTGAATCGCATTACACCTCACCAGCCAAAATGTTCCCAGTCCGTGTGTGTGTGTGTGTGTGTGTGTGTGTGTGTGTGTGTGTGTGTGTGTATGTGTGTTAAGGTGAAACATGGAAAATAAATAGCTTAGGAAAATATGTTGCGAAGCCTTTTATGCCACTTAAAATTCTGGCTAATAATTTTTTTTTTTTTTTGACCAATTCTTTCTTAGATTTGTAAATTCTTTCGTCGCTCATCTTTCCTTATTTCTTACCTCTCTCTCTCTCTCTCTCTCTCTCTCTCTCTCTCTCTCTCTCTCTCTCTCTCTCTCTCTCTCTCTCTCTCTCTCTCTCTCTCTCTCTCTCTCTCTCACCCATTCGTACCCTAAATTTCACACTTCGTCCTCTCACTTCACTCGCTCACCCTCAGAACTCCTAACTCGCTTTCACCCCTCTCTCTTTTCCTCACCCTTCCATTCTCCCACGCCAAATCAACCTTACCCCTCATCTTCTCTCTCACCCTTCGCTCACTCTCACCCTACAAGCCTTCACACCCTTAGCACACTCTCACCCTCTCTCGCACGTCCCTCCCTCCCAACTTCGTCTTTGTTATCAATTCATGGTGTCAGGTGGGATGGGCGAGTGGCAGGAGAGAGAGAGAGAGAGAGAGAGGAAGCAACCAGACAGACAGACAGAGAAGGTGGAAGGGTGAGGGTGCATATGTATTAGACAAGAGAGAGAGAGAGAGAGAGAGAGAGAGAGAAATAACAGAAGAATGAGAGGAAGGGCAGGGAAAGAGAGAATAATGAAGTGCACGCGAGAAGCAAGGAGGGGAGAGGAGAAAATGACGAGCGTGTGTGTGTGTGTGTGTGTGTGTGTGTGTGTGTGTGTTTGAAAGAGAGAGAGAGAGAGAGAGAGAGAGAGAGAGAGAGAGAGAGAGTGGGGTGGGGTCGGGGAAAAAAGGGAATTTCAATAAACCGAGGAATATGTGAGTGGTTCATGATTTTTCCGTCACTAATTAACGAAATATTTTAAACGAGAGAGAGAGAGAGAGAGAGAGAGAGAGGGAGGGAGGGAGGGAGGAAGGGAGGGAAAGGGAGAAAATCTGTCTCTGCGAAATTTATCAGAGAGAAAACTGGAGAATAAAATGCCCTGATTCTCCCTCCTCTTCTCTCTCTCTCTCTCTCTCTCTCTCTCTCTCTCTCTCTCTCCCTCTCTCTCTCTCTCTCTTAAGACGAGTAAAATAGTTAGGCGTTAGTCTGTGTAAAGTAAATCAATCTTAAGCAGAGAATTTAAAGTTACAATTAAAGAAAGAAGAAAAAAGAGAGTAAAGATAGAGCAAGCGTCCATATCCCTTAAAGCCAATGGGGACTGGCCATTTGTGTGCCTTCCATTTTAACGGCAAATTGAGGTTGTAAAGATCAGCAGCGTTTGATTGCGATATACCTAAGCCTTTGATCAGCTTCCGACCCAGTTACCCCTTCCTCCCTCCCCCAACCCCTTTCCCCTTCCCCCTCCCGCTTTCCCCTTCCCCCTCCGTCATGTCTGCCCCCTCCCCTCTCCATTTGCCCCACCCTCATTACTCCCCGCTCCCCTTTCCCCCACCTGCATGTCCCTTACCCCCTATCCCCATGCCCTCCCTTCTTCTGATAGTCCCCCTCTCCTCATCTTGCATGCCACCGATACATTTACCTCCCCTCCACCTTCCTCCCTCTCCCTGCCCTCTCCCCGCTCTCCCTACATCTTCCCCTTCCCCTTCCCTCCCCCTCCACCCCTCCTGCCCCTCCCCCACTCCTTCTCCCTCCCCTTCCCCCTTCCCCCTCCTATTAAAACTCAGTAAACCCTGGCCTTATCGTTCGTACGCTGCTCTGCATCCAGTGGGCGGCGGCCATCGCTATTTGCCTGGCTAGAATTTACCAAACCTGTTTTTATATCAGCTCTCTCTCTCTGTACAAGGAGGGAGAGAGAGAGAGAGAGAGAGAGAGAGAGAGAGAGAGAAACGTGCTCAAGCTCACTCACAACATAATCAGATAAACAAGAAGCAATCTACTGTACTCCAAAAACACCCCACTTCACGGGCGTAACTAAGCAAGCATAGTTAGGAAATTCAACAGACATCCTCGTCGAAGCGCCCGTGTGATGCAGACTTTAAAATTCTCCATAATAATTAGGAGTTAGGACCTCGCACATTACTTAGCCAATCCGTAGCTCCCTCTGGACTCTACGCAGGAGGAGAGGAAGACCTGGAGACTTAACTCTTTGACTGTGGAGAGTTCTTACGAGCTTCTTAATATCCTTCGTCGTAGGTTGGGATAAAAGATGGAGTCCTTTTATTCTTGGGCTAGTCTGTTGTAATTATTATTATCATTATTATTATTATTATTATTATTATTATTATTATTATTATTATTATTATTATTATTGTTTTCATTTTTGGTGTCCTAGGTTTTTCTTAAGCATATAATAAAATCGTCTGTTGGCAGCAAAACTGAAATGCAAAGCAGGTGATTCCCCTGTTATGGCATCTATTTCAAGAATTATAGCTCGTTCCTTCTGTATTTTACCTCCTACCTGCAGACGATTTCCCTCAGCTTCTCCTCTCGTATTGAAGGGGTTAATGAAGGCTTTATCTAACACCCCTTCCGTTCGAAAAGCCTCTCTGCAGTTTAATAAAATCGTCTGGAGATTGAAAGAGTGGTGAAAAAAAGCGTCTGTGAAGTGAAAGGTGTTTTGATAAGTGAATGAAGGGGAATGAATATTGGGTGGACGTGTGATGTGGCATGAAAAGTTTCCCCCCCCCTCCTCTCTCTCACCTCTACTCTGCTTTACCCCCCTCTCCCCCTCCCCCTCTTCCCCTCTCCCCCTTTCTACTTTCCCTCTCCCTCCCCTCCACCTTCCCTGTGCCACTCCTCTGACCCCCCCCCTCCCCCGACACTCCGACCTTCTCTGACCTTTCCACGCTTTTCATATTGAGCTGAGTGCACAGGGGGAGGGGAGGGGGGAGAGTGGCCTGGAAGGGGAGAGGGGAGGCAGGAAGCAAGTGGGGAGAGGAGGGGAGGAGAGGAGAGAGGGGGTAGTGGGGTGTGATGTGATTAGAAAGGGACAGGTGTGTGAATAGGGGGAGGAGGGTTGGTAAGGTGGGACGGGGTTAGGCATTTTTGCTGAGAGGAGAGGAAGGTGGGGTGGGGGAGTGGAGGGGAGGGATGAAGTTGGGGAAGGGAGATGGTAGATGGATAGAAGATGGACAGATGATGGATAAGTGGATGGAGATAGGATAGCTGGTAAGGTGGAAGGTGTGATGGGTTATAACTGTGAAGAGAGGCAGGTGGGATGGGGGTGTGTAGTGGATGGATTTAGCCATGGAGGGGGGAAGGAGAGGTGGATGGGATGGGGGAGGGAGGGAAGGAGGAAGGAAGGGTAAGTTGGGTAAGGATGGGTCTGATTAGCGACGATAAGTGATAAGGATTACGAAGGGATGGGGGAGAAAAATGAGGGAGCTGATATGGGATGGGGCAGGGATGGGTGTAATGAGAGAGGGAGGAGGGATGGGTGGGATGAAAGGGGATGAGTGTTAATATGGAGGAATATAAGTGAGTGGGATAGGACAGGGATCGTTGTCTTCAGAGAGGGAGGTGGGATGGGGTAGGGATGAATGTGATTTAGGGAAGAGGGGAAGGTGGGGGGAGGAATGGAAGGGTAAGTGGGTGGCATGGAGGGGAATGGGTTTATTATCTGGGAGAGAGAGAGAGAGAGAGAGAGAGAGAGAGAGAGAAGGGGGAGGGATTAGTAGAAGAAGCATAGATGCATAGATAGATTGATAAATAGTTGGATAGGCAGGTAGGTAGATAGATAGACAGGTAAATAGAATACACAAACAATATAGTCTGGTGGCATTGAGAATGACAAAATTAAGTGAAACAGTAAAGGAATCAACAAACAGACGCAGATAAAAGAAATCCCCAGAGAAGGCAAGTTTGGTACCAGAACTAATACCCTTTTGTTCCTGAGCGATTTGTTGTCCCTGGTGGAAATAAAAGTCTACTCCTTCCTCCTCCTTCCTTCCTTCCTCTTCTCCCTGCTCCTTCCTTCCTCCTCTCCCTCGCAGCCCATCGTCTTAATCTCCCAAATGCCTCTACTCGTCCCATATAGAGCCTCTCTCCCTCACCCTATGGGAGGAATGGGTGAAAGAGGGAGAATGGGTGAAAGAAGGAAAATGGGTGAAAGAGGAGGATGGGTGGAAGAGGGAGACTGGGTGATAGAATGTGTGAGAAAGAACCGGTGAAAGTGAGAGAATTTGTGAGGGAGATTGATTGGATGAACGAGAGGGAGAGAATGGGTGAAATGAGAAAGTTAATGAGAGAGAGAGAGAGAGAGAGAGAGAGAGAGAGAGAGAGAGAGAGAGAGAGAGAATGAGAGAGAATATATACTTTTATGTCTTACGGGGATTGCATACCTATCACCTGAGAAGTAGGACAGGAAAAAACATAACTTAGAATTTTGTTTATGCTCTTCGCTACAATAATTCCATTCGTGTTACGGCCTCTTCCTGCCACTCCCAGAACCTGTTTTTCATCTTACGGGGGTCCTTTCGTTATGATGGGGTTAGAGGCTTTCTCCATTTACACGTTCACTATGATGGCAACAAGTTAGTTTCATCGCTGTCACCCGGAGAGCTTTTTTTTTTTTTTTTTGGCTATCAATCTGTCTATTAGTGCATCTGTTTATCTGCCTACCAGTCTGTCTGTCTGTCTGTTTTATCTGTCTATCTGTCTGTCTCTCTGTCTATCTATATGTCTATCTTAGGAAGAATTTCTCGAAGTGAAGGAATTAACAGACTAGGTACATACGATATAAAGAAAAGACATGATTCTTGTTTTCAATTACCATAGGAATTACACACATCTCCCCCCTCCCCCTGCATCGCAAAATGGTAGTAAATTTGCTGTTATATATTCATTTCCTCGAGATATAAACAGGCGAGGATATTTAATGCATACGAAACCAAGGCCAGAGAGATGGAGAAACACAGATAACCGAGTCTTTTAAATATTCCGCGCAAAACTTGGGTCCAAAACTCGTGTGATAGTCTCTCTCTCTCTCTCTCTCTCTCTCTCAAGTAACTAAGTCCTGGAGAGATAAAAGCGACCGAGACCACTACAAAGACCACCTCTTACAGGGACCACCACAAAATCGACTAGCATTTTTTTCCATGACTTTTTTTTTTCTAGTCGTCCATTTTTTTTTAGTTTTTCAGTCCTATTTAAAGCTATTATAAACCCTTCTCACTTTTTTTTTTTTGACTGGGGGGGGGGAGACCTGACCCTCAACACCATATCACTTTCAACACAGGATACGTGGAACAAAAATGATCATAGTGAGTACAGTTACAAACACAGTAAATAAAACGCAATACTGCATGGAAAAAAAGTAAGGAAATATAGCTGAAAAACATGCATAATACACAAATTCTTACTTAACCCGTCCAAATACAAAATTCTCTCCTAAAGCCACATAAAGCTTTTTGGTGATAGTAAAATCTAAAAAAGTATGGAAGACATCGTACAGAATTAATGGATTGAAATTACACGAAAATTGGAGTTAGTGACAAATGAGAAAATGAGGTGTTTGGAAGGTAAGGAAGGAATTCGGTGAAGGATCTAACATTAATGGATGAGAAATATAAGAGAAAGTTGAATCAGGGTGGGAGAGAAGGGGGATATTAGGAAGGAAGAGAGGGAGGGAGAGGGAGGGGGAATTAGGGAGGAAGAGAGGGGGGAGGGAGAATTAGGAAGGGAGAAAGAGGGGGTAGGGTTAGGGAGGGAGGGAGGAAGAGAGGGTCGTTTTGAAAGAAAGAGTGATGAGGGTACAAAGTAATTAAGATTGATCAAGAGCAAAACGAAAATAAAGACCCAGAAATATGAGGTGCAGAATACATGATGAAATTTGGAGTGAATGAAGAGTGATGGCACGAAAGAGTGACATAGAGAGGAGTGAGGCTATGGTGCAAGTGAGTGACACAGAGAAGAATGAAAGTAAAGACAAATTACTAAGATGAACAACTATAGAGGGGAGTGAGTTAGAAGCGTGTTATTTTCATCTGACGGAACTGAGCAACTTCAAAATCTAAAGGTCTTAGTTATGGTTGCATGAGAATCTACGAGCCTTTGTTATGGCGTAAGAATGAGCCTCCTTGGTTACTAGGAAGTCTGACTACACTTGGCCATCAATTGAGCTGAAAGGAGTTAGAGATCTTTGTCAGGTTGGAACAAACGCTGTATGATGACTGAGAAAGATGGATAAAGGTCTGAGAAGTATTGTAAGTACAGTATAGGGTAATGGTCTGAGAAGCATTGTAAGTACAGTATAGAGTAACGGTCTGAGAAGTATTGTAAGTACGGTATTGAGTAATGGTCTGAAGTATTGTAAGTACGGTGCAGAGTAATGGTCTTATGAATAATGTCTGTACAGTGTAGAGTAGGTGTGAAGATAATCTAAATTAATGATGAAATGTCAGGTAGTCAAGGTAATTCAGAGAGAAGTGGGATATATATAAGCTAGGAGGAGATTAAGAGATGTGAGTGATGGAGGGAGGGACTTACGGAGCGGGAGAGAGTGTGAGAAGAGGGTGGAGAGGAGAGAGTTAGGAGAGTGAAGGAGGGGAGAAAGCGAGAGGACAGTGAGAAGTGGGGGGTAAAGAGAGGAGAGAGTGAGAGGAGAGAATCGTGAAAAAGGGGGAAGGGACGAGGATGAGGGGAGGGGAGGGGATGAGGAGGGAAGGGAAGAGAATGAGAGGAGGAAGGGGGTGTGGAGAGAAGGTAAGGGGAGGTGGGGAGAGAGTGAGGTGAGGAGGGAAGAGGATGAGGTGAGAGGAGGGGGTGAGAGGAGAGAGTTGGGAGAAAGGGGGAAGGAACCACCATTCATCACCCCACGACATTATCAGAGGGGCCAGAGAAGCTGCCTGTTGACTACCTCGTCTTCCAGTATTGGTGAGTTCTGACAGGGAGAAGAGAGAGAGGGGGGGGGGATGAATGGGGGAAATAGCAGAACAGGAGATTAAGTGAAAGATTAAAGAAATGGAGAAGTAAGATGAGAGGGTACGAGGGATGATGAAAAGACAGGAGGTGCAGAAGAAAAAAGAGAGAGGAAATATGAGAATGAGATGAAAGAATGTTAGGAAGAACAAGGAATAGAAGGAAAAAGATAAAAATGACCTAGAAATGTTTATCTTTGTCCAGGTGTGTATGCTTTAATGCTTTACCTTGTTATTATCTGTAAATTTCGATGTTTTATTATTCACTTCTTTATTAGTATCATTTTTAAATAGAATGGGACCCAAAATCATACCCTGTGGAACTCGTTTTGTAATTTTCATCCAGTCTGATTTTTTTTTCATAACTTTCTCTTTCCTTATGTTCCTTAAGCTTTTTTGCACATTGCCACTGAAAATTATAGCATCGTTTTCCATATATTTTGTCTCGGTATATAAGAAAAATAAAAGACCTTTGGGACTCACTCTGCATATTTAGAAACTCGAAATGTGGGAGGCGAGAGCGACGAGGAGGAGGAAGTGAGGCAAGAAAAATGAAAATGAGTAGGAGGAGGAGGAGGAGGAAGAAGAAAAAGAGAAGGAGGTAGCGGTAGTAGTGGTGGTGTTGGTGTTGGAAGCGTAAAAGGGGAAATGAAGAGCCGGAGGATTTAGATATAGCCTTCATTAATCCCTTTATGACTACAAATCCTTCCTAACCTGAACAAAAATAATCAGATGCTAAATAAACGATTAAATACGCCATTGGACTGTCATGGTTAAATATTATGTCTATTTTTTCCCTAGTAATTGGTTAAGATCTTTTTTTAAGGTCCACTGTTTGGCCTTTTATTCGGGGAAAGATCCAGAAATAAAGAATACTTAATTTTCTGGCGCCGCATTCCAAGTGCTTCGCCTTGAACCTCGAGGGGGAGGCGAGGTGGTGGAGAGGCCGCGGGAAAATAGAAATTCCTTCTCTCCGCCATTATTCAGATTTCCCGGCTCTCAAAATACGAAATAGGCTCATCTTATTATGTAAAAGACTGTAATACAAAATGCGATCATGATATGTAGAAGAATAACATGTTGACAGAATTTTTAGTCTGTTTGTTTTTCAGCTAGGAAGAAGGAACCAAAGGCCTGCCTGTAAGATTGTTCCCTCCCAAAAAAAATAAATAAATGTGGAGGAATGGCCGCAAAATAAATAAATAAGTAAATAAGTAAATCTTCTTTTATTATTTGGATGTAAAATTCTTAAGATACGAAATTACATCATAATGATATGTAAAAGAAAAAATGTCTTGAAAGAATTTTTGTGTGTGTTGTACTTTCAAGTGAAAGACCGTGAGAAATGTACACCCCTTTCTTCCCTCGCTATTTTATTTTATTTTATCTTGTTTTTTCGGGGAGGGGGTCTCAGTTACGAAATAGATTCCAGTTATTTTTGTAAAAAGAATATAATCAAACTTTTCCCCAGGTAAGTTCTTCCCCCCAGGTAACAACTTTCCCCCCCCCAGGTAACTTTTTCCCCCCCTCAGCTTCCCCCCTCAGCTTCCCCCCTCAGCTTCCCCCCAGTCCAGTTACTGCGGGACTGACCTGGGATAACAACATTTATTAGCGGCCTTCCATTCTAAATCGAGAGCCCTGTCCCCCTTTTCCCTAGGAGCCCTTAGCTGTCGCGAAACTGTACTGGTTGGAGTCTTTGCCAACATCATTATAGGGCCTGTGAGCTGGAATTATTTATGGCCAGGAAAAAAAAAAGAATATCTTGTTTCTCTGAGTAATAGAAGACGAGAGGTGGATAAGATTGTGAGAGAATTGGGCTGGTGGTTTTGGAAATTCGTGACAGTCACTTTAATAGAATTTGTGAGGCGATATTTGTACGTGACCTGGACAAAAGTAAAAGCCCTGTTTCCCCAAGATATAGAAGTCGAGAAGTGGATTAAATTGTGAGAGAATTGTGCTGTTTGTTTTGGACATTCGTAGCAGTAACAATTCTAGGACCTATGAGTGGAAATCTATATATGATCAAGAAAAATTAAACGACCTGTAGAAGTCAAGAAATGGGTAAAACTGTGAGAGAATTTGGCTTTTGGTTTTTGAAATTCGTGGCAGAGACATTTATAGAATTTGTGAGTCAAAATTTACATGTGCCCTAGATAAAGGAAAGAGTGGAGCAAAAGCTGCAACCCTGTCATGTGCATTTTCATACATACGTCATTCATTTTCATTACGATCATTTGTTTTCCTACTTTTCTTTAATGTCTATTCCTTGTTCATTCACTCACTTACTATTGAACATGTTAGTGAATGCAGTCAGAGAAAAACTTGAGTCAGAACGTCAGGTGAGAAAAAAAAAAAGAGAGAAAGAAAAAGAGAGTGACACACGAAAAGGAACGCGAGATAAAAGAAGCCACTAATCAGATGGGGACAATGGTAGAGGAAGCGAAGGGAGAAAAGTATAAGTGGAAAAGAGGAAAACTGAAGAGAAAATGTGTGACTGAGAAGAGGAGGAAATAATCGTGATGGAAGAGTGCTGAGGAGACAATTTGAGGAGAAGAAGGAGGAGAAGAGGAAACTTAGGAGGGGAAAAATTAGGAGGAGGAAAGACAGACACTTAACCCCTTCTCTTGTTGACAGAGGAAGAGAGATGGTGAAGAAAAGGAGAGAAAGTAAAATTGTAAAGGAAGAGAAAAGAGGTTAGACAGGAGAGAGAGAGAGAGAGAGAGAGAGGGGGGGGAGGACAGATAGACAAACAGACAGACAGAGACAGAGAAGGACAAGTAAGCCCATCGTTAACTGACAGGCGGAGGTCTAGTTTAGATGAGTTTCGGCTCCGGTTTAGGCTACCTGACCCCTCCCCCCCATGTGGCATATTTCCAGAAGGCCCCAGACTTATGTAAGAGACAGACAGACAGGCACAGACATACAGATAATATATGTTTTGTTGACGTGTGTTGGGGAGGGGAGGGTGAGATGGATGATGAGTGAATATATATGGGTTTGTGTGTGTGTGTGTGTGTGTGTGTGTGTGTGTGTGTGTGTGTGTGTGTGTGTGTGTGTGTGTGTGTGCGCGCGCGCGGTGTATGCGTGCGTGTAGTGCTGGAGTGCGGGTGAATGTTTGTGAGCGTAAGGGAGTTCAATTGAGCAATTTCAACACAAGGTGAATGCAAAGTGGAGGCAAAATGATGTTGGAAAGCACAAAGTGAGATACTGTGGGGTGGTTGGGTCTAGTGCTGTGAATGTAAAGTGAGAGACTGTCAAGGAGTGCCCATGAGAGTAGGATGACTGGGAGAGAAAGATACTGGATGGAAAAACTGGAGGAAGAAGAAGGAGTAGGACGAGGAAGCTGGGAGAGGAAGAAGAGAAGGGCCAAGGAGGAAGTGTGAGATGAAGTGAAAAAGAGAGAGAGAGAGAGAGAGAGAGAGAGAGAGAGCATGAACGAAAAACTATTCATAATTAACAAAAGTATACAGAAAATCTCATTAGTTTCTCCGGATAGCTGATGAAAATATATATATGAATTGTAATCAAGGAGGAGAAGATCTGGATAGACGAAAGCACTTGTGAATATCAATATTTGTCTCAATTACTCGGGCAAACAGAGCCGTGGGAAGAGGAGGTGGAGGAGGAAAAAGTAGAAGAGAAGGAGGAGAAGGAAAGGAAGGGCGAGGAGGAGGTGGATAAGGAAGAAAGAAGGAGGAGGAGAGGAGGATGGACGAGGAGGAGGAGGAGGAGGAGGTAAAAGAGGATGAATAAACAATGAAAGAGGAAGAAGAGTAGGAAGAACTAATGAAAGGAAGATGATGATGATGATGATGATGATGATGATGATGATGATATGGAGGAGGAGGAGGAGGAGAAGTACGAGGGGGAAAGGAGGAAAAAACAATGAAAAGACGTGGAGGGCGACGAAGAACATAAAAATAAGAGTAGGTAAGAGATGGAGGAGAGGCTAAATGGAGGAGGAGAGAAGGAGAAGAAGAGGGAGAGAAGAGGAAGATGAGAAGAAGGAGAGAATGAGGAGGGGGAGAGAAGAGGAATATGAGAGCCACTGTGCCAAGCTGAGGGCAGGGGTGGAAGGTAAACAAGGCGAGTGGGAAACTGGGAGAAACACACAATCTATCTTATGTGTACCAGGAAGTATCTATTTCTCTGTGTCTGTATGTTTATGTATCAGTGTAAATGGAGGAAGTGAGAAGTAGGAGATAACATGGAGAACTGTCTGCATTTCTCTGTAACCCTATGTATCCGCTGGCCATGTATCACTGTGTCTGTCCGTATGTCTATATATCTCCTTGAATGGAGAGTGAGCGGCTAGGAGATGGTTAAGGGAGAAATATTTCTTCTATCTACCTTCAGTCACTATATATCTATCTATGTATCGTTGTGTATCTGTCTGTCTGTGTCTGCCTCAATGTATGTGTCCTTATGTCTGTGTATCTGTTTAAACAGGGACAGTGAGAAGATAGAACTGTCTGTCTGTCTCTCTGTCTACTTTATATCACCATGTACCTCTGTCTCTATGTATCTCCATGAGTCTGAGTATCTGTCTGTATCTCACGTACCTGTATCTATAAGTATTTTCCATTAACCTTTTCCACCACGAGAAGTCTCCCCAAAGATGAATGGAATCGTGGGGCAGTAGCAAGATTCAAAACCTAAAGTCATCATATTAATAAAAATGAAGGAGCCTCTCTAAACTCCACTTTATTTTAATGAGAGTCCAAAGAGGCTATGATTCAGGGCGGGAGACTCGCTGATTCAAAAGTCGTCTCCATTACACCTTACTGAAGCACCGAGTCAGTCTTGAGCCAGGTTAGGTATTCATTTCCATTTCACCTTGAATAACCTTTCCTTCTTAACCAGGTGGAGATTTTCGTAATTTTACCCCTCATTTCCCGTAGCTGAGTGAGAGAGGAAGAAAATGCTACGGCTCACCATCCTTTCCATAAAACTTCTTCGTGACTAGCATCATAATTAAGAGTAAGTCTCTTGTTACAGCTTAAGATTTAAGATGGGGATGTGGCAGTTTTACACCTAGTTAAAGTGAACAGGGTATAATCAGACTAGAGAGTGTGTTGGGTTGCTTACCCTTCATCTCCTCACTCCTCATTTTTTTTTTTTTTTTTTGTCTTTTCACTCACGAGATCTACAAAATCCGTCAGTTCAGTGAATAGATCTCAAGCATTATTTTTATTTTTATTTTTTTGTGAAGCACTCCAAGAGCCCCCCCCCCCAAAAAAAAAAATGCATACGGCTTCACAAGGGCAGGTGCATAGGATGTGTGTGAAAAATTTTGTTGAACTTAAGAATGCTCATAAATATTCCAGTAAACATTATTATTAAGTTGATTAGTAGTCGAGTTTTACATTCTCTTGCAGTTTACGGCAACACGCAGTCTCTGAAGCACTTCGTCTCACTTTGTTTCTCGCAGCCCTACTTCCCGTTTCAATTTTCTCACTTTTTTCTTTTTCTTTCTTCCTCTGCTTCACTGCTCTTTTTTCCGTTTCCCTCTCCTCATCTTCCTCTCTCCCTTTCCCCCCTTGCTCCTTTTCTTCTCCCTCTCTTCTTTACTGCTTTCCTACTCTCCCTCCCCTCATCTTCCTCTCTCCCTTTCCCTCCTTCCTCCTTCTCTTCTCCCTCTCTTCTTTACTGCTTTCCTACTCCTTTGGATCCCTTCGTTTCTTCTCTGTTCTCCTTCTCTTACCATCCCTACCCCTCCCCTCTCCTTTCTTCTTCCGCCAACTCTCCTCCCCTCCTCATTTTTTTCCCCTTCCCTCCACTCCCTTTCCCCTCTGCCTTTTTATCAATCATTTTTCCTCTGCCTTTCCCTTCCTCCTCCTTTTCTTCACCCTTTCTCTCCCTTCTATCCTCCCTGCATCTCCCTCATTCTTTCTTTTCCTATCCTCTCTCCCTCTTCCTCCCGCTTTTCATCTTCTTCCTGTCCCCTCTTCCTCTCTCGTTTCTTCTTCTCCTACTCCTTCTTCCTCACCTCTCCCTTTATTTTCGACTCCCTCCCTTTTCTCCTCCTTCCCTCCCTTTCTTCTCCCCCGCCACCTCTCCCCGCCACCCAGCCTCCCTTTCTGTCGGCCGTAAAAGAACCCAGTCCTGCACCTGACTTATATGGTCATCCTCGGGTCCCAGTCTCTTACCTTTACACTCTCTCACTCTTCTTCCTTTTCCTGTTGCTCTCTGTCGCTTTCTGTTGCCTTCTGTTGCTCTCTGACGCCTTCTGCCCCTGTTGTGGTGCTCCTACTGCCTTCTGTTTGTTGCATTTGTGCTGCTGTTGCTTTTCTGTTGATAGTAGTGTTCCTGCTCTTGTGGCCCTGGAGTTTTCGGCTACTGTTGTATTGATGCTTACATTCCTCCGTTGGTTTCTCTTGGCGTGATTTTTCTTTCGTGGTTATTCTTGCTTTCTGGTGCTGTTGATGTCATTGGTGCCTTCAGGACTTCTCGTGTGCTGCAGGAACGGCTCATTCTGTACCTTGACTTATTATAAATGTACATGTCTTTAGTGGGTTTTTTTTTATTTTTTTTTTTAACTACCTATATATCCATCCATCCATCCATCCATTGCCAGACGCCATAATCCCATAAGGGGTGGCCATTTGACTTTGAGTTATTTGTTTTACGGAGAGGGGCACTATCCCTCCACCAACCATCTTGTTGACACGTAGGGAGCACATATGGTCTGGTTATATGGTTACCACCCAGCGTTGTAAATGGTACCTATATATACGTTGGCTTAATTTACCTATCTATCTGTCCAACTTTGTCTCTCTCTCTCTCTCTCTCTCTCTCTCTCTCTCTCTCTCTCTCTCTCTCTCTCTCTCTCTCTCTCTCTCTATCACGGTCTGTCTATTCATCTATTTATTTATTTATCTATTTATGTAAGATAGACATTGGTAACACTGACCAACCCGTCTCCCAAAACACACGAGAATATTGTCAAGAGGGTGAAATGTATGGACCACCCTGCACACACACACACACACACACACACACACACACACACACACACACACACACACACACACACACACACACACACACACACACACACACACACACACACACACAACGTCCCTTCCTCCCTCTGTGTGTGTATCTCTTATTAACAGAGGGGTCAGCAGAGAGTAGGAAGGGCAGTGAGAGAGAGAGAGAGAGAGAGAGAGAGAGAGAGACGAGACAGAGACAGAGACAGAGAGATCCCCAAAATTTCATCATTCCTAATAAGAACTCTTGAAGATATAATGAGAGAGATAAAGCCCTTTCCTCTACCCCTCCTCAGTACCCTCACCTCACACTTCACGAGGATGCTCATATTTACAGTCACCCCTCAAGCGCTAGGAGACCCTCAAATTAACCATTCATTTTTTTGTTTTCATTCTAGCGACGTTTCTTTCCATTTTATAGTTGCTCTCTCCACGCGCCTTTTTTTCGACTGGGGGGGGGGTACTTATTGAAATTTACGTTTGTAGTTTTTTATTTTAGTTTCCAGGCGGTTTTAGTGAATTTTAGAGATCTTGAAATCCTTGTGTTAGATACAGTTTTAATTTTCTTTCTTCCCGCCATCATCAGGGGGATTTATTCAACTTTGGAGAGAGGCTGAATGGAAGCGTTGAAAAATCCCTTCAGTAACCCCTTCACTACGAAAGAGATCACTTAAATTTAATAGAATCGTCTGGAGAGAGCAACAATGAATCAATAAGCAACGAAAAAACTGAAACAAAGACAGAATTAATTGGTAAGGGAAGAGTGGCCCTCATATGTATTTCCTTTATTAAGTGACGATAAATGAGAAAGAAAAGTTCCAAATGGTACACGTATGAAAGAGACGAACAACTGAGGAAATGGAAAAAATGAAGACGAGTGATTTGATGAGATAAAAGATGGTGGAATTAAAAGATGAGTATAACACCTTTCGTCACCTCGTAGCAACGATACTTAAGAAAAAACCAAAAGGAAAAAATCTGGTGCATCTATGAAGTGAACGAAAAACAGAGAGGGAAAAGGGGGAAAAGGTTGAGAGAAAAAAAAAAACAGAAATGGAAGCTGAGTCCAACAACTTTTCCCTTCCTTAAGTAACGATAAATTGGACGAGGAACAGAGACGGGGGGAAAGGAGAGAGAAGGGGAAAAATGGAGACGAATGACTTCAAAAGGGGGAAATGACGGTGGAAATGGAAGCGAAGGCTCTCACCTCATCTTCTCCCCTTAAGTGGGTGAGATAGCGGGCTTCTTTCCCCGGCAAATCACCTATTTAGATGCAGATGAGACGCCTTTTTTACTGAAGTGGATGGGAGTCCGGATACACTTCTCCCTCATCAGTGAATTGATGGCCTTGGGAGCAGATGGAGGTGACTGGTGTTGACAAATCTGGGTGTCGGAGAGAGAGGGTTAGGAAGGAGAGAGAGAGAAAGAGAGAGAGAGAGCTCCAAGGGGAGGGTATGACAGAGGAGAGAAAAAGGTAAAAGCGAGAGAGAGAGAGAGGAAGAGAGTGGCTGACTGTGAAGAGGAGGTGACCTGACTTTGAAATTACATCTCTTTACAATTTCCTCTTCCTCCTTCTCTCCCTCCTCCTCCCCTCTTCCTCCTTCTCTCCCTCCTCCTCCCCTCTTCCTCCTTCTCTCCCTCCTCCTCCCCTCTTCCTCCTTCTCTCCCTCCTCCTCCCCTCTTCCTCCTTCTCTCCCTCCTCCTCCCTTCTTCCTCTTCTTCCACCACCACCTCCTTCTTCTCCAACTACCTAATGCTCTTCCCGGGACGAGGCAAATGAGACTGCATGAGCTTTCCGATGTGCATTTGCAGGAGGACTCAGTGATATGTCGTCTGAGGGGGAATGAAGTTGCCCTGTGCTGCATCTTGACCTCGAAGGGATTGCCGAGATGATGGTAAAAGACACAGGAAGCAAGATTTTCATAGAGGTCAGGGTCAAGGTTGCATTTTTAAAACTGAGAGGGCGAAGGTGTATGCACGCACCCAAATTTCCAGCGATCTAACATGGAGGACTTGTGAGCATTACATACAGTTTACCTGGTTCCCATGTCACAGCGCGCATTTCAGAATTTCAAAGCATGGACCTTACAGTATCAAAGTATAAATCCTAAATATCCACCATACTTTATCGAAAAATGGACCATACAACCCAGAAATATTAACCGTGCCATCCCGAAACATGGACCTTGCAATCGGACCTGTTCTAAAAGTGGACCGTACAGTCTTAAATCGTGGGCCTTAAAATTTCAAAACATTACCCATAAAGTCTCAAAATACGGACCTTCAAATCTCAAAACACGGACCTTCAAATCTCAAACATGGACCGTAAAATTTCAAAACGTGGACTTTATCATCAAACCTTCCATCCCCAAACGTGCATGCAACCTTCCCCCAAATCACGAACTCCACACTTTCCTAGTACACAGCGCCAAAAATACGATAATGCTCCTTCTCTTTTTTCCCCTCCCCTCTTCAATATTACACCAAACCCCACTCACTCCCACCCCACCCCACCCCGTCCTACCCCACCCTAACTCAGCTCATGTCTGTCCTCCCCCCACTTACATCCATCCCCACTTCATCCTACCGCACTTTACCACACTCACCTCACCTCACCCTCACAAAATCCCACCCAACTTCATCCTGTCCCACCCCACCTGCTCTACCACACCCCACATAACACCCATCCCACCCCACATCACCCCACCCCGCCCTCATCCAGTCACACCCAAGCCCACCCCACCCTCATCCCATCCCACCCCACCAAACTCCACCTCACATTACCCCGAAGCGTCGCGTGCGTGAGAGAGAGAAAGAGGTGTGGCTAAAACACCGAGAGACGAAATTAAGCGAATAAACTAACTGGGACTTCGTTATATTCCGCCTCCTCTCCATTCCTCCCCCTCCTTCTCCATTCCTCCCCCTCTTCTCCATTCCTCCCCTTCATAACAACCGCGTTTATTTACACGCCACTGTGCATTTTATTTCCGTCAACCTGATCAATAGACGGGACGGGAGAGAGAAATCCGTAAATAATGAAAACAATGTGACAGGATCTATTTAACTGCTTGTTCAATTAACCTGGACAATTTTGAGACTTCTTTTTATAATGTCGAGTTGTTGAGAATAGCTTGCGCCATTTCTAAATTGAGCCACCGTAATTAATAGACGGAATGAGAGAGAAAACTATAAATAGAGTATATAATGTAAACATAATATATTAAATTGCTTATAAAAAAAGGAGGGGAGGGACAGTTTTCAGACTTTATAATGTCGAAGTGCTGAAATGGCTTGCCCCACATCTGGCTGAAATGCACTGTAGGTTTTATTTATTTATTTATTTATTTATTTTAACTTTGATGCAGAGCCACGTATAAACATTTTTACTTTTTCTTTTTTCTCCCTTTTTTTTAACCTGGTTCGCGTGACATCGTGCAGTCCCACTAAATAAGCTTCATAGGAGGAGGAAGGGAATTAAAATATGCAGTTGCCACATAATTTCGACTCGTTTGAAAGTGTGTTAAATCTCTCGTTGCCGCATAATTTTGACTCACTGCAGAGGAAGTTAGAAGTTACATCGACTGGATAAATAAAGGTAATATCAGACTTCATTTACTACTTCCCTCAGGTGCAGAGAAGGAAATACTGAGGTATTACAGAAGACGTGTTCTTCTAGATTACAGGGCCTGAAAATAACGAAAATAACAAGAAAATAAAGCAGCATATAAAAAGCCAGCTCTATAATGAAACTGAGAGAACTGCGTCCTGCTTTAATAGGAACGAAAAGTTATGTGAATATGTATAAGGGTCAGACATGAAATTTAAAAATGTATGCATTTTTCTTCCTGGACAGAAGGGAAGGATTAGCCTGAATCTATGTTTTTTTTATTTTTTCTGAAATTTCTTAGGATAATAAATAAAATGTCCGTACAAATCACAAATGTTTCTTCAGGGTTCTACGTTTGATTTGTATACTAGTTTCTTAGGTGAATATCAAACCCATAACTCCAGGATCAGCTTCCTCTCATATCAAATTCCTCCACTGAAATTTGGTTGTGTGGTATTTGTAAAGAAGACGCTGTATTATATGATAAAGGGTCCAGAAAAAACAAACTAGGAATTTTAGCTTAGTGTGGCGGACATGAAACGAATCAGTAAGGCTTAGATCAATTTTATCGCTAATTTGGAATGCTTAGGTTTTTCTTCAGTAAATCGAAAAATGTCTGAATCGGGTTTAATTTGATCTAGGCTTTTCTGATCTTTTTTTCCCCCCATTAAATTGAAATCCATACACCACTTTGCCAGAACATTAATAATATTTTGGGGGTCCTTTAGACTAAATTAAAATCCTTATATGTGGGTATGGCTGCAGCTGTCCCAGATCTAAATTACTGGCGTGACAAATAGCCAGTTCATTTATCGTCTTCACAGTGAAAAATTGTTGGGTTCGAAGTGAGTGAAAGAGTTGAAGAATGCAAAAATCTACGTCACTCTGATTCCTTTGTGTCTGATTTGTCAACTGAAGGAGATGATCTAGACTGCAGGAGACATGAATGATACGTGAAAGATGTGTGTCCTGTGCCACTGGGTATGCATTTTATCGATCTCCATCTCCTCTAACGTCTCTTTTTTTTTGTGGATCCTGATCTCACTCCCCTATTATAGCAGGAGTATAAATCAGGATGATCATAATGAAAATGGTAATGAACATTCTTTATCAGCATACTTTTGCACCTAAGTTCGTTATAGGAAAGTGATATTTCAGAGTGGGCGAAGCAATCAGTCGAGTGTGGGGAGAGGGGAGAGGAGTGGGGTTAGAAGGTGGTGTGGTGTTGGTGAGAAAGAGGGGGTGGAGTGGTGTGGCGTGGGGCGGGCAGGTGGTGAGTGCCTTGTCTGACTAATGACCACCCGGGACTCACTCAGACGCCCTCCAGATGGATCACCCGCCCACCAGCGCCTAATGGTTCGTTTCGCTCTCACCTCAGCCCCCCCCCACCCTCTCTCTTTCTCTCTCTTCCTCTCCCACTCTTTCCTCCCCACCCCCCACTCCCTGGGTCAGAGGGGAGCAGGGTAAAAAATGTATCAGGGAAAAGATGGAGCGTTTTGTCAATGGGAAGGATATAGCGTTTTATCTTCGGGAAAAATTGAGCCATTTGTTAGAGGGTTTCGACATTAAAGTAGGATTTCAAGGTGTGTGGCAGGTCACAGATGGAGCCGCGATAACGAAGACATTTATAACTCTAAACAAGTGGTGTATAGGGAAGGAGGCTTTTTTTTCTTCTTCTTCTTGCTATTTTTGTTGCTGTTTTAGGAGTTATTGTTGAGCGTCATTACCTGTTCTGATGGACTATATTCACACACGGAGATAACAGACCAACTCCACTAGATTCTAAACAAATAATGTAAAGAGAAGGAAGCCATTTTTTCTTAGCTATTGGTGTTCTTCTTGTGGGAATATCTCATTATCTGCCCTAATGAGGTATATTTTCGGAACGGAGATAACAGACCAACCCCATTAAAGCAAACCCTAGATCTCACACTCTTGAGCCTAATTTCCCGTTGGCTATTGAGACTCTCTTGCACCTTTTCCTTGTCAGCTGCTGAAAAGATACGGTGAAGGACAAAGGTAGCCTACTATTCGCGTCATATTTACACGTAGATCATGTCCATTAGTTTCCTTTCTGACACACCATATCAAGGAGAATCATCTATGGGCAGAGACACCTACCAAACCTCTCTTAGCCAGCAGGAGAGTGTGGGAAGAAGAGGTGACATATTAGACCATCTTTTCTCCCTGATTCAACTCCATTTGCGATTCTTATTAATCTTCACATGTCTATGCCTCCCTACTAAGTTGTTTATTTGCCAAGTTAGATAATTGACTGTTTTCCTTTACCTCACACGACTCGTTCCGAAGTTGGTTAATTCCACGCTAACTTTTGTGTTGAAGCTTGTCCGACAGCACTCTTGCTCACTTAACACGCTTCTCCTTGTCTCTCTCTCTCTCTCTCTCTCTCTCTCCCCCTCTGTATCTGTCCTCTTCCCCTCCTGACTTCCACCATTTTTCTCCTTCCCCTCATTTGTCTGTCCTCTTCTCTCCTTTTTTCTCCTTCCTTTCCCCTCCCTTCACTCCTCTTCCTCTCACCCTCTCTTCTCTCCCTCCTCCCTTCCTCTCCATCACCTAATTTCTCCTCCCTTCCTCTCCTCTCTTCCCCCCCCCCCACACACACACCTCCACAATACACACAATCACACCCACCTCCACTCCTCCATCCCCCTTTCCCACCCCATCCCCCTCATCCCTCTCCTCCCCCACCAATCTCCCCCTTCCTTCTCCCAGAGCGCCGTGGCCAGGTCGTTAGTGCCTGTTATGTCCTGAGGGGCGGTGATGAAGGCGCGGCAAACTCTGCATCCTTCTCACATACCACCACCTCCCTACCGCCACCACCCTACCACCAGCACCCTGACACCACCCTACCACCACCACCCAATCTCCATCACCTTGACACCACCACCCAAACACCTCCATCCTACCACCACCCCCCTGACACCACCACCCTACCACCACCAAAAATTATCATCTGGACTTTTTTCTTACATTTGCCCAAGGTAAAAAAAAAAAAAAAATCTATGAAGGCATAAATAAAAAAAAAATGCAAAAAAGAAGAAGAACAAAGAGGATATTCAAGACTGCCTTATTAGTTGGTTTTCCCACATTTTTTTTTTCCTTCATTTCATTTTCATTCTTTTCCCTTCCCCCTTAATAGGAAATTTATAAAAATGAGATGAACGATGAGGAATAGATTCAAGGCTGGCTTTTTCATCTATTTTTCGTCTCTCACAGTACTTTCTTCCATTAATTTCGTTTCATTTATGCCCCCTCTGTAAATTGGAAATCTTTTAAATTAGGGAAAAAATGGGAGGAAAAGAGGACAGCGAAGACATTTGGACATGCCTCTCTGGAACTCCTCTCTTTACCTCTCTTTTTTCCCTTCATTTATTCTCTCTCTCTCTCTCTCTCTCTCTCTCTCTCTATGGGAAATCTATAAAAAGGACAAAAAATATAAAAGGGTGGAAAGAGAAGGCCAAGGCATACTAACCCATTCAAATCGTCTTTCTCCTCTTTCCTTTTCTTTAATTCACTTTTTGCTTTCTCTCTTAATGAAAAATCTATTAAAAAAAAAAATGTTTGAAATAAATAATGGAGTGAAATGAGAAGGTCGAGGAAGAGGACTTAGAGAGCTGACTCCCAATTACCTTTGAATGCCTCAGGGAAATTTACCTTGGATGCCCGTCTGAATACTGGGTCTGGAGTGGATGGTGTGGGCGTAGGTGTGTGGGTGTGTGGGTGGGCGTGGGTATGGGAGTGTGGGCGTGGGTGGTGTACGGGGGTGGGTGTGTGAATGGGTGAGAGTATGGGTGTGGCAGTTTGTGGGTAGGGGTGATAAAATGGATGATGTGAGTGGAAGTGTGGAACTATGGGTGGGAGTACGAATAGTAATAGGAATGACTGTGTGGGTGGGTGGGGTTGAGAGATATGGGTGGGAGTAGCGAGTGTAATGAGCGTGTGGGTGGTTATATGAGTGTGTGGGTGGAGGTAATGAGAGCAATGAGCGTGTGGTTGTATGTGGGAGTGTGAGGGTGTGTGTGGGTATGTGTGGGAGTGTGAGGGTGTGTGTGGGGGTGTGTGGGTGGAAGTAATGAGAGTAATGAATGAGTATGTGGGTGGGTGGGCGTAGGATTGAGAGTAATCAGATTGCAGGAACGTATAAAGTAGGTTGGCTAGGTGAGGGTAATGAGAGTGAGGGTGTTAGGCGCAGGGTGAAAGTGTGGGCGTGGGTGTGGGTGTATGGAGAGGTGGTGAGTGTGGGTGCGTGTGCTGGGTGTATTGTGAGTGCGTGGGTGAGCAGGTGAGTGTGGGTGAGTGAGCAAGAATAATTACTGGTAGGAGTTCCATCCTGTGTGCTCTTGTGTGTAGGGGGTGTGATTTGGGTCAGGGAAATGGTGACAATGGGTGAATAGCACACACACACACACACACACACAGGGAGAGAGAGAGAGAGAGAGAGAGAGAGAGAGAGAAATGAAGTGCTCCGTTTTCCCAGCTATTGCTTTTTGGCATATCTCTATTTCTTCCTCCTCTTCCCGTCTCTCTCTCTCTCTCTCTCTCTCTCTCTCTCTCTCTCTCTCTCTCTCTCTATTTATCTATCTATCTATCTATATCTATCTCTCAGCACTACAGGAACTGCAGTGAGAGTGTTCGCGTGTTTCCGCTGCGATAATTCTACCTGTGTGCGTTTGGCCTGGAAAATGACGTCATACCGGTACACACACACACACACACACACACACACACACACACACACACACACACACACACACACACACACACACACACACACACACACACACGTCTAAAAAAGTAAATCAAAAACAAAATTACGTCACGAACCTTAGAAATTCGGACAGAAAAGCTATACCGTAGACACTCAACATTTACATACTGATGAGGGGAGGAAAGGGAAGGGAGGGAGAGAAAAAGAGGAGAGGGAATGGATGGTGTGAAGGGAGAGGAAGAGAAGAGAGGAGAGGAAGACCAGGAGGAGGAGGAGAAGAGAATGAGAAGGAAAGTGGGCTAACATGCGTGAGAGAGAGAGAGAGAGAGAGAGAGATGCTACTGGTTTAACTCCCAATTTCTTCCCTTCCCCTTCTCTTTCTTTTCCATTTCCTCCTTCTCTCATTCTCTTGTAATAGTTCTTTCCTCCCGTTTCCTTCCTCCTCTTCCCTTCTCAATTTCTTTTCCTCGCATTTTCTTTCTTTCCTTTCCCTTCCCTATCTGTCTCTTCCTTTCTTTCCTCTCCCTTCCCTTCCTATTCTTTACCTACCCATCTCTTTTATTATTATTATTTTTTCATTCTTTCCCTTCTTTTCCTCTCTCGTGTCTTTCCCTTCTCTTCCTTTATTATTTTCCTTTTTTCATGTTCCTTCTTTGTCCTTTATTTTCCCCCTCTTCTGGCATTTCCCATTTCTTTATTAACTCATAAGTATTCTCCTTCTCTTCTTCTCTCTTTCCTCCTCCTTTATCATTCATTCTCCTATTCAATTATCTCCCCCCTCTCATTCTTTCTCTCTCTTCCATTTTTATCTCTTCCTCTTTCATCTCTTCGTTTTCGCATTAGTTTCTTCTTTCTCAGTTTCTTTCTTCTTTCTTTCTCCTCTTCCTCCCCTCCCTCCTCTTCATCCTCCCCCTCCTCGCCCTCTTCCACCGTCTCTTTCTCCCCTCCCACCCTTTCTTCTTCCCTTTATCTCACGTATGTCCTCCTCTTTCACCCTCTCTTCTTCCTTCCCCCCTTCTCTTGTCCCCCTCCTCCCCTCCCCTCCCCTCCCCTCCCCTCCCTTCCCCACCTACCCACGCTCCTCGTTCACTACCCCCCACTCCCCTCCTTTCCCCTCTCTCTCTCTCTCTCTCTCTCTCTCTCTCTCTCTCTCTCTCCCCCATGTTTGCGTCCTGTGTACTCCTCTTCCCCTTCCCCCCCCCTCGCTCTCCTTTCCTCCCTCTTTCCATTCTGCCTCTCCTCTTGTCCCCTCCCTCCCTTCTTCCCTCCCCTCCATCTCCTTAAGCCTGCTAGATTACCTTATCTCTCAGGTTACTTTTTACCTCCTTCCTCTCTTATCTCCTCCTCCTCTTTTTTCCCCCCTCTCTTATCTCCTCCTCCTCTTTTTTCCCCCCTCTCTTACCTCCTCTCTCTCCTTCCCCCTTTGCCCTCCACTCCCTCTTCCCTCCCTCTTCCCTCCCTACCTCCCCTCGTTTCCCTAATTTCCCCTCTCATCCTCTAAGCCCTCTCCAGTCCTTTGAGCTTTCCCCTCATTTTACCTCCTCTCTTTTCCCCTCGTCTCTTTTTTCCCTCCTCTTTTTCTCCTTTGCCTCTTTTCTCTGTTTCTTTCCTCTCTTTCGTTTCTTCTACTTCCCCTGTTTTGTCTTCCTCCTTCTCCTCCTCCTCCTCCTCCTCCTCCTCCTCCTCCTCCTTTATCCTCTCATTTGTTTCCACCCACACTGAATTTTCACCCTCTCCTCTCCTCTTCTCCTTTTCCTCCTTCTCTTCTGTCTCTCTCCTCCCTCCTTTATCCTTCCATTAGTTTTGCCACCCACACTGTTCTCTTCCCTCCTCCTCCTCCTCCTCCTTTTCCTTCTTTCCTTCCTTCCTTTAATATATTCCACTGCCCACCCTCTCTTCATCTTTTCCTTTCTGCTCTTATGGCTTTGCTTCGCTGCTCTCATCCTTCCTCCTCCTTTCTTCCTTCTTTCCTCCTCCTCTGTTCCTTCTTTCTTTCCTTCCTCCTATGCTCTTCCATTAGCCTTACTACACACACTCCCCTGTTTAGCATCTCCGTCCTTCCCTCTTCCTTATTCTTATCTTCCTTCTTTCTTCCCTTCCTTAATTTCTCCTCTCCCTGCCTCTTCTCTCTTCCTTTCCTCCCTCTTTCTGTCCTTCCTTCACTTCTTCCATTTGTTTTACCACCCAGACTGCCCTGTTTAGACTCATCATCCTTCCTTCCTTCCTTCTTTCCTTCCCTCCTCCCTTTAGGCTCCTTTGAAACGTGAACTCAGTGGACTGCAGACTAACATAAACGAGAGAGAGAGAGAGAGAGAGAGAGAGAGAGAGAGAGAGAGAGAGAGAGAGAGAGAGAGAGTCCACCATCTTCCTTTTGGCGATAGGGAAGTAATGTAGAAGCAGGCAGTGTAGGCGCGTGGTTATATCGGTGCCACCACGTGAAGGTGACCCTCTCCAGTGCCCGCTTTTAGTCTGGAACGAGCTATTAAGTCTGCTGCTGTTTGCTTGCCTTTGTCTTTTTCTTTTCTTCTTTTTTTTCCATTTTTCCTTCTGTTCTTCTCTTTCCTTTGTCTGGATTCTTAGCGTGTTTCTTTCTTAGTTTCCGTCTGTCTTTCTTTCTTTCATTCTCTTTCTCTCTCTCTTTCTTTTACATTCTTTCTCCATTGTTTCGTTTTTCTCTCCTTTCTTCCTTGGTTCTTTTCTTCCTTCCTTTATATATTTTTTTTCTTCGCTGACCTTATATTTAATCATGTAATGCAAAACTTCCATCCCTTTGTTCACGAATATTTTTTACCCTGGCTTCCTCTCCCTTCATCTCATTCTTTCAGCATCTAAATTTATCGCTTATTTGCTTGCTTCTCCCCCTCAGGCAATTCTCCTTTATCTCTCCATTCCTCTTCCTCTGTCTCGCCTCCTGTCTCCCTTATCTCTCCTTATCTGTCTCTCCTTTTCATGGTATCTGTCCGTCTCGTCTGGTTTATTGGCCCTTCGTTCTTATCTTTTGTCTTGGTTTTCTCTTTTTTACGTCGCCCTGTCTCTGTCTCTTGCTTTTCCTCTTGTCTGTCTCTCATTCCTCTGTCTTTCTCTCTCCTGTCTGTCTCTCACTCCTCTGTCTTTCTCTCTCTCTCCTCTGTCCTTCACGCATCTGTCTCCCTCGTCTCTGTCTCTCACTCTTCTCTCTCTCTTTAGTCTGTCTCTCAGTCTCTTGTTACTCTCTCTTCTCTCTGCCTTTCTGCCACTCTTCCCTCAGCCTATTTCTTTTATATACTTACCTTGACTCCTAAAAAAAAATGAAAAACGAAACGAAAAAAAACAGGCAAATAAGAACAGACACAGGTTAACAATTACCACAAAAAAAAAATATATGGTTAACAAATACTGAATAAATAGCCACTGAAGCCCATATTCCCCTCCAATTTCCCATTCCCCAATTTTCCTTCTTTCGCCTCACATATGGCATTAAAATATTTACATCCTTCCTGTACGTATTAAAAATCCTAACAACTTGGCACCATTTTTCCCACCCACTTCAACAAAATCCGTAATGTAAAGTCCAAACACGAAAAAATCCAAATTAAAAAAAAAAATCCCTGGTCAATTATTTATGGCCACTGGAAGGGTGCATCATAAACAAGACTCATTTAGATTTTTAATTTTTTTTTTAGATTTTTTGCAGTTTTTTGTGTGGTAAAAATACTAGAACTGAATTTACATTATACAGGAAAAGATCCCTTGTGTGTGAGGCTCATTATATTTTTATTTATCTGTATATTTTTTGAGGGGGTGTGGAATTCCAAGCTGCTTCCTGAATAACAAATATATGACCCTTTTTTTTTTTTTTTTTTAATCTCTGTGGCAAAGGAATATTAGATTTGCATTTCAGTAATTTCCTAAGGAGTTTGTCTTTGCTCTTTGGCCATAAAAATGCTGCTTAACTGTTTCATAACATTATCGTAATTTTTATCATAGGCTTCCTGTTTTTAGGGGATTTTATTCAATTCCAGGGAGACTTTAAAAAATACTAAAACGCTTCTTAATTGGGACTCAGTATATATTTTTTTTCTATTTTTTTTTTGTTATTATTATTGGATATGGATAACAAAAGAATTTGGCCTGATCATAAATTGACTTTTAAAATTTGATCTAAAGCCTTTTCACTTTTTTTTTGGGGGGGGAGGGAGGGCCGTGAAGGGCTACATTCTAAAAAAGAATTTATATCTTTTCGTTACATTTTTTTTTTTCATTATTTCTTAATTTGACTGCGGGGGAAAGAATCAGACTCCGCATTAATATTCTCAACAAATTTTAATCTACAGCCATTTTTCCTCCGGGTCGTAATATTATGCCCCAGAAATCAGCTTACCTCTCTCTCTTTTTTTTTTTTTTTTTTTTTCGTGATGGATGTGGTGGAAGGTGACGTGTTGAGTCGACCATAAAATCAACGATAAATCCGCCCCTCGTGTGTGTATGTATGTGTGTGTGTGTGTGTGTGTGTGTGTGTGTGTGTGTGTGTGTGTGTGTGTGTGTGTGTGTGTGTGTGTGTACAAAAGACGTTGGCTTGGAGAAAAGTTAATGTAAGGTATGGATTCCTTTTCCCTTTACGGTCTTATTACATTCGCTTGACCAGTTATGTGCAAAAATAAGTCTTAATTTTCCTGTTTCTATGTAATTCAAGTCTCAGTGTTTAGATGATTAATGTTATATGTCTCGTGCTTGTTAAACACCTCTGGGCTTTATCTTATATTGTGTAGATATATATAAAACACGGAACTGCAAAAACAAAGGGCAGATGAGAATGAGATTAGGGAATACGTGGAGGGATATTGAATTAATAGTTAATACGATTGAGATTTAAAGTTGAACTAGTTTTAAAGAACAATTGAGCCATCAGATAAACCCAACAGTTATAAAGTGAACTGATCTACACTTAGAATATTACAGACGGATCGACAGTGAACCTTGAACCACGAAATGAGCTGATCAGAACCTAGTGTCACGAAAGGAACCCAACATCAGATGAACTAAGAGGTATTGCTTAGTGTTTGCATGGCCAGAGTGAGTATTGGATGCTCTGTCTGCCCCTTCCCCCATCACTTCTTTCCCTCTCCCCTCTTTCCCCTCCCTTACCTCCACCTCCCACCCCTCCCTCAACCTTGCACCTCCTCTCTTCCTC
Source organism: Coenobita brevimanus (assembly GCF_032717465.1). Lineage (NCBI taxonomy): Eukaryota > Metazoa > Arthropoda > Malacostraca > Decapoda > Coenobitidae > Coenobita > Coenobita brevimanus. The sequence continues at coordinate 56,865,960 of NC_137023.1, read as the reverse complement.
TTCCCCACCCTCAACGCACACCCGACTCCCCCTCCCCTTCCCCCCACCACCACTCTCTCTCCTCCCTCAACACTTCCCCTCCCTCTCTCCCTCTCCGCCCCCACCCAACCATAACTCCGGATATTTGGAGAGTCAACACACCCCGCCCACCCGCGAAACTGCAGATAATGTTGATGTGAAGGGGGTCTCTGTAGATGGGAGGGTGTGGGAGGCTGTAGAGTAGATTTAGAGAGAGAGAGAGAGAGAGAGAGAGAGAGGAAGGGGGACTCAGCTGATTATAAACGTCCCCGTAGACCAGAGACGAAGTAGTGGAGCGGAAGAAAGAAGCTTAACAGGACAAAGCCGATCCCAGCTGAGCAATAATAAGGTCATATAATACAGTAAGCGGCTCCTTTAGTACCAAGGGGGAACCTAATAAGGCGCTCAAGACGCTCTATAGAAAGAAGAAGAAAGTATGAAGGCGAAAGAAGAGGATGGGTAGGATGAGTAGATGAAGAGACAAAATCGGAATTATATAAAATGTAAACAGCTTAGAATAAACGAAGAGGCGGTATAGAAAACATTTAGAGCGAAGTAAAAGCGCTAGTGGGAAGAACAGAGGGCACAGAATGGATGACAGAAACGACACAGAAGCTGATGGCACTGAAACAGATGACACAGGAACTGATGGCATAGAAACAGATGACGCAGAAACTGATGGCATAGAAATAGATGACACAAAAATTGATGGCATAGGAATAGATGGCACAAAAATTGATGGCATAGAAATAGATGGCATGAAATAGAGGACAGAGAAAGTATATAAAACGAAAAAGAAGTGGAACTAAGAATGCAATACGAAACTGAGGTA
>NC_137023.1:56765110-56860110 GCF_032717465.1 Coenobita brevimanus | reverse complement strand
GTGTTGCATCTGGGGTAGGAATGGCTTGTGTTGGTTGGAGTGAAATTTTATATATGGCTTTTTCACGACATTAGTTTGCAAGAATAACATAAAAGTGTCGTTGCCCCGGTGTACAGTAATTGCGTTTTTGAGAAATTGTGTTCCGTTGTGCTGTCGTCCTGTCTAGTGCTGTCGTAATGAAATTGTACAAGTAGCTCCTTGGTGATGCTGGGTTGCTGTCGTAAGTTAGGGTGTAACTCCGCCATAACTGCCTTGTTCGGGAGATTGCGTTCTTGTTTGGCCGAAGCGAAATCTTACAAGTGCGGCTTTGATTATGCCAGGCTGATGGGATACGAGGCGTTGTAACTTCAAACAAACTGCCGTGTTCGAGATGTTATGTTCGTGTTGTGGATATTCGGTTCCTTGTATGGTTGGAATGAAGTCTTGCAAGTGTCTCATTGGCGATGCTGTGTTGCCGTGGTAATTTGGGGGCTCTGTAACCGACGTAATTGCCTTACTGGGGAAATTTATAGTAACTCTACTGTGGAAATGTATTGTCTGGTGTTTTAGGAAGGCTCGTGGGTGGTGTCTTGGCGATGCTGAATTGCTGTGGTAATTTTGGCTGACATAGTAAGATGGAGATGCCGTAACTTCAACATTACCTTGTTTGATTAATTGTATTCTGAGTAACGTTGCATTATCTAATATGGTCGAAACGAGATTGTATATATGGTGTTTTGGTGATGTTAGGAGCTGTAGTATCTTAAAGGAGCTCTGATATTAACTTAGAAGCGCTGCAAGTCCCACAGAACTACTGTGTTCAGGCAACGGCCCCCCTGTTATAAGGTTGGATTGTCTCCTGTGTTCGGAAGAAAATCATATAAGTGACTCCTTGGCGACGCTGGCTTGCTCTTGTAACATAAACGCAACGTAATTCAGACGCAGATGCCTTGTTCGAGAAATTGTGTCTTGTATTAAGGTTGCGCTGTCTCCCGTGGTCTGGCCAAAATCTTATAACTGGCCCTTTGGCGACACTAGTTTGCCATACTAACTTAGGGACTTTCCAACTCCGACATAACTAATTTGTTCACGATGTTATGTCTTACGATTAGGTTGGATTGTTTTTTATGCGGTCAGAAAGAAATCTTTTAAAGTGGCTTTCTGGCAGTGTTAGGCTTCTGTAGTAACTTAGAGGCCACGAAGCTGCGACATAACTACTTTTTTTTTGAGAAGTTTTGTCTTATTATGAGGTTCTGTTCTACTGAGGAATAACTTATCTCTCTCGATCCGTAATCTTATGCGTGGACCTTTGGCAAAGCTAGGTTGCTGTAGTAACTTAGAGGCCCTGTAACTTCGACATAACTTCCTTGTTAGAAAAATTGCCTCTCACAGTCAGGTTGCATTGTCTTGTGTGGGAGAAACGAAATCTTATAACTAGTGCTTTGATGATGCCAGGCTGCTGTAGTAACTTAAGAGTCCTCGTAACTCCAAAATAACTACCAGCTCGGGAACTAATATTATGATTCTGTTATACTGTGAAACTAACTTATCTTGTATGGTCCAAACGAAGCCCTATAACTGGTAACTTAGAAATGCCAGATTGCTGTAATAACTCAGACGCCCCGTAACTTCAACATAACTGCCTTGTTCGAGAAATTGGGCCAGAGTGAGATCTTGCATAGTGCCCCCCCTCCCCCTCCCCCGCAGCGGTATAATGGCGTAGTCTTGCGGCCTGTCCTGCGGTCCTGCGGTCCTGCGGGAGGCTATTAAGGTGCTTTAAGGTGCTATTGGAGGGGTGACTTATGGCACTGAGTAGGTATTTGTGTGTGTGTGTGTGTGTGTGTGTGTGTGTGTGTGTGTGTGTGTGTGTGTGTGTGAGGGCTGAGGGTGGATGTGCGTGGGAGGAAATGTGTGTGTGTGTGTGTGTGTGTGTGTGTGTGTGTGTGTGTGTGTGTGTGTGTGTGTGTGTCTCTCTCTCTCTCTCTCTCTCTCTCTCTCTCTCTCTCTCTCTCTCTCTCTCGTTATCTCCCTCCCCCAGAATTCCCTCCACTCTCCATTACTCCTCTCACTCCTCCTCTTCACGCCATGATAAATTGCCTCCACACCCTCCATGAGAGAGAGAGAGAGAGAGAGAGAGAGAGAGAGAGAGAGAGGGAAACCAACTAATGAATGTATATCTCATCCGTACCTTTTTTGCTTCTTCTAACTACTCTTCTTCTCCCCCTCCTTGTATTTTCACCAAATCCTTCTACTCTCTTCTACTCTCTTCCACTCTCTTCTGCTTCTCTTTTTTCCACCCACCTCTCATACGCCCTCCCTGTCTCGTTTCTCCCCCTCCCTCAATAAAGAAAAAGGAAAAAGAAAACAAAGCTCCTTTACTAAGTGTTTGCAGGGGAACAAACAGGTGGCGATCGAGGACTTGGATTAGCCCAAGTTAGGTCGGGTTAGGTTAAGTTAGTTTTTTCTCTCTCAAAATATCGTCCTTTTTACCTGGAGTTTGGCGGGGGAAACCAACAGGTGGTACTCAAGGACTTGGGCATAAATTTGAGAAAGCAATTTGGAAGTTCGTGGGAGCTCAAGGTGGATTTAAGTCCGACTCGAGTGCATTATATCCGAGTTACTTTCCCGGAAATTAAGGTAAAGTGTTGCTCAACTTCCCGCCACTCTCTTTTCGTACCCACACGAATCGTATAATAATAATAATAATAATAATAATAATAATAATAATAATAATAACCGCTGCAGCACAAAAAGTCTACCGTGAGCTGAAAAAAATCTTATGGTGATAACTAAAATATCAGCAGGGATTTTTTACTAGAGCTGGCTTATGATTTGGTGGGATAGAAAGGGGAGCACGTGCCCTCCCTCAGAATTCTCCCTCTCATCCCTCCCCCTCTCCTGTTTCCCTCTCCCTCTTCCTCGCTTCTCTATTTCCCCTCTTTACCCCTCTCCTCCCCTTCTTCCTCTCTCTCTCCCCCTCGCCTCCGTCTCAAAATGTCAAGCTCAAAAGATACGTATTCTCTCCCTCTGTCCCCCCTCCTTTCGTCATCTCGAAGGGAAGAGGAGGATTTGATTTTTCTCGAGTTTCCCCTCCCTTTGACGGGGAAGTTTCAGGTTATATCCTTTCCTCTTGTTTCCCCCTCTGACCCCCTCCCTCCCTTGACGCACCTCCCTATCATTCTCTCACCAGCCCTTCCCTGCGGTATCCCTAACTTCCTCCTCCTTTCTCCCATTTCCCTACCCGTCCCTCTCTCAACTATGTCCATTCTTTCATAAACATCCCCTCTCTACCCTCTAATTTCCTATCCTCTTTCATTCCTTCTCTTCCCTCCCTTTTTCCATCCTCTCCCTTTTACTTCTCTGCACTCCCCTTCTCCTTTCCACCCTCTTCTCCCTCCCTGTCTCGTCATCTCACAGCAAAGGGAGGGACCTGATTTTTCTCTTACTTCCCCCAGCCTTTGTCGGGAAAGTTTTGGGTGATTTTCCTGTTTCCTGGAGCTGGGGCATCTCCGGACCCCCACTTGGCTCCAGGAGATTGCGTCGATGGTTTTATGTCTTTCTTTACAAGGATTTTTGACATTTGGAAGGCGCTGTTTTAAGGAATATCTTTATATAAATATGTGTGTGCGTGTGTAGGTAATTTTGGAGAGCCGGTTTACTGTGTGGTTGTGTTCTGATACTTTTTATTGGTATAGGTTTTGCGTGTGTGTGTGTGTGTGTGTGTGTGTGTGTGTGTGTGTGTGTGTGTGTGTGTGTGTGTGTGTGTGTGTGTGTGTGTGTGTGTGTGTGTGTGTGTGTGTGTGTGTCTGAGGTGTTTTGCAGGTTTTTTTTTTTAATACATTGTTGTCGGTAAGGTTTAAATAAGTAACTGCATTTTTGGATTTTGGTGGTATAAGTGAGAAAATTTGCATGGCAGATTTTTATTAGGATTTATTGTACTATTTTGGTGGCAGGAATGAGAAAGTGTGACTGATCTGGAATATTTTAGTGATATTGTCCATTTTAAGTGCCAGAATTGAGATATTTCTGGTATATTTATCCCCTGTAGAATTATCTCCACTGACGACCTCTAAAAATGTAGATATTTCATGGAACCAGATCGTACAGTTGCGGTCAATTTTTCGATCACGCCGTCTCGAAACAGTGTTGAACCTAAGGAGATCTTGCTAAGGTTCTCTATAATTACTCAAAAGGGTTGGGATCTCGCACAGTAAGTTTGGAACCCTAATGCGCAAGCGCTTTATTGACAGGCATAGTACAGTCCTGGTTAATTGTTCCTCCACACCGGTTCGAAGCCGTGTCGAATCCTGTTGAGATCTTGTGGTAAGCTAATCAGCAGTTATTAAATGGGTTGGCATCTCCTTCACTATTTCAGTACACCAGAAGCGAAAAGAAATTGCTGACCAAATATTTTAGTCATTACCTCCCTTGCACAGTCTCGGAGCCGCTTTGAAACTAATCATCAACGAATGGGTCGGCATCTTCCTTCGGTGGTCACGAACCCCAGAAGTGTAACAGAAAATATTGACTGAGACTGTGCTGTTTAGATCAATACACTCCTTCACACCTTCTCGAAATCCAATGACATATCGTTAAAATCACCATCAGTAATTAAAATGATTTGTTATTTCGATTCGTTAGTTCGAAATCCTGGAAACACAAAGGAATTCCTGTCCCAAACTGCACATCCAATTAATGGTAAACAGATTAACCTTCGTTATGATTATCCATATCCCCCAATAACCCAAATAAAATATAATTCCCACGAGCATTTTTGCATTCTGATTTCCCGACGAATGACCCCGTAATATTTTCCACAAATACCATTTTTGTGTGTGTTTGCTTTTTTTTTTTTTTTTTTTTTTGAGCCCCCAATAAATTAAAACGTCAATCATTTCGCGTCCCCCAGGTTAACTCGGACTATTTTTGTAATCATTAATCGAGTTTTACACGCACCGAGGGATTAGAAAAGGGCAGCTTGGTCACTGTTTGGGTATCTGTCTGTTTGGATTGATGGTAAATACTGTAATTATGTTGTTGTCGCTGCTGTGGTTTGCTGATGTTGTGGTGTTGATTGTTAATGCTGATGGTGAGTTGTGTGTTGCTGATATGTTCGTAACGTTTTCAATCTGATGACGTAATTTTAACTGGCTATATCTCCAGACGATTATATTCAGCTTAACGTTCCTGAAGGTTAACGGAGGACAATTCTCCCACCGCAGAGGTCATTGGAGAAGTTCCAGCGCAGAAGGTACTCGACAGTGATAAACGTACGTGAAACACCTGTAAATCAAACTTCTGGTCTTTGTACCTTGTGTCCTCACGATGAAACAGCAAAGCATGTCACCAGAATAGACCACCAGGTTCGGCCTCCTTCCACTGTCTTTCTGGCACCTGACCTCTGCAGCAGCTTCCCTTGGGACTAAGACCATCCGGAATATCTGAGACGACAGGGAGGAAGGCTGGGTCGACAAGGAATGTGGAATTACGTCGCGGATTCAAATACTGGCTGGGTAAAACATAGGAGACCCACATGACGACTCACCCTACTGAAGAGAAATATTGCGATGGGCACCTCTCTTAGTCTCCCCTAGAATACCAAGGAAAAGTTTAGCTCCTTGAATTCGATAACATATTTTCTGTTTTATTCTTGGCACCTCCGCACAACTTTAATGATCTGAAGAGGGATTTTTTTTTTTTTTTTTTCTGAAAGAGTAGGATACAGCCTTCATTAACCCCCTCATTGGCCATCTCCTAAGCTGAATAAAATCGCTTTGGCACCTCCATGAATAAACTACAATATTGACGTCATCGGGGTACTGGGATAAAGTGAATGGATATTGCAAAATTTAACTAACATTATAGTATTCTCAATTATACAGGAGCCTCCAGACACATCACACAATCCAGTACACCCGTAACTTGTGTCATTCATCGGTGACGCGTTTTTTTTTTTTTAATCTCTTTTCTCTACCTTCAGACGACTTTCCTCAGCGGACAGGGGAGGCGTCTTGCTATGGAGGGATTAGAAACACGATCCGTTAATCCCTCCATTAGGATTTGCGTCTTTCTCTATTGGGATTGTGTCTTTTTCATCCTCGTTACCCTCAAGCTCTTATTTTCAGCTTTAGGCCCAGTGTTTGGCAGGGGTTATGTTGGTTTATCGTCACATCCTTACCCCCACACCATCATCATAACCCACCACCACTACCACAATCACTTCCTCCACCACCACAATCACCACATCCTTCACCACAGCCAACACAATCACCCCAGCTATAACCACTACGTTCAGCACAGTCACTTCCTCCACTACTACACCACCATCAGATTCACCACAATCACTCCCTCCACCACCACCACCACAGTCAAATCATTCACCACAGAAACCACCAATTCAATCCCACGGAACTGGAATGAAGGTGGAGCAATGAACAGACTTAATCCCTTACCCAATAGCCTCTCAGCCTAGCCTCAGCACCCTAAACACACACACACACACACACACACACACACACACACACACACACACACACACACACACACACACACACACACACACACACACACACACACACACACACACACACACACGATATCAGCCTTCCCCACCTTCAGCCCTGCCTCGCACCTACAACAAGGGCAGTGAAGCGTACGGTGCCCAAAATTAATTAATCAGGTACCTGGTGATTGCCTTTGCCGGGCCACTGAACCGAACCAACTGCACCCTTGCATAACCCACCGGGGAGAAGGGAGGGGGGGGGAAGGCATAAAAAGGGAGGGGGGGGAAGGTATAACATTGGAGGGGGTGTATCGGAGGGGGGGAAGGAGAGTAACGGAGGGGCCGTGGAGCTTAGGGCCAGACTCTTGTGAATTTTAGGAGCTTTTATCAACACTTTTCTCCTAGGCAGGTTATTCAGTATATTGCACCGTAGTAGAGTCTGGTACCGCGTTTGCATGTATGTTTGTGAGTATGTATTTAAACAGATAGACAGATATATAGACAGGCAAACAGACAGACAGAAAATGGCTAAGTATGAGTATAAATAGATTCAATATCGCCACAGGTTATGTCAGTATCTTCAACCCGTCTAAGTATGCATTACTCGACGCTGTATCCTGAGAGGAGTGACTTCAGCAAAATCACTCCAGTTCCTGCTCAGTATCTGCCCCTCTTTCACACCACCCTCTCATGTACAATCGGCATCAGAAGTCCTATCACCTTTCCTGCTCCTTTTTCCACCAATATTTTCATCCTTTTGCAGCTTACTTCACGTAGCTCAGTGGCAGAAAAAAAAAAATGCTGCTCTACATCCTTTCTGTAGCACTTCCTTGTGACTAGCACCATAGTATAATATTAATTCATTGTTATAACTCAGCATTCAAGATGGAGAGATGGCAATTTTAGTCCAAGGTAAGTGATCAGAGTATAGCAACCACATACGCATGAATTCTAAAGTGGCTACACCTTCTCACCCTGCCTCCTTCACCCTAACACCCTATTTCTCACCTTCTCACCCTGCCTACCTTACCCTAACACCCTATTCCTCACCTCCTCACCCATTTTCCCACCCTCTTAAGAAGCTTCATTGAACATTAACCCTGCAGAGACACAAGCACCCCAGAATATTAAAATCCCAACTTTACAACGCCCAAGATGCTGTATAAACTGCTGGCGAAGAATGACCTCGTAAATATTGAGAGTTTATAAGCAGCAGCGGTTTGGTCTAGCCCTTTTACACTCTCCTTGCCCTTGTTATTGCCTTTACGCTGTTTATATTGCCTGCATTTTCGCGCCACTGCTTGTATTTTTGCGTAGTAACCCCTAGATGATGTGATTAGCCCTGTATCTTCCGTTTTCTGTTCTCTTTCCTTCCTTCCTGTCTCGTCTTTTAAAATTTAGCCTTATTATTGTCTCTGTTCTTCTGTGTTTTACTTCTCGTTCTCTTTGTCGTGCTCGTTCACCATATCCTTCATTCATTTTATCTTTGGTTTCATCTGTCTTTCATATCAGTCTGTCTTTAATATCACTCTCTTCTACCTCCACATCTCATTCTCCCCCATCCCTCTCTCTTTCATATTTTCTCTAACTCTCTTTCTCCTTTTCCTTCACACTCATGTTTTTTCTTATTATTTTACCTTTTCCTTTTGTCTCTCCCTCACATCATTCTTCCTCCATCAACCCCCTCTTCTACCTGCCCATCTCATCCTCACCCATCTTCCTCTTCTTCATCTTTCTTCTTTCACCTCTGTCCTTTCATGTGCATCGCTTCTTGGTCTTCCTCTTCTTCTCTTCACGTTCCCCCTCTCCTCCTTTATTGTCTTTTTTTACGTTTTCCTATAAACTATTTCTCTTTCCAATATTACAATTTCCTTTTTACTGCTTTATTTTCATTTGTGATGTGTAGTTCTAAATTGGTTTTGCTTGTATCTCACCTTAATCTCTCTCTCTCTCTCTCTCTCTCTCTCTCTCTCTCTCTCTCTCTCTCTCTCTCTCTCTCTCTCTCTCTCTCTCTCTCTCTCTCTCTCTCTTCTCTTCTCTTCTCTTCTCCACCATCATCATGCGTCTCCTCCACACCTCCATCCACATAATCTGCTTAACGAGGAAGGGTGAGAGGAGTCCCTAGGCTGTCACTTGCTCCATCACCACCACGACTACCACCACCACCACCACTACCACAGCCACCACATTTAAGCGAGTGAAAAATAAGATCCTTTAGGCAGAACATGAATCAGATAAAGAGGACGTCACCGGTGTCAATCAATAAATAAATAAATAAATAATCTTTCTTCCACAAATTAGGCCAAGAGAAATAGTATGTAAGACGCTACAGACATATATGAAGGAGGTATTGAACGAGAAGACATAGGGAAACGCGGCCAGGTCTTGGTTATGGAGGGATCAATTGAATAACGGTGTAGGGAGCGAACAAGGAAGTCATGTAAGATAAGACGCACAGGGAAGAAAGAAGGAGAACACCAAGAAAGGAGAGGAGAAGGAGGAAGGGAAGAGAAAAGAAGGGAGAAAGGGGAGGAGAAAGGAAGGAGGGAGAGGAAAGAATGAGGAAAAAAGGGAGAGGGGTGGGAAGGGAAGGGAGCCAGAGGAAGGGAATGGAAAAGACAGAGAGGAAGGAAAGGAAGACAACTGAAGCAAAGAGAGGGAAGGACACAGGGAATGAGAAGAAAAAAGAAGACAAGGAAGGGAATGATGGATGGAAGGAGAGCAAGAGCAAGGAAGAAGGGAAGGCGAAGGTAGCTGGGAGAGGAAGAGGGAATGGATAAAGAAAGGAAAGGGGAAGGCATGAGGAAGGAAAGACGGGGAGAAGAGGGAAAGACAGGAAGTGGAATTGGAAAACTGTAATTATTGGAACCCCTTGTGAGAGAAAGGTTATGTAAGGCCAGGCATAAAAATAATTGCATAGACTTATCATCTGATCCTATTAATTATGATGATGACATTTTTTATTTGATTTCTTTGATAAGTGGTCCACAGTTAACATGAGAATCACACCAGTAATGATTATGATAATATTAACTGAAGTGGTGTTACTGTGAAAGTGTGTGTGTGTGTGTGTGTGTGTGTGTGTGTGTGTGTGTGTGTGTGTGTGTGTGTGTGTGTGAGAGAGAGAGAGACGAATGTGTGTGAAAGATAAAGAAAATATGAAAGTGACACAGGGGACAAGAATGACAGGAAAAATATTGGCTGGAGTATCTGAGGATGTGGAAGATTGAAAAGAAATCCTGAGAAACCATGAGAGAGAGAGAGGGAGGGGGGGGGGTACACGAGAGAGGGAGAGCTGCCACCTAAACACTGCATCCTCTCTCTCTCTCTCTCTCTCTCTCTCTCTCTCTCTCTCTCTCTCTCTCTCTCTCTTTCTCGCGCGCGCTTTCACGCCACGCACAATAAAACATCTCCAAGATTTCGGTGTGTCAGGGAAACACGTCCTCTTTCTTCTGCTTCCTTTTTTTCTTCTCCATTTGCCCTCTTCATTGCATCTGCTCCTCCTCCTCCTCCTCCTCCTCCTCCTCCTAACGCCCTTCCTCCTCTCCTCCTCTTTCAGTTTATTCTTTTGCTCACCTTTTTGCGTCTCGTCGTCTTCGCCGATGTTATCTCCCTCCTTCTCTTCTTCTCCCCTCTTCCTCCTTCTCCTCCTCCTCATCATCATCATCATCATCTGCTTATTTCTCCTGTAATTCATCTCCCTTCTATCGTCTTCTCCACCTTTTTCTAGTTCTCCTCCTCCCTCTCCTTTCCTCTCCTCCTCCTTCTCCTCTTCCTCGCTTCCTCCTTCTCCTTTCCTTTTCCTCTCCTCCTCTTGGCGTGTGTGTGTGACTTGCAATATATCACATCCAGAGCTAACAGACTCCCTTTCCAGAATACATCCTCGCTATTCCTTTCTCCTTATTTCGTATTTTTCTTTTCCCTTCTGCTTGCCGAGCGAAAAGTGAAGCCCCTCAGGGAATGCAATAGTGCCCTTCTGGCCCTCCTGTCTCTCTATTGCTTCTCCGACTTGAAAATATCTCAAGAAAATGGCGTAGTAGTTTCAGGCTCTTCCAAGTGCCAGTGCAGACTGCGCCTTGACGTCTTACTCTCCTTCCCCCGCCAAAATTGAGACAGTTCCTGGGAATTCAGTAGTGGCTTCCATGCCCTCCTACGATGTTGTTTTTTCATACTTTCAAATTTTCCTTTTTTTTTCCAGCTTAGGTAGGGGACGCCCACCTTCCACTCACTCGATGTTGTGTTGTCTTCTGGTGGCTCTGCAGTGAGTGACATGCTAAACGGTTTCCTGTAAGCCAGAAAACCATTTACTCCGTTGGGTGGTAACCACATAACCAAATGACGCTTGGTAGTTTTGTAGGTTAAGGGCTCCAACCGGGTTTACATCCGAAAAATGGTTAAAGTTTATTTCTTACATATTGCCACTCAGGGGACAGTAAAGCTGGTCAACCTTACTGTAAATGTCGGGACTGAGTAACTTAGCCCCTGGTTCCTACGTTCCAGAGGGGACAAAAGAGGAATGGATAACTGACGGATGAAGGAGAGACTGTTCAAAAGGAGGAAGACTTGTATATACCTTTAGCCTCCATCATACCTCACATCCCCACCTGGAAATTTCCTTAGTGTCTTCGGGTCATGATGTATTTCGTGTCACGTTCGAAACTTCTTGGTCCCTCTTCGAACTTTCTTGGTAAAATTCAGGACAGTTTCAGGGACTCTATATTCGTAAATCGTCCTTCCGGATCTGTAATTTTAAGATGCACGTCAGGTTTGGAGTTTTAGTGAGATATTGCAAGGGTTTGTGTGTTTTCTTGGTGCCTGTTTGGATTGTCTTTGTGTATTATTTGCCTGCTGGATAAAGGGGGGTACAAGGCGAGAATGGTGGTTCTTAAAAGCGTGATGTTCGTCGTGAGAGAAGGGGGGAGGAGGCTTCGTAAGAGAGAGACATAGAGACAGATCGAGCATGTGAAAGAAGAGTGTCGAAAGAAAATAGCACTCAAAAAGTCAAGTGAGATAGATTTGAACACTTTACTTGCTCGTGGCTGCCTCATTTGAACTAAAACACCTCAATTTAGCAAGAATAAAAAACCTTAGCGTAAAAGAAGCACTCGGAGCGTTAATTAAGCAGATTTTTCCTCCCAGATTTAGTACCGAGTGAAGTGGAGAGGGAAAAATAACGCGTGTGTGTCTTCTCATGTCTCACTGGGGGAAAGAGACACTTGTTGAGGAGAGAGAGAGAGAGAGAGAGAGAGGAAAATTATTGTTTCTTTGCGTCCCTCGTGAAGCGGTATGCTGATGGGATGCTAAAGTTGTTGTCGGATGTCCTTAAGTTTACCATCAGTTAGAGAGAGAGAGAGAGGGGGGGGGAAGAGAGAGAGAGAGAGAGAGAGAGAGAGAGAGGAAAAAAAAAGAAAGAATCAAGGGCGTTCGTCCATTGCGTTCCTTACATCGTGCCATGAAATAATCAAAGAAAATGGAGGGCGTGGGATCACTTACTCTTATATATATATATATATATATATATATATATATATATATATATATATATATATATATATATATATACACTGTCCATTTACCAGTTCTCTAATCAGAAAAACTGCAGTGCTTGGTGAGTGTCAGTATATAGTGCTAATGGGTCACTTCAGGAAAATTGCAGTGCTTGGGGAGTGAGGATTTTAAGTGCTAGCAGGTCACTTTTTCATTCTCCTTTGTGCCACTCGGAGTTCAAGGTCCCTCCTCTGTTTGCCTGGCCAGCCCTGAATAAGCGTCCTCCTGAATGTCCCCACCAGCCACACAAAGCGCAATGAGTCCACAGGTTTCCAGGGGGGTGCACAAATGACCTTTTCAGTAGCCTTGCAATTGAGTCGTGCAACCAGGAAATTAATTAGGACGCTGGCTTGCAACGGGGGAGCCTTTACCCTTTGAACCCGGGGATGGTGTAAAATCTTGCCTTCTCCGGACGATTTTCTTCAGTTGTTAAAATCTGGAACTGGAGGGGTTTGAGATACAGATTCGTCCATATATAATTCTTCTCTTCCACTCAGCCGGGTGAATTCTTGAGTGTTGCGGGTACGGTTCAGTCTGTGTTATCGGTGTCTATGTTGCATCATTTATTTATCTCCTGCTCCCACGCCCACACCGGCAGACAGTGCACCCCTCACCCCAGTAAGTCACAGTAGCGTAGTGGTGCCAATTGTGCCTGTATAGATGGGCATGGGACGAAAATACTAGAGGTGCTTGAGAGAGAGAGAGAGAGAGAGAGAGAGAGAGAGAGAGAGAGGGGGGGGATCCAACTGTGTGCGGCTTCCTTCCTCAATTTATCACAAAGTTCGCACCAACTATTATGAATCTCTCTCTCCCCCTCTCTCTTCTTCCTGTTATTCCCTCGTGTCCTTAGTCTCTCTTTTATTCTCTCCTCATTTATCCTTCTCTTATGAATTGTCTCCTCATATTCTCTCTTTTTTTCTCTCTCCCTTCCGTCCACTTTCCTCTTTCTCTCCCAGCCTCCCTGTTCTTCTCATCTCCCTCCCATCCCCTTCGCCTTCCCCGGTGTCCTTTCTCTCCTCCTCTTCATATTCTTTCCCTTCTTATTCTTTCTTCCTCTCCCTCCACTCCTCTCACATAGCCTCCTTTACTCTTCTACCCTCTGTTTTCCTCCCCTCTCTCCCGTCCACGTCCCATCTGGTCCCCTCCCCCCTCTCCCTCCATTTCCCCTTCTTTTCTTCTCTCCACTTTCACTTTCTCTAATCCTTCCTCTCTCTCTCCCCATTTTCTCTTTCTTCCCTCTTCTCCCACCCTCTCTGTTCTTCCCATTTCTCCCCTCCACCTCCTGATTTTTTTCCCCCTCTACCTCCATCTTCCTACTTAATCCCTCTCTCCCCTTCTTCCTTCTTCTCCCACATTCTCTATTCTTCCCCTTTCTCCCCACCACCTCCCTCTTCTTCCCCTCTCTCTCCCTCCATCCCCTCATCCAACAGGTGGGCAAACTCCCGAACTCCGGCCAACTTAGTGACATAGTTGCAACCAAGGAAGCCCCGCCATTAGGTAATTAAAGCCGACCAGGATCAAACACCTTGGCCGGAACGAAGGTGCGACAGGTGGAGGCAGAGGTAATGGCCTGACCCTTTTTCACTCAGCTGACCTATAATTGCCCTTGACCCTTTTTCACTCTCACCTGACATATAACTGCCCTTGACCCTTTTTCACTCTCACCTGACCTATAACTGCCCTCTCTCCACCTTGAATGTCGCGTTCTAATAAGAGATTAACACGGGACAATGATGCTAGTCTAGAAATGCTGTGAAAAGGATGTAGAGCCGTAACCTGGCCTAAAATTATCATCTCTCCATCTTGAATGCTGAGTCCTAATAATAAACACAAGAATTTGCATCTAGTCATGAGGAAGTACTGTCGAAAGGATGAAGAGCCGTAACATTATCTTTTCGACGACAGAACTGCGTGAAGTAAGTTTCAAAAGGACGAAAATCTGGACTAAGTGAGAGTAAAAACAGCACAGAATTCTCTCTTGTCTGGGGTTGTAATTATGAAGTGTCTTAGCCAATTTACACCATTAAAAGTCTTCATAACTATCATCACGGATCGGTTTTGTTTTTCGTGCTCTGCCAGATTAACATTCCCACTTGTTTGACTGTGAAGTGTTTGGTGGCTGTGTGAGTATAGATAAACGGGGAGGTTGATAATTGTAGCTTCCACTAACCCCTTCACTACAAGAGGCCTTCCCAAAGCTAAATTATATGGCATGGAGGGAGAAAAAATAAAGTAATAACTGCCTTCATCATCTTGCCTGGAGTCGTTTCTTCGTCTCCTCTGCACACCAACGCACTTACTCCACGTGAACAGCATCAATCTTCCACCCTACGACTTCCTTTATTGGAGAGGCAAATCCACTTAACCCATTCATCCCCAGAACTTCATATATATCATTCTTGCCGCTCTAGACGATTTTATCTAATTTCAGGGAGATTTTTTCAACTGGAGGGGTTAGATGGAGCCTTCATTAACCCCTCTAATATCTGGATAATCTAAGCTGAACAAAATCGTCTGGAGTAATTGATGGAACTGTGTCCAAGTGCTCTCGTGTTCCCCTCTCCTTTGCAAACCAGCGATGCAGTGACTCAAGATGAACAACATCCGTCTTCCACAGTACCCCCCTTCCTCCCTTCCCATTGATTACAACAGTCGATGCACTTAAGACATCAGAATCGGCCTCCTCCTCCTCCTCCTCCTCCTCCTCCTCCTCCTCCTCCTCAAGAGCTCATCAGGCACGCAAGCTCCACATAACCCCAGCCGTCCATCATCACCATCATCATCATCATCCCCGGCATCCTTCCATTTACCTAATTAGCATCGCCGGCCATCGATGAAGGCTTTATTAGGCTCTCCGGATGATTTATCGGCGATGGCTTTATTGGGGGCTATTAAAGCGAGTCGATGGGGACTTATTAGCCAGACGTTATAGCGAGAGAGTATTAAGTTAATGAAAGGGCTAATTATTTCAGTGATTACCTTCTGAAATTTAATGACGGTCATTTATCTGAAAATCCACTGGGAAATATATGAAGGGAAAGTGTTTTAGTCTCTTCATTACAAGGTCGACTTTTTATTTTTTTTATTCTGATACTTCCAGGCGATACTTTTGACCTAGAAATTAGCCGATATCTTGGACTGGAAGTGGGGTCAACAATTTTCGTGAACTCCTTTCCTTAGTTGACAGTTTTCATTTTAATTGCATTTTATTGTGACAGCGATTGTGTCTGGCCTTGGAAGGATATCTCAGACTGAATTGGTTAATAGAGTAATAATAATAATAATAATAATAATAATAATAATAATAATGCTGTAATGGTACTTTTAACTTTTCCACAGAGTAATTATTTTTTGACACAGTAATTGCTATAAATTAGTGAAAATAGCGGATGTATTAAGTCAGTCTTTTTCCTAGAGGCAGAAACATGAAGTATAGAGTGGTGCGGTGAGATGTGGTGTGGAGTTTAATGTGGCGCGGTGTGGTGTGGTAAGGAGGGCAAATGACGTGGCGTTATGTGGTGTGGTGGTGTGGTTTGGTGTGGAGGGAAAGCATGAATATTTAGGGCAGCTGACCAGTGGCGATGCTCTGCCATTTGACGGGCTTATCTCTCTGTTGGCCTGTTGATGTAAAGAAATACCTGTGCAATTCTGAGCTCAGCATCAGATCCTCATTTGCCCCCGTGATCCTAGGCTCACCATGGTATATTTCGGGATGAGATAAGGAGGAAGTTGTCATTTAAACACACACACACACACACACACACACACACACACACACACACACACACACACACACACACACACACACACACACACACACACACACACACACACACACACACACACACACACACACACCGCACCACACCACACCACACCACACCACCACACCACACTACACTACACTACACCTACATGCTCCTTGTGTCCTTCCTAAGACTTATAATCCAGATATAGTTAGGTAACAGCAGGAAGAGTAAACGTATGGATGGGGAAAATATATAAGAATAATGCTTTAGGTATTTAGGAGAGGGCATAATAACACACCTAGAAATGAAGGAGCAAAATCGAACCTAAGCCGCTTTAACAGCACCAGTAATGACTGTGAGAGCATAAACACATTCGATTCTTTCCTTATACCCCGATGCTATTTTGTTTATCTTTTGAAACTTGCGACGCTGTTTTTATATTTTTATCCTCACCAGTTTTTTTTTATATTAAGACTATGGTGACTACAAGACTTCCCTCTAAATTGAATGAACTTGTCCCTGAGTAAATAGGACTTAACCCACTCAAGCAACACTAGTGATGGCCACTGGGAGAGCATTAAAGCCAGTTTGTCGACGGGGCTCTGTATTATGCCCCACATTAGCACCTCATTTGCATCCGGCCAGGTGACGCCTTAATATACCTCGCGTACAGGTGTTTTGCTGTGGTGGTGTGGGAGCAGGGGTGTTAGTTGGTGTGGAGAGAGAGAGAGAGAAGGAGGGGGGGGGGGAATTTCGTGTCCTACTTCTTTCTCGTCCTGGTTATCTCTCTTATTCTTGATTTAGGAGAAAGTTTTGAATTAATAAACCTCAACCTTCCATATTGCCAAGCCTACAGCATCATCCTCTCCTTTCTTTTACTCTTTCTCGTCTCCTTTCTTCTCCTCATCTTCTCATTTCCTTCCCCTCCCCCCTCCATTTCTCCTCACGTTTTTCCTCTTCTCTTCTTACACCCTCTCATCTTTTCTTATTTCCTCCTCCCCCTCCTTCCTTCTCTTTCCCTCGCATCCTTCCCCACCTCATCTCTGTCTCCGTTTCCTCCTCTCCTCTCACCTTTCCTCTTTCTCTCCCCCTCCCTATTCTCTCCACTTGTTTCTCCATCTTTTCATATGTATTCCGGCCTTATACCCCTTCGTCCCTTTCTCTTCCTTTCCTCCTTCCCCTCTTCTCTTCCTCCCTTTTCTCTCCTCTTCTCCACACCTCTAACTTCCCCTCATTTCCCTCCCTACTCTTTCATCACTATTCCGTCCTACACCCTCTCATCTTCGCCCCCGCTGACGACTGCCCAGGTACAGGTGTCAGCAGGCGTCAGCAGAATTTAGGAAGAACCACCTATTTTTACACACACACACACACACACACACACACACACACACACACACACACACACACACACACACACACACACACACACACACACACACCTTCTCTCTCCCCCATCTCCGTCTTTCTTCCCTTCCTCCCTCCTCTCCCCACATCCTGACCCCCTCCCCACTCCGGAAGCCACCCAACTCCCAAACTCCGCCTTCCGACCTCCTCCCAAACTTCAAGAGGAAGGGATTTGAGGTGATATTGACGATTCTCAAGTTTTTCCGCCGGTGTATTGCGAATGTGTGTGTGTGTGTGTGTGTGTGTGTGTGTGTGTGTGTGTGTGTGTGTGTGTGTGTGTGTGTGTGTGTGTGTGTGTGTGTGTGTGTGTGTGTGTGTGTGTGTGTGTGTGTGTGTCGTCCACCTTGACGCGGACATACCTCTCTGAAACACACACACACACACACACACACACACACACACACACACACACACAAATAACGAAACGAAAAATAAATGACGTACACCCACTGACCTTCCATTTGGCGAGGCAATATTAATGACACATCCATTTTGCAAGAACGCGAAAAAAATACCCCCAAAAAAATAATGACAGGCGACATATAAAAATAAATCAACAATAAAAGCGCGGTGTGCTCTCAGTGACCTTGCGTTTGGCGACGGAAATTTGTGACCATGTAGGCAAAAATTAATATAACCCTTCCATTTCCCAAGAACACGAAAATATAAGAATTAAAAAGTATGTGAAGGCCTAAAAAATCAAAATAAGTCAATGAAAATAGTGTGTTACGTTTGGCGACGCATGCGAATCCAGGGAAAATTAATATAACATTTCCATTTTCCAAAAACTCAAAAAATGTTAAGAAAATATATTACAAAGCTAGACAAAAAAGGGAATGAAAAAGAAGAAGAAAAAGAATGAAGAAAAGGAAGAAGAAAGCAAAGGAAAGGAAAGATGCAACGTGCACTCAGTGACCATCCGTTTGGCGACGCATTCGAGGAAAATTATTATTGAACGTCCATTTTCCAGGAATGTGAAAAAAGATCTAAAAATATAATCAAGACTCAATAATCAAAAGAGATCAGCAACAACAGTGAAATCTTTTGTTAGCTGATTTATTTAATGTTAACTAGATCAGGGAAAAATATGTGTGATGCCTCCATTTTGAGAGAGAGAGAGAGAGAGAGAGAGAGAGAGAGAGCATTTTGCCAGGGCACCAAGAGCGAGTGAAAGGATAATGAAAAAGGGTATCATTAGCGAAAGTGCGAGCGAGAGGCGAGACACGAGAAAATAGCGAGACAGGTAGATGAATAGATAGATAGATAAATAGATGGACAGGTAGATAGATGCAAATTGGTAGATGGACAGAGAGAGAACATTGATTGATCGACTGGATGACAGATAGATAGGTAAATAGACAGACAGATAGGTAGATAGACAAATAGACAGACAGACTGACAGACAGGCATAAAGATAGATAGACAGATAGACAGATAGAAAACGAAGGACAGAAACCAAAAGCAAAAAGAAACCAATCAGAAAATGGAGAGAATTCGCCCAGCCACCGCCTCCAGCTCGTCACCCTCTCTCCCCTCACCGATATTTTTCCCGATATTTCGCGATTTTCGTCCGCCAATCGCAGAACTAATCGATCGTCCACAGGCTAGGGTGTTCCGCCAATGCACCACTTAAAATTTTGTGTGGGGGGGGCGTGCTGAAGGGGAGGGGGGCGCCTTCACGTGGTGGAACCTAAATAACCAGGCGGCTCCACTTCCTGGTTATACAAACGACCCTCATCTACTTCCCTATGCCTCAAAAGAATGCTAGTAGACTTCAAAAAAGGAACTTAGGCCTGCAGTCCACGGGGTCCACGCACGGAGGAGCCTGGGGTTGCACCAATTCCTATAGTATTTCTATCCAAACTTGGCCTAAAATTGTCATCTGTCCATCATGGTGGGAAAAAAAAAGGATGTGATGGTGATAATGATGCTGTTGATGATGATGATGATGCTGTTGATGATGATGATGATGATGATGATGGTTTATTTTTATTATTATTTTTTTTTCCTCCAGAGAAATCAGCATGCCTCGCTCTCACCACCTCGCCACGCATGTAAACAAGCGAAATTGAGTTAAAATGACAGTGATGATTAACAGGGGTCTGTAAATGTAAACTGAGTGAGAGAGAGAGAGAGAGAGAGAGAGAGAGAGAGAGAGAGAGAGAGAGAGAGAGAGAACTAGAAAAAATATACAGAAATGGCTGACCTTGCTCAATGTAATCAGAATATGCCTTCCTATCGTGCAGTGCATGCGTGCGTGTTGGTCGTGAATGGTATGGAGGGAGATGTGGTGTGGTGTGGTGTGGTGTGGTGTGGTGTGGCGTGGTGTGGTTTGATGTGGTGTGGTGTGGTGTGGTGTGGTGTGGGGTGGTATTGTGTAGATGGTGGTGTAGTGTGGATAGCTGGATGATGAAGTATTATGCAAGGGTGAGTGGTATGGTGTGGTGTTATGTAGTGTGGTGCTTTTGGTGGTGGAGTGTTTTAGCGTGATTGGTGTGGGGTCAGTGGGGACGATTTTAATACTTTTCCTTTTCACAGACTTTGGTTAATGCATAGAACAGGGAATGGTATAAACATCTGAAACTCCGAACTGCCCTCCAGTCACTCCATCCCTGCATTTCTGCCTCCATTTCAAATATTCTTTCACGCCGTTCCATAGCTGATTTTGGTTTTGGTCCCTTCATGATCCATAGAAATTTAACCCTGCCCGCTCTCAAGCATTCCATTAACTATACTCTATTTACTTTAACCTGGCCCAGATTTTCGTCCTCTTCCAGATTATTTCATGGAGGTAATTGGGAGAAAAAGACAACGCTGCAGTTCTCCACCCTTTTCATAGCACCTTTTCCTTACTAGCATTGTATTCTGATATTAGTCAATCGTTACAATTCAGCACTCAAGATGGAAAGATTACAATTTCAGGCCAGGTTAGAGTAAACAGAGTATAGTTAGTGATCATTTCTTCTTTTGCATATTGTTTACTATTTTCGCTAACATCAAAAGTCGCAAAAACTTGAGTGTAATATTGGTACCATTAACCCTGCCATTGTCGGGAAAAACTCTTGCATTCTTTTCCAGACTAATGCCAGGTTATTACAGGAGTCTGGCAGTGTTCATTCCTGATATAGGAATTATATACTTCTTTCAAGCGTCCAAGCTAAATGAGGAACATAATTTCATAGTCACCAAAATTAAAGAGACGGGATTACAAACGATTTCTCCAGCGGGGTCAGCACAGTTAAAGTGGGGAGAAAGGTGCAGGAGGTGGTGATAACGTTAATGAGGAGGGAGGGAGAGAGGAAGGGGGAGGAAGACGCCATCGTATAGGAGGGGTAAATAAAAGAAAAGTGGGAGCTGCTTATCCAAGGGGGACAAGGGCGGAAGGAGAGGAGGGTGAGGGAGCGACAGACAGACAGACAGATAATGGAGGAAGAAGAGGAAGAGGAAGGAAGTAGAAGGAAGAAGGGAGAAGAAGGATAATAAAGGAAGGCGGAGAAGACGAAGCAAGAGAATAGGAAGAGGAAGGAGGAAGATGGAGCACTGTCATGTCCCCCTCCGGCCTGCCTAAGTGAGGAGCCGTGTAGTCAAGGAGAATCAGGTGCACCTTCACAGTTTTTACACCGTGTTTATCTCAGGACCTCCTCCCTCCCCCCTTGCCTGGTCCCCCTCACCCCTGCCTGACCCCCTTTACCCCTGCCAAGCCCCCTCCTCATCCCTGTCGACCCCCTTACCCCTGCCTGTCCCCCCTGACCCACTCTCTCTCTCTCTTCTTTCATTCTTTCCCTTCTGGCTAATCTCATTCTACTTCATGCATTTTCCTTCACTTCCTTCACCACTTATCATTCCGTCTCTTCCTCCTCATTATCCAGTTTTCTCTCTCCATTCCTTTCTTCCTTTCCATCTAATCTCCTTCCATCCTGTGTTTT
Source organism: Coenobita brevimanus (assembly GCF_032717465.1). Taxonomy (NCBI): domain Eukaryota; kingdom Metazoa; phylum Arthropoda; class Malacostraca; order Decapoda; family Coenobitidae; genus Coenobita; species Coenobita brevimanus. The sequence goes on along the minus strand of NC_137023.1, from coordinate 56,839,000 downwards.
TTTTTTCTCCCTTCCCTTCTCCGCCTCTCCATTTCTCTCTTCCTCCAATTTGTCCACTATTCCTTTTCCTCTTTCTCTCTTCATCCCTTGCTTTCAGCTTAATCCGTCTGTCCTTCTTGTATATTCCGTTCCTTCCCCTCCCCACCAGTCCTTTCCTTGTGTCCCTCTCGTCATCCTCATTTCTTATTCCTCTTCTCCACCTTTCTTCCCTCTCTTCCTCCTGATAATCCTGCTTTCCTCTTCCTCTTGTCCACCTGTTTTTACTCCCATCCTCCTCCCTCTTCCTCTTCTCCCTCTCTCTTCCCTGCCTTCCTCCTGATTATTCAATTTTCCTCTTCCTCCTTGCTCTTCCCCCTCCTCCCCTCCCTCCCCCACCTCATTGACCTGCGAGCATTAGCCTGGAGCAGCCAATGTTCCCTTGTTCAGACGCGTTAATGCCTCTCTTCAACCCCTCCCCCTCCCACTTCCCACTTCCTTTGCCCTTCCCCCTCCCCTCCAGCCGCCCCTCCTGTCCCCTCCCCTCACCCTTCTCTTTCCCTACCCCCAGAACCACCCATCCTTCCTCTCTTCCGGTGCCCATCCTCCCCATCCTTCCTTTCCCCCCTCCCTTCACCCTTTCATTCCCCTTACCCCCAGTACATCCACCCCGACGCCTTTTCCCTTAAACTTTTATGTTATCCCTTCCCCTCTTCCAATGCTCTTCCCCTCTCTCCACCCTCCCCTCCCCTCCCTTCCCATCCCCTCATTCTTCTCTTCGCCCCCTCCATCCAATGCCCTCTCACAGAACCACTCATCCCTTCCCCTCCTCTCGACCAAAAGCGTTCCTCCTCTCTTCCCCCCTACCCCCGTCCTTTCAGTGCTCTCATTCAATGCCATCCATCCCTTCCCCTCCTCCCTCCATCCCTATCCCACCCTTTCCCCTCTCCCAGCTCCCTGCCCCAAGACCCATCGTTTCCCCCTCTTCTTGTCCATCCAGCACCACCACCCTTTCTCCTCCCTTTTTTCAATACCCTTTATCAGTACCACTCCTAGTTCCCATAATTGTCCCAACTTTTTCTCTCTTCCAATGGCCTAACCCTCCACCACCCAACCCTTGCCTACTCATCCCCAACTTCTTCCTATCTTCCCCATGTTCTAGTTCCCTCTCTCCATTTCACCCCCTCAGCTTTGACTCACCCTCTCCTATCGTTATGTCACACATCACCGCCACACCACCCCTTCCAGCCCTTTTCCACCCACTTCCATCTCTCCATGCCCTACCCCACCATCATTCTACCTTTCCTGTGCCAGTCCTACCCTTCCCCTCTCACTTTTCTCAAACTCCATCACCATGCCTCACCTAACTCCATCCCTCATCCCACATTCTTATCCTATCCTCTCAATCCCCACACCTCCCAGTCCCATTCCTCCCCATCGTCATCTCGGAATAGACAAGAAGGACACTGGGGAGGGGAGGAAAGCAGAGGGAAGGCATGGGGAGATAAGAGAGGGGGAGTAACAATGATAAGATGTAACATGGAAAGACAGCAGTTATGTGCCCCCTGTCAGTGTTTCCCATTTTCTTTTATATCTCCTGACTCTTGTTTCTGTTCTTCTTCCCAAATCCACTCTACATTACTGGCATCTGGTCCATGTTAGGAATTCAAGGATTTCAGAGATGGAGGGTGATTTTTAGCCACAGTCATTTAGTTGGAGGCAGAGGAAACCAGCGCAGGGGAAAGTAAAGTTAGATTGCATTTTATTTAGGTGGCGTGATGTCTTTTGTGAGGAAATATAGGTAGACAAATGTGAAAATAGAAACACACACACACACACACACACACACACACACACACACACACACACACACACACACACACACACACACACACACACACACACACACACACACACACACACACACACACACACACACACACACACACACACACACACACACACACACACACACACACACACACACACACACACACACACACACACACACACACACACACACACACACACACACACACACACAAGGGCTTAAGTGAAATCTTTTGTGTGTGTGTGTGTGTGGCTGGGTGGGGTGTGGGTGTGGTAATGCGGAAATGGGCGGTGACGGGTGGGGCGGAGGATATGTTAATGCTCTCTCTCTCTCTCTCTCTCTCTACTTAACATTCACACCTCATCCTTTAATTAAGCTGCCCCCCTCACGCAAAATCACACTCATTCTTCTCCATTTTTTTTTGTTTTACCCTCACGTTTCCTCTTCTTCGATTTTCCTGTTATTCTTGCCTTCTATTTATCTATTCTTTTTCCCACTTGCTTCTCTCCTTCTACCTAAGATTCTGTGATTTTATTTCTTATCTAGCTCAGTTCTTCTTTCCTCTTCCTCCCACTCCCCACATCCTCTTCGCGTTTCTTCCACATCCTCTTATTCCCCCTCTCACTTCTTTCAGTTTTTTCCAGATCACCTCTTTCTCGTACTCCCATTCCACTCCTCCCTTTTCCTTCTCCCTTTCCTCCTGCCACGCCCTGCATCTTCTTTCTTTCCTCCCTCGTCCTTCTCACGCTTCTCTCGCCCTCCCTCCTCCTCCTTCCCTTTCTACTCGTTCGTCTCAGGTCCTACTTTCTTTCACCCAACATCCAGTCAAAATTCTCACATTCCCTCCTATATCTGCTTCCATTTTCTCCCTCCTCCTCCTCCTCCTCCCTCTCCTATGCTCTCTCCATCTCATTCTCTTCCTCCTGCTCCTCCTCTTCTTCCTCCTCTCGCTGCTCCTCCCGCCATCAGGTGTGGAGGCGGAAGAGAAGTTTGGCTCATTAGTGAAGTTAGGAAGGCTAACTTGGCCAGGCTGGCCTTAAGTTAGGGGCAGGAAGCACCATTATGGGCCCATATAATAACCTGCCTCATTATACCCCATCATTAACCATTAAATCCCGTTAAATCTCATTAAGCATCATTAAATCCTTCCAGTCCCCATTATATCCCATTATTTTTCACCATATCCCACTGCCTTACACTGTACTCCATAATACCTGGATGTATATCATTTACAGTATTTAGCCTTGTCTAGCCTAACCTAACCTAGCCTCTAGTCTGATATGAAAGGAAATCTTGCTTTGTTTATGTCGAAAAATTAGAAATGTAAACGATTTTGTAATAAGCAATTGAAGTACGAGTGTAACGGTGCTTGTGCTGCTTTTGCCAGTTATCTACATATCGTGAATTACTAAGGATTATTAAATTTGGTGTGTCTGTTAAGTTTAAAGAAATCTGGAAATTAGTTTTTAAGAATAATAATTGCTCTTAGTGTAATGTGAAAATAAACTGAGATGATGGTTCCTTCACCCTCAACTCTGCCGTGTGTACCTCTGGCTATGATACGGAACGACATCACACACACACACACACACACACACACACACACACACACACACACACACACACACACACACACACACACACAGCCTCGCTCTCATTATATGGATGCCTGTTTAGCTTGACAAAGGCGCCTTGTTGATATAGTGTAATTGAATGCAAATACGTCCACTAACATAAACAATAGTCCGTCTGGCTTCAGTTTATTCATCTCTACAAAGTCATAAGAGAGAGGACAGTGAGTGATTCAAAAAGACCTACGTGGCCTTTGTAACAAGAGATGGCTGTGTGACTGTGAGGGCAATCTGACTGGGACACTGGCATGTTTGTTTTTCACATAGTCTACAGCCTTTGATTTCGGTATGTTCCCACCACGATCATCAGAATGTAGATGTATGTGTGTGTGTGTGTGTGTGTGTGTGTGTGTGTGTGTGTGTGTGTGTGTGTGTGTGTGTGTGTGTGTGTGTGTGTGTGTGTGTGTGTGTGTGTGTGTGTCGCGTACGTATCTCCTACTGGAACTGAAGCTGGTTGAAAAATAAATTAATGACAAAGGCAGTTCCCTCTCATCACAAAACAAGATACAGATTTCCAGAGTTCATCCACGCAGGCTCGAGAGGGAGAGAGAGAGAGAGAGAGAGAGAGAGAGAGAGAGTATAACCTTCCTCGCCACACAGCACACGATCAAAGGTTGCAAAAGTAAGAACAACATAGCCTCCACGATCCCCAGCCACGTCCACCCCCTGCATATTACTCTCTGCGTCAGCCTCTCTCCCCTCATCATCAAGCCTCCGGGGAAATACGGATACATTCGGCCAGGGACGGAACAAGGCACTACCCCATCCTCATTAACAGCGTTCCATATCCGTAGCGTCCCGGGAGGAAATTTTCAAGCCGACAGGAGACCCGGTGTTGTGGGGTGAGAGGTGCACGAAGACACGATAGAATGGGGAAAGAAAACTAAATGAGACAACAGAAAATATAGTTAGAATCAGACTTACATCTGAATCATCAAAACTAGATGCAAAGGACGGTTTTTTGACGATATTTTTTGTTGCATGATGATGATGATGATGATGATGATGATAATAATGGCTATATCTGCAAATCTTCCTATATCTCTTGTTGTTCCGTTCAAAAAATAAAAGTAGTAATATACAAACAAAAGAATCTCGGTTACAAGATGATTCATAATTATATTAATAAAATATATTTGTATCTAAAATGAAAGAAAAGAGCAGATTCTTGCCGCGTTTGTAATTCCTCCTGAAAAGTACTACTATTCATTAAGAGATTAAATTATTGTGTAATCGATATATAGTATTGCATTAAGGACAGTGAGAGGGTATTGCAGATTATTTCCACGTATTTTATTCTTCAGTAGTAGTAACAGTAGTACTAATAGTAGTAGTAGTAGTAGAAGTAGTAACAAATTTAGTTACAAGAAGCAGGCTATCGTAAATGAGCTTGTGGCTGTTCCTCTGGTGCGCGGGTCGGAGGGAACAGGAGAGGGAGAGAAACAAAACACGATCGCCCTAATTGGAGTTTCTTGTTTGGCCGCCAGGGGAGAAGCGCGCCCCGCGTTCCCTAATTTACACTATCCAGGTGGGACCCCGTGGTGTATCGATTAACACATCCAGCTGGCAACTTGAACAATCCCGAGTTCGATCCTCTGGTTGGTTAGACTCAGGAGCAGTTTGTCTCGTCCGCGTTCCTGTTCACTCAAAGGTACAGTTGGAATAAAAGTTTGGCGACACTTCTCTGGTGGCTAAAGCAAGAGATGGGGTTACATGATCTACTTTCCCGCGATAGGACTGTGACATAGACAAGAGAAGAGCATGAGAAGGAAGGATACTTTCTGTCGCCTGAGGAAGAGTGAGAAATATGGAAGACAGGAAGAGGATTGTCGGCTAACTTCTGCTTATGGCTGTACATTTTGGAACCTGGATATAACATCGACTACTAAGGGTCATGTTCAAGGGGAAGAATGAGGCTTAGAAACAAATACAAAATCTAGATAGACACAGGAGCACAGAACCTTAAGATGGAGCTGCGTTAAGGTCTACGGGAGTGAAGACCCTCGTGTCCGAAAATCTTTAGGGAGTAGCTGACGAACACGGCTGCACTAATAATGCATCCGTATCTAAAATTTGACTTTCCTCCTTAATGATCCTCGTGTAGTACTTCACCAGCATGGGAAATAGTCTATTCCGGCTATCGCTCTGCCTTCGAAGAGTTGGTCCAGTCATGAAGTGGGTGTAATATGGACCCACACAGAGATCCTTCACTTTCATAAATCTCCCTAAGCTGAAAAAGATCGTGTGGTGTTTAAATAAATAAATAAATAAAACAAGAACTGTATTGCAGGGGTTAAATTCTTTGAAGGCTAAAAATACGAAAAGAATTACTGAGAGGGAGAGGAAAAGGAATATTGTTAAGCAAACGAGAGGGGCGAGGGATGACAGGGAAAAAATACGTGGAGAATCAAACACTGCAAGGGAGAGAGAGAGAGAGAGAGAGAGAGAGAGAGAGCAGAAATTCAACAAGAACAAATAGCTGAACAAAAAGTAAAATAAGAAAAAAAAAAGAATTCCCTGTACATAGAAAACGAGTGAAGTCTAGATGGAGGGACGAGGAAAAAGGGGAAAAAGGAAAAAGGGAAAAAAGGCGACGAAAAATTAGTTAAAAAAAGGGAGGCACTTGTCATGACATGAAAAATGCAGGTGGAGAGAATTGAGTAAAAACAGAAATAGAGTTCATCTGGGTGACGAGAGGTACAGACTGAGAGAGAGAGAGAGAGAGAGAGAGAGAGAGAGCTGAGAAGGCACACGAAGTAGGTCAGACAACGAATTACAATATTTTACAAGCTCTTTATGGCCCACTGCATCATCTGAGAGTATCGGTCCAGTGAAGGAAAGGATATAACATGTAAATAGCTAAGTCTGCCCCACATACAGAAAATAAGGCTCAACACACGTACACCCAAATGAAAGGGAAATTATTTTAGTGAGAGGGAGAGTGTGTAGATAATTGGCCGTTATTGTGCTGTGCTGGAGAGTGGGAGTGGAGAGGGAAAGGGAGTAGAGGGTGGAGGGAGTGGTAAGAGAGATGAGAGGGAAGGAAGTGATGAGTGTGATGTGATGGTGGTGCGAGAGGGGTGGCTATGGTAGAAGGAATGAAAATGATGAGAGCAATGGATGTGGTGAGTGAGATGGCAGTGGCTGGAGGGAGTGGTTGAAGGACGAGGCGATAGTGAGGGGAGGGAGTTGTACGGAAGAGTGGTGGGAGAGAGAAGAGTGAGGGAGAGGAGGGAGGGAGGAAGGGAGGGAGTGAGGTAAAGGGAAACGTGATGATGCTAATGAATAATGTTATATTTTCTCGTCACACCTTGATTAACAACATCATTAACGTCACCTGGCCCAAAATAATGCTATTACATTTTACAGCACGACGCAGGAACAACGAAAATCTGGGTGGGGTAGGGTGGGAAAAGGTGGAGTGGGGTGGAGAAATGCAGAGTGGGGTGGGAGACGGTGGAGTGGTGTGGGAGAGATGGAATAGGTGGGTGAATGGGGTGTGGGGAACAATTAGAATCTGTGTGGTTTGGGGTGGAGTGGGAGTGGGATGGAACAACAGAGTGGAGAGAAATGGAATGGAATGAGGTATGGTGAGGTGGAAGGAGCCAAGGAAAGACTAGGAGACACTAGGAAGGGATGGAGTGGAGCGATAAGGGTGACGGTGGAAAAGTGGATGGAGTGTTGTGGAGTTAGTTGGAGTAAGAATGGATGACAGATGGAATGAGTGAGATGGGGTGAAATGAACTGGAGTGGAAGGGATACAGGAGAAGTGGAGCAATAAAGGAATCAGGAGAAAGGAGGGGGAGGGGGAGAGGATGGAGAGTGACTTTGCAAAGTGGAGCGAAGTGGAGTGGATGCAAGTCTATTGAGGTGGAAAAAGTAATAAGAGGTCCTCGAAAAACTGGGTGGAGTGGAATGGGACAGGTTGGGGTGGGATGGGGTGGAATTAGTGAGTTTGGGATGGGATGGGATGGGAGTGGTAAGGTTGGGGTGGGATGGGATGGGATTGGCTGATATAAGAAGACGTGATAAAGGTCAGGAGAGTAACTGTGTGCAACAAAATGGGGTGGAGTGGTAATGGAGTGGGCTTGGTGAAGGAAGACAGTCAATGATTTACTAAGCCTTGGTAGCAGAAGAAATAGGGAAAAAAGAGGTGGAACAGGGAGAGATGGGGTGGGGTGGAGGTGAGTAGAGTGGGGTGGCTGGAGTAAGGAGAAACGGGGCGGGGTGAAAGGTGGGAAGATTGGGGTAGGGTGGGGTAAGGCTGGAAAGTTGGGGAGGAGGGGGTCGGTGGTCTCCCAGGCAGGTCTACCTCCACTACACCTCCTGCCGGGAAACCTAATTACCTGAGCTCAAAATTACCCCCAAGAAATTTCAAAACCCTTTCACGATTAGCCGAGGGGAAAAATGAAAGATAAAAGTGTTCCTAAAACTGGCGGGAGACTGATGAAAATTGAAAACCTGATGGGGGTTCTTTCCTCTACGCGTGCTAAAAAAAAAAAAAAAAAAAAAAAAAAGACTAATTATCTTTAAGGGATTTTTCTCTTCCGTGCATTGACATTATTCTTATCTTTAATTCCTTTAGCCCGAAGACTTAGCTTTCATTTTGTTCTAGCTAACTTGAGACTTTTTTTTGAGCTGAGATCCCTATAGTAGAGAAGAAGTTAATGAAGGCTATATCTAACTCCTCCATTTGGAAGAGAGAGAGAGAGAGAGAGAGAGAGAGAGAGAGAGCTGTATTCTTTATTCTCTCTACAACTCTAAATTAAGGAAACATTATACGTACCTAGAAAATACAATAAAGTTCTAAGTAATCCCATTTTGTAGGAATTAAAGTCGGGTCCATATGTATTCCAGGCGGTAAATGAAACTACCTAACACCTCCTCGTTAGCGATTTATTGTCCACATTTCACTTTAGCATCCCATAGCATAACATAAAAGCATATTTAAAAATAAAAAACATAAAAGAAAGTATTGAGGAGTAAATCACAGAATAAATCACCACGGTAGATGTGTCTGGAAATCCGCCAAGTCATCCTTATTTCCAGCCAGTGAGCGGTTTGATCAAGAGGCAAAGCGAGGAAGCCAAAGCATTTACATCCACAAATACCGACGGGCCTTCAGAGATCGCGAGGCAGGGGAGGGGGAGATGAATGAAAGAGGGGTGGTTGGGGAGGGGGGAGGAAGGGAGAGGGAGAAGGAGAGAATCAGTGAAAGAGGGGTGGTTAGGAGGGGAGGGAGAGAGGAACGGTATCAGTGAAAAAGGAGAGGGATAGGGAGGGGAGAGGGGATCGGTGAGAGAGAGGATGGTTGGATAGGGGAGGCAGGGAAGGGGAGATGAATGACGGGTGGTCGCTGGGAAGGGAGAGGAAGGGAGGGGAGGGGGAGAATCAGTGAAAGAGGAGGGGTAGGAGAGGGGAGAGAAGGGTCGGTGAAAGAAAGGATGGTCGAGGAGGTGGGAGGAATGGGAAGAGGGAGAGAATTGGTGAATGGGACGGGAGGGACGGAGATGAAAAGCGAGGCATCCTTGATCGACTCCAGCTTCCCTATACCTCAGCCACAGAGTGACACACACACACACACACACACACACACACACACACACACACACACACACAGACGTTTTCATTAATATTACTAAGCAAATCAAACCAAAGTCTTGACTAGATAAATGCGATGTAGTCACTAAAATACAGTAAAATATGGCCGTAATCTGCGTGACAATATGGGCTTCTTAACACCATTTTCTTGGTGACTTATTTTGGAGAGGACATCAAGGATTAATAAGCAGAATAAATCGCTAAGGAAGAAATGTTACGAATCCAAAGCCAAGTACTATACACCCCGGCTGGACAATCACTCGGGATGGCACAAGTGGTGGGCAGGTCAGAGGGTCGGATCAATGACGATGTAAATATTTGATGGATGATTGATGTGGAGGGGAACGGTGGAGGTGGAGACAGAGGACGAGGGGACTGAGAAGGAATGGAGAGAAAGCAGAGGAAAGAGGAGGAAGTGGGAGGGAAGAAAACAGAAGAAGGAAAAGATGGGAAGTGGGAAGGAAAGAAGGAGAAAAAGTCTGGGAGGTGAAAGTGGAGGAGGCGACAGGACGAGAGGGTTGAAAGGGAAGGGAGAGAAGCAGAGGGAGGAAGAGGGGGAAATAGGAATGAAGGGAACAAGTGAATGAAGAGGGAAAAAGAGGGAACGAGGAGTGAAGTGGAAAGGAAAGGAGGAGAAAAAGGTGGGGAGGTGAAGGTGCAAAGGGAGACAGGACGAGGTGACTGAAAGGGAAGAGAGAGAAGTGGGAGGAAGAGGGGGTTGGAAGGAAGGAAAGGGTTGAAGGAAGAAAGGGGAATGGGAACAATGGGATATGTGAGAAGACAGAGAAGGAGAGAAAGGAAGAAAGGAGAGGGTGGTGAAGGTGGAGACAAGAGGAAACGAACGGGGGAGAGGCTAGGACGGAAGGGAGGCTGAAGAAGGGAGAGGTGGTAGATAGAGAGAAAAAGGATGGAAGAAGGAAGAGGGGGAAAATGGGAAGGAGGAAAATACAGAGGAAGAAGAAGAGAAGAAGGTGAGGTCACACACACACACACACACACACACACACACACACACACACACACACACACACACACACACACACACACACACACACACACACACACACACACCTTGTTGACCGGTCCCCACCTGAAGTCAACAGAAGCTGCAAAGAAGAAAGATTGGAAGGGGAGGAGGAATAGGATGGAGGAAAGGGGAAAACAAAGGAAAGTAAACAGCAACAGACCCACTCGTCATTCCGAGGCTGTTTACTAAAGGGTACGTTGGAACTAAGGCTGGCTGTCAGTTCAATATATTCCTTTGTATTATTAACGAGTGGACATATTCTGCTCAAGATTAAGTAACCATGTTTTACCTAAGTGATTGTGTGTGTGTGTGTGTGTGTGTGTGTGTGTGTGTGTGTGTGTGTGTGTGTGTGTGTGTGTGCAAGGAGAGATATTTGCTGAAGAAATGGAATGCAGGAGGAACGTATGGTATGGAAGGAATCTGAAATGTGTAGAACGGAAAGAGTGTAGCATGGGAGGAAAGAAATGGGGGTGTGGAATAAAGAAATTGTGTGGAATTAAGAGGAATGGAAAACGGGGGAAACGTGCAATTCGGGATGAATAAGCAGTGTTTAGTGCTGGAGGAGGTGTGTAGTGGGGCAGGTGTGGTGTGTGATAAAAAGGGTGTGGAAGGAGTGTGTAGTAATGGTGTGAAGGGAGTGTGGAGTATTGATGCGAAAGGAATGTGGAATAATGATGTGGGAGGTGTGTGGTGTGGAGCATCTGGGAGTAGTGGGTAGTAAGGTGTGGGTAATGTGGGATGAATATGGAGAATGAGAAGAGTGTGATGCTGGAGGTGTGTAGTGTGTGTGGGATGAATCTGAAGTGTGAAAGGAGTGTGTAGTTATGGTGCTGAAGGTGTGTGTAGTGTGGGATGAATCTAGAGTGTGTAGTGGTGGAGGAGGTAGGCTACACTGACTTGGAGCACCATGATTGATGAAGCCTTCAGTGATGGATTGTCGGGAGACCTTGCTTGGCTCCCTCCACTCTCATCCATCTCACACCTCACGTACACACACACACACACACACACACACACACACACACACACACACACAATCTATCTATCTATCTGACTATCTTTTTCTTTCTTTCTATGTCTGTCTGTCTATCTACCACTGCGGCTGGTTTAGCTGGGATACTTGACTTGGATGTGTTCTACTCCCAGGTGGTTGTCATAGTGCCCGATGTAGAAATTTTGGGTCGTTCAGCATACAGTACACAGGTCCAGGTCTTCCTTGGCCTTCCTAAGTGTTCCCCGTAGCGTCTCCCTGGACCCGATGAGACAGATAGAAGGGTAAAGGAGGTTACAAGTAGCCTTGGCAAGATCACCGTGGTCATACTTGAATCCATGCAAAAGGAAATTCGCAGGTTGGGCATGCGTCTGCGTCTGGTGGAGAGGGAAATAAAAGGTGATGAGAAGAGAGGGGAGACGGGCCGGGGGCGGGATTAATGACGAAAACATAAGATACACTATCTGAGCCGGAATTTGATCGTGGGGCCCAGCACGGGATGAGTGCGTGACTTCGGCAACTGACAAGATACGTATACTTCTCTTACCTCCTACGCTGCACTGACTTATATACATCGCATTACAAAGAGGCTGCGATGAAGGAAGAGTGGGGGGATGTAGGGCTACGTATGAATCTCTTATAAGGCCTAAGTTAAAGAGGCTTTCAGAAAGAAGGAAGCCAAGGGCAGAGATAAGAGAAGATAGTTCACACTGGGTGCTGCTGACCCAGCTGGGGAGACTGTGGTAGGTGAAGACGGTAGACGTCCCAGCTCAGCCATTGACGAGAAGAGAACTGTCAACAGAACAGGTTTTTGCTGTAAACTGTAGTCTACACCTATACTGAAACAGTTTTCTTTAAGATCGATGATAGAAAATACTACGACACAGGGTAAACTCGGTAAGACGCGAGCTTATTAATTTGACCTTGAATCATCATCCACACTTTCTATGGCTTGGTACGTTTATGTGACAGAGGCTTACTATGCTAAATAAGAGGAATTAAAGTTTTCAGTCTAACCATCTTTCGGAATTAAACAAGTAAGAATTGCATTGGAGCCTAAGTAGAAAGTGTCTTGTAGTTTCCTTATTTTTGTTTGCCAAGATTTATTCGGCTGATATCTGTTTCGATATTTAAATCATGTGTCACTTTTAGTAGGAACTTAGTAACGTAAAACAATTACCAAAGATTCATCTTTACTTGAGCTTTACAAAACAGCAAAGCGCAATATATCAAACACACTTTAATATATACCAAGTGGAACAATACCGAGATGGCATTTGGTTCAGTGATGCCTGTCATGGTGACACTGCCTTACTCCTACAGCTCGCCGATAGTGAGTGAGGTGGTGTTGGTAAAAGGGAGGTCGTGATATTTTACGCTGAACACAAGGGCTAGGAACGTGACATCATGAGTGACAAGCCAACAGATGCAGGTCAGTGTCATCTACAACACCCCAAGTCTCCGAAATAATCAGTAGATGTACTAGGCAGGAGTGACATTAGTACATTACTGTACCGGTATGTAAACTAGACGCCTGCGATTGACTGCCTGAAATGTTTATTGCTGAAAAGGTGCACAGAATGAACTCTGATGAATAAGATTAAATGCAACGGTTAATTTCGCTTTTATTTAATACGTTAAAAGCCAATTTTATTATTATTATTATATTATTATTATTATTATTATTATTATTATTATTAAAGATTATGCAATTTTTTTTTCATCAGTCAGCAAGATCCATAATTCATAATAGGGTGTTTACATAAAGACCAATTTCGTGCTTATGTACTTTATTTTGTTAGCGATTCTAAGCACTGAATTGCTGGCGGAACATTCAAAGTAGGCATGAAATATAAAATCATGAATTGAATACACTAATATGTTATAAGCAGTGCAGCCCCGCAGTTGTTGTTGTTGTGTGTGTGTGTGTGTGTGTGCCAAAGTCAGCCGCCTCACTAGCACACTGACACACTGACGTTTCTGTTTCTTTTCTTCAGCTTCCATGTCTGGTTGATGCAAGTTTCTATCCTATATAAATCATGCTGTTGTTATAAATCTAGTTGTATCTGGTGTATTATTTGTGTTCTGGGTCTCAGTGTACAGGAGAGGGACGCCTTCATGTGGTGGCACTGATATAACTAGATGACTTGACTGCCTGATTGTACAAATGTTCCTTAACTACTTCCTTATCCCTTGAAAGGAGGATGTAGACTGCAGAGGGGCAATTTAAGCCTGTAGTTCACCGGGTTGGCTTTTCAAATGAGCCTGGGGTTGCAATTACTCTTCTGATAGGCCATGAGTTTTTATTGGTATGCTCATGGTACTCCGGTTTTCATAGGGCCAAACCTCCCTCAGGTGAGACTGATGGTGGTGGAGTCGTGGTGCCTGACAGCCTGGTGACGGAGGCGGCTGTGGCGGCGGCTGTGGCAGTTGAGGCAGGTCCCGCGGCGGTGCTGGAGGGCTGGCAGCTGAAGGACTTTACCGTGCGAGGAGACGGGTACTCCTCAGCCATCCGCTCCCTCAAGGTCACGTTCTCCGAGGGCGGCCACACCACGGACAAAACGTACGTCGTGAAGATCAACCCCTGCAGGAATATGGAATCCTTCAAAGAATTCACTCACACGATATTCGTCAAGGAGGCCAAGTTCTACCAAACTCTTTTACCGGACCTAAACTCAGCCTTAGCCAGAGTTGGAGAGGTACCGCTTCGCCTCCCCAGGTGTTACTACGCCAGCTTGGAGAGGGACAGGGAAATAATCATCATGGAGGACTTGCGCGACCGAGGCTTCGTGAGATATGACAGGAGCAAGAGCCTGGACCTGCCACACACCCAGCTTATTCTACAGGAGCTGGCCAGGTTACACGCTGCCTCACTTCTCATCAGCTCCCCCGATTCTCCCCTCCCGAACCAGCATCCCTACCTGCTGAAGGACTGGACTACACACAACCCCGCCGCCCCTGAGTGTCTCGTGCCCATGTTCCAGTTGTACCTGACACAGGGTAAGGCTCTACTGGAGAAGGTGGGAGGGTACGACGCTGCTGTGGCCTGGATTGACAGCCTGATGCCCCGGGTGAGGGAGGTGCTGGAGCAACAACTGGCCAGCGGACCCTTCAGTGTCGTCTGCCACGGGGACTGCTGGACCAACAACCTCCACTTTAGGTGAGCCAGTGTTGGGTCGCTGGCCGTGGAATGATACTAGAATATGGTGCTAGCCACGAAGAAGTGCTATGGAAAGGATGTAGGGCGGTAGCATTGTCTTTTTCTGCCACTGGGCTACATGGAATAAGCTACAAGAGGGCAAAACTTGGTCCAAATTAAGGTAAAAAGAGTACAGCAGTGATCCAAAAGAGGCGGGCTAGCGACCGGGTGTGACAAGTCCCATAATAATTCCTCATTGGATCAACACTCAAATTTCAGTGGGAACACATGTATTTTCCCGCACACCTCTTTCCCTCCTCAATCACTGACATTGATGAATAAGGTTAAGGTCATTTTGATAAAGGCCTGATCAAGAGTATTAATAAGAACGATGACTGACAGGCCGGTCAAGAGCAACGTCTGATAAGATAGTGTTTGAGACATGACTGAAAGTGGAGTGATATAAGGTGGACATGGCAAACAGTGAGACAATGATACGGTTTGGTGCAGATACTGATAGATGAAGGCGATAAGATAGTGTTTGAGACAAGACCGTGGTATTGTAGTGCCGTTATAACCTGGACACGAGAAACGGCGAGATTCTGATACAGTTTTGAATGAGGGTGCAGAACGTGGCCATAAGTGGTGTTAATTACTGGCGTGAGTTGGCATAAACCTGGGAACTAATCGCTTCTGCTAAAAGTCTTACTTTGAATTAGATTTTTGCTAAAGACACAGGATTGTATTTATCTTAGGAAATACTACTTTATAATCAGCGATGCAGTTTTCTGTTTTAATGCACTTAAATTAGGGAAAAGCTTATACTAAAATTTCTCTTTATATTTGAGATATATACTTCATTAATTCACCTTCTATCTACGCCAAACCATATCAGCTGGGAAATTTTCATGTGACATGGGCTCAGTTTTTGCATACTCTCCACCTTCCAGGTGGAGAGTGAGGCTGGCCTGGTGGAGGTCGCTTGAAAGGCATCACTCTTTCAACAGATATTGTTCCCACACATCATGTATTTTTTGCCACACTAGTATTTAGGTCACTAGAATCCGTCGTCATAGCTACATGTTATTACATAACGTTATTACCGCTTAATATTTCAGTATTAAATTTCACATGTCATACTGAGCGCTGATTCATGACTTTAGCGCTTTTCACAGGCTGAACCACATTCTTATTAGTATATTTATGCTGCGTGCCCGAGAAGCCTTCCTTTTATTTGTTTATCAGGTCCAAAATTGCCATAACCAATTCGTTACAGATAAACTATGTGTTTGATTGTGCAGGTCCCTGGTCCTTGAAATAAGTATATGGTGGTGTAAGTCCCTGAAATCAGCTCTGTAATTGACTGTGCAGCTCCCTAAAATAAGCATTATTTTTTAACGATACTGGTCCATAAAATAAGCGCAGTATTTGCCGTTACTGATCTCTTGGGTAAGCTATATATTCGGTGTATCCTTTGATTTATTCATTCAACGGCCCAGATTCCTTAAATAAGCAATGTATTCAGTGGTGCAGGTCCCTAAAATAAGCCTCTGGTATGTATTTGATGATCCAGCCATCTAATAAAAACCACATATTTGACGCTTTAGGTACGGTACAGATGGGAAGGTGGAGGAGGTGATGTTTCTCGACCTCCAGCTGGTGCGCTACGCCTCCCCAGCCACGGACCTCAACTACCTCCTCTCCACCAGCCTCTCCTCCGACCTCAGGCGACCCAACCTCGACTCCCTCCTGGCCCACTACCTCCAGACGCTCTCCAGAATCCTCGGGGCATCAGGTCAGACCCCTCCCTTCGACCAGCCCCAACTAATGCAGGAATTCTGGAAGAGGAGTCTATACGGTGCCATCTTCGCCATCATCGCCGTGCCCATGGCCATGCTTGAGGCCTCAAAGGTGGAGTATTGGTCGCATTTTTTGTAGCGTTTTATCAAGAATCTTTTTCATTTTCTAGGACAAACGTGTCTCCTTTGCAATGTACTGTTTTCAGAAATCGTGTTGCCTTCCGTATTCTTCCATGTTAATATTCACTCAAACTTGTGAAGTGTATTGCAGACGTACAAGCTTAGACCAAAAAAATAATAATAATAGTAATAATAATACCGGTAATAATAAAACAAGCAATTTCCCACGAAATTTAAACTCACGAAGTTTTATAAATACGTCCCGAGATTCACAGGGGTTGCTAATCTTGCTCTAAAAAGGTGTTAGAAGGTCATTGAGAACAGAAGTCTCTTGAAAATCACTAACAAATGGGTTACAATTAATCAGATTAGGTGAACCTTCATAACAAACTTTCTAAATGGAAATAATTATCTTTAAAACTATATACTGTCTGCTTTAACCTGGCTCAAAATACTTCCATCTCCAATTAGAATGTCGAGGTGTAAGAGGAGATTAACACTAGAATACGGTGCTAGTCACGAAGAAGTGGTATGTAGAGGATGTAGAGACGTAGTACTGTCAATTCTAACACTGAGCTGCATTTAACACAGCTGTAAAGGGTCGAAAGTGGCCAAGTTAAGGTGAACGAACTATTGATAGGGTACTCATCCTATAGAAACTGTTGCAAAAGTAAAATAACTCCTGTATCCCTAAATCTCGCTATAAATCTCGCTTTTAATTTACCAACCCTTCTTCCAGCTGCCGGACATAGACGAAACCACGGACGAGAGCTTCAGCCACGTATTTGAGGAGATGAAGCGGAACACACAGGAGGTCGTGGACAAGAGCCCCATCCTGCGTCCCCGTCTGCTCTCCCTCTTTGACGAGTTGATGGACGTGGGTGTGATTCCCTCTGGCTAGTTGGGCAGGGTGCCTTTTTGTTCCATCAGTTGCGTAGGGACCCGGGGCTAGGCTATTCGGTCCACTTATTAAGGTGAGAGGGTTTCTAATCATCTGCAGTTGCCTTAGATAGGATAGCAAGATTGTGGTCGTCACTGCATTCCCGATATTTGTGTCTGTAATCAGTATTCCTTTTGTTATATTCTTCCCTACATTCCCTGTACACTTATACGCATGTCTAAGATTTTTTAGTCTGTAATCATATTTTCTAAGACTGTTTTTTCCCTGTTTCCCCAGCACAGTAGTTGTACGATATGTATTTCTGACATTTGTGAGCCGTAATTAGTATTTTTTAAGGCTGATTTTTTCCCCATATCCCCTATAGTTGTATGTATCTGTAATATTTTTGAGACTATAATCAGCATTTCTTGAGTTTATCCTTCCCATATCCTGTATAAAGTAATAAGCAGTTCACGTCTAACTGTTACCGATTTTTTAATGAATGAGGGACACCTGTAATCTGGCATATGGAATTTTTTTTTCATTTGTTTTTCCCTCTTCTGGTCGTCTGTAAGAAAAAGAAGAAAGAAAACGAAAAGAAAGCAATGTTGCACTCTGTTGGCATATTGTTTAGCGCCATAGTTATGATAAGTACCATTTAATTTTTTTTTTTTTTACATAATTTGTGATAGAACCCAACCACCGTCCATTTGGGGTCCTAGGGTCGTATGCTCTTCGGTTAATGACGCTGCCTAACACCTCTTCCTGAGCGATTTATTTACCTGTTACACTTATCCTCCTCCTTGTTATTTAAAGCATTGTAATCTCGCCGTATTCTGCATAAATAACGTACAAACCAATATTCACCGGCCGTGTTCAAAAACTAAATCGCTAAGGAAGACGTGCTAGGGAGTCTCCTAAACCATCGAGAATATAGATGTTAGTGTTTATAAGTCAAATTCTGCGTTAAAAACAAAAAAAAAAAAAGGCAGCCAACATTAAAAAAAGTCTTCAAAATTATACCATATATTTTTACTTGAATGTCATGGTAGATATTTTTATTTTTTTGTACACTTGTAATAATGTATCTTGCCTTAATGAGTCTGCCTTAATAAAGCTGTAGTCTTTACCTGTTTATACGACTTACCTGCTAGGAATTAGGTTAAGGTGTCTGAGTTTGACTGGGGAGAGGAAGGAAGGTGAAGAGGGTAGGGGGAGGATGGGGAATGAAGAGGGTGGGGAGAGAAGATGTGGGGAGATGAGGGAAATGAGGAGAGGAGGCAACTGGTCCGAAAATAAGGTGGGGGTGATGGAGAGAAGAGGGGTAGAGAGAGGAAGAATAAATGAGGACAGGGTGGGAAGAGGGAAGAAATGAGGAGAGCAGGGGATTGGAAGGAAAATAAGGTGGAGGTGAAGGAGAGAGAAAGGAAAATTAGGACAGGGTGAGGAGAGGAGAGAAAAGGAGAATGGGTGGAGACAGGGGAGAAAAAGAGGAGGGGAAGGAACAAGGCAGAAAATAAAGTGGGGATGAAGGAGACAGAGGAGAATTAGGAAGGGGATGGAAAATGAGGAAGGGGATGATGGGGAGAGATCAACAACGACAAACGAGATCCTCGGACGAGAAAAAGAAGTAAGAATATGAATTGGTGAGAAATCTTGGGTGGCGAGAGAAAGCACGTCAGTTGAAGGAGAGAGAGACAGAGAGAGTTAAAATATACATACTCCAAACCTTAAGTATTGTCTTAGGGAATACACCGTCCGCCATTGTAATAAACTTCACAATAAAATAATATGCCTGACATTTGCTTTATTTCATACCCTTTACCTAGGCCTTTTACCCCTTTCATACCCTTTATCTAGGCCCTTTACCCCTTTCATACCCATTACCTAGGCGGTTGACCCTTTTTGCCCGAGGAAGTTATTTTTATTTCCTTTTTGCTGCCACCAGACGATTTGATTTACTTTGGGAGGAACTTTTCAAAATCTGGAGTGTTAAATATTACCTTCATTAACTCTTCCACAACTAATACTCCTTTCACATTGACCCAGATTTTTTTTTCTTTCTCGGCTTCCTTCACGAATCTCAGTGGCAGAAGAAGACAGTCCCGTAGCTGTACATCCTTTCTCTATAGCACTTCTTCATGACTAGCACCATATTTTAGTGTCAATCTATTGTCACACCTCAACACTCAAGGTGGAGAGATGGAAATTCTAGGCCAAGTTAGAATCAGAAGAGTACAGAGTGCTCTTCTAAGCTTGATAAAATCGTAAGGTGAGATTAGGAATAGATTGTAAAATATATAGGTTCAGAAAAGATGGATGACGCTATTTTACTCCTTTATTGTACGAGCTGTGAAAAAATGAGCATCAAGGACAACAGAAACGATTAAACCCTGCTCTACCATCAGTGTTTTTGTAATTTTTTGGTATGGTATGGTGTGGTATGGTATGGTATGGTATGGTATGGTGTGGTATAGTGCTTATTCTTGACCAGGATTAGCCTCATCCCATTAGAGTCCCAGTATAAGAATTAGAAGTGGTTTCGTAAGAGAGGTATGGCATGTCTTTGGCGGCAATGTTGGGTAGCACACGAACCAATATCATAGCCATAGAAAAGTTATTATAAAACCCCTGTAGAGCTCCACTTCTCCCCATAAAGCTTACACTGTTGTTTTTCGCTTAAGCCAATTGACTGTTGTAACGACCCCTAATTGCCTCGTTACAAGTCCCTGCGAGCGTCGAATTTGATGAGTACATAAGAGGCGTCCCCAGCCCTGTCCCCAAACACCTTCTTGATGACCATGTTACGCTCCAGGAAGTACCCGCCGATGTCGTTGCTCAGATCCGCGCCGTTGGAGTGAATTACGATCATCTGGAGGCAGGGGAGGGCAGGGAAACGATAGATTAGACTACTGAGACAGGAGCAATATCAGTATCAGTGAATATAATGCGGCTCCTACTGTTATCATCATTATCAACATCATCATGACCCTTTTTCCCACCTAATGATGAGGGAGGGATATGATCTAGAAATAGGTAGAGACAAAGTGTGAAAAAGTAATTGTTCTACCTTCCATTACTGCTATTGATACTAATGGTATTCTCATAATCTGAAATGAGATATAAGTTAATGATCTGTACGTCAAGGAATTATCAGTTGCACGTGAACTAAAACTATAAGATGGGGTAAAAAATAAAATAATCCTGTCTTACCGTAATACGCATGCAATGCACATCTCACCTCCATTTCCGGGATCTGATCAAGCTTGGTGTTGAGCAGGACGTCCAGGTCGGAGCCACTCATGTCTAGAACCAGGAGGTCAATGGCGGAAGTGAGGCCAGCAGCGTAAATTACGTTCTCCAGGGGTATACACTGCGCCTCCACGCTGTCACGTTCACTGGCAGTCTACACACACACACACACACACACACACACACACACACACACACCGGGGAGCAAGGAAGGTAAAATTAGTATTAGATATTTCACTTCAGATTCTGTTCCCCTCCCTAGTTTATTGTGTCTAAAAAGGTGTCATCATCATCATCATCATCATTACCTAATTCCCATATAACAGTTGGAATAAGGTAAGATTCAGGTACAAAAAAAAATAAAAGACTATCGTCACTACCTTTATCCCAATAATGATGATGATGATGATGATAATAATAATAATAATAATAATAATAATAATAATAATAATAATAATAACAACAACAACAACAACAGTAATGAAGTAATACAAAGGTTAGAACGAGGGTAGGAAATATACAAGGCACAAGTGGTGAAACAGAAACAGTGGTAGTGAACAGTGGTGTGGTGTTTTCTCGGTTATTCAAATTTTCCCGCCTCACCTCCTTGGGCCACAGCATCTCCAGCTTGGTGATCCCCAGCTGCTCCACCGCCGCCGCCTCCCCTGCCCCTTCATTAACGCGGGGGTGAGAGAGACGCAGCTGCAACACACAATTCACTCACGTTACCGAGTTTTCTATCATCGAATTTGTGCACAAAGGCTGAAAAACAATGAATCTCGGTGCTAACACTAAAACTGCGTAATCGAAATTGACTTCTGATAAAGAGCAGCTCTATGTTAGAAATGATTTGTAAGGCATTTAGTACAGCGAGAAAGATTAAAGTACTGACCTTTACCTAGAGGGAATATAGAGAGAAATTTGGAACTGGCCTGGCATGAGAAGAGTGAGCAATTTATATATATCCTGAGGCACATTCGACCAGAGGACACTTGAAAGGGTAGGAACAGAGTCACTAATCTATATAAATTTTCTGTTACATGTTAGGCTAGATCAGACCTTGTTGGGATAAGAGTAATGTGAAAAATCTATGCATATTCCTGTAACATATTTAGCTTGGGTAAACAAATGAGGTCAGAAATCTACATACACAATTTCTGTAACATAAAGGACGAACACAGACCTTGGCAGGGTATGAATAGGGTGAAATGCAGACTTTGGCCAGCTGTGCCTTGCGTCCCTTCTTCAGCAGCCGCTTGTGGAGGGCTGGGTGAGGCTCTACCAGGAGGCCAGACCAGCCGAGGGAGCGTTCCAGGGGCAGGGAGAGTGAGCGGTACTCCCCGTCACCTGCACCAAGCTCCACGAACACCCCACCACGCTAGGGTAAAGAGTAAGAGGTTAGTAGTTCTAGATTTGCACACACACACACACACACACACACACACACACACACACACACATACACCTTCCCTCCTCCCTCACCTTGTTCTTGAAGTACTCCTTAACAAACTCAAGGAGGGCATCGAAGGCACGAGAGCTGCCGTTGTGGCCAGAGAGGTGATACTCGGAGGCTGCAGGAGGTGTGAAGTAGTTCGCCTTCAGGTAGTTAGCCATGGCCTCGTTGTTGAAGGCAGGGGGGCCCTCCAGGAACCGCGTCAGGCACACTGCTCGCCGGGGACACCAACAGGATTTTACTGACTTTGGCTACTAATATACTAAATGCTCATAAATAAAGTCAAGTATGTTCTCTTTCGTGTGTGTGTGTGTGTGTGTGTGTGTGTGTGTGTGTGTGTGTGTGTGTGTGTGTGTGTGTGTGTGTGTGTGTGTGTGTGTGTGTGTGTGTGTGTGTGTGTGTGTGTGTGTGTGTGTGTGTGTGTGTGTGTGTGTGTGTGTGTGTGTGTGTGTGTGTGTGTGTGTGTGTGTGTGTGTGTGTGTGTGTGTGTGTGTGTGTGTGTGTGTGTGTGTGTGTGTGTGTGTGTGTGTGTGTGTGTGTGTGTGTGTGTGTGTGTGTGTGTGTGTGTGTGTGTGTGTGTGTGTGTGTGTGTGTGTGTGTGTGTGTGTGTGTGTGTGTGTGTGTGTGTGTGTGTGTGTGTGTGTGTGTGTGTGTGTGTGTGTGTGTGTGTGTGTGTGTGTGTGTGTGTGTGTGTGTGTGTGTGTGTGTGTGTGTGTGTGTGTGTGTGTGTGTGTGTGTGTGTGTGTGTGTGTGTGTGTGTGTGTGTGTGTGTGTGTGTGTGTGTGTGTGTGTGTGTGTGTGTGTGTGTGTGTGTGTGTGTGTGTGTGTGTGTGTGTGTGTGTGTGTGTGTGTGTGTGTGTGTGTGTGTGTGTGTGTGTGTGTGTGTGTGTGTGTGTGTGTGTGTGTGTGTGTGTGTGTGTGTGTGTGTGTGTGTGTGTGTGTGTGTGTGTGTGTGTGTGTGTGTGTGTGTGTGTGTGTGTGTGTGTGTGTGTGTGTGTGTGTGTGTGTGTGTGTGTGTGTGTGTGTGTGTGTGTGTGTGTGTGTGTGTGTGTGTGTGTGTGTGTGTGTGTGTGTGTGTGTGTGTGTGTGTGTGTGTGTGTGTGTGTGTGTGTGTGTGTGTGTGTGTGTGTGTGTGTGTGTGTGTGTGTGTGTGTGTGTGTGTGTGTGTGTGTGTGTGTGTGTGTGTGTGTGTGTGTGTGTGTGTGTGTGTGTGTGTGTGTGTGTGTGTGTGTGTGTGTGTGTGTGTGTGTGTGTGTGTGTGTGTGTGTGTGCGTGCAGTACCTTGCTTAGTGCAGGCCGACTTAGAGGGTCCGAAGATGATGGTGGCCAGGTGGAGGAGCAGCAGCAGCCCGAACACGGACACCAGCGCCAGGAGGGTCAGACTCACACACCTGAGAACGGCACCAGTAAATAAATAAAAGGACACACAGAATATAAGGGAATACAGATGAACTTTACAATGAACACTACATACCAATACAGACACATGCAACTAGAAAGAAAATACAGACGAGGATTACAACACAAATAAATTCTAAAGGATACCAGAAAATACATATGGACACTACAGTCACAGTAAGCCTAAACAAACACTGAAATTAGTGCAACATGTCTGATCTTATTCACTTAGTTTGGCCGGAAGATCTAGATTCTTGACCCAGAGTTCTTACCATCTCCTGACGGTTTTACTCAATTTAGGACAGCCTTTTCGGACTGAAGGAGTTACATTTATGGCCTTAATAAGCCCTGAATATACGAGAAGACCTTCTTTAGGTTCAATAAAATCGTTTGGTGGCAGCAGGAGTAAAGTCAAAATGGACGTCACCCATATTGACGGGGATAACTTCAAGATCACTGTATGAAAGTTACGTCTTCTTCAGGAAATACCCAAATAACCATTGGCCATTTGACATAAGCTTCGCATGTAGTGAACAATTAACATCAGTAAATGAAACTAGATACAATAAATAATACTCCAGCCACCACTCAAAACAAGAAAACTAAACAGGTATCATAGTTGGTCTCTCGGCTTTGAAAATTAGCATGATTTTCATAAATTTCACGCCACAGCTCCTACCTGTTGATATTACTTTTATCCAGGGCCATGCTGACGGTCGGAGGGAGCGGTGGGAAGGAGGCAAGTGACAGCTCAGCCAGTCCATACCTTCATACTTTCCTCCAGACGCGTCGTGCAGTCGTGGCTAGTGTCCCCTTAGGCAGGGCATCACAGAAAACGGGATTATGATGTTAGAAACTCGTAACTTCCTTAAAAACACACGCCATATATTACTTTTTCTACCAAATTCCCTCTGTTTACAAATCTGTCCATTCGAGCAACCCTTTTGGTATAATATAATCTTGTTTATAATTCATCAAGTGCCGTGTCTATACTAGTGAAAGGCCCTGTGTTGCTAGAGTCTAAACTGAATGCTCCCTTGTTCGTGAATAACCTTGGTCACTCTCTTCTCTGCTGAAATTCCCATGGGAGTAAGCATACCGAGAACTTTTATTTTCATGGGACTGTTTTAGATCATTATGTACATGCCCGTATATAGACAGACAGAAAGATAGATGTACATAGATAGATAGATATCAGGTGTTCATATACAGTATTTATTAGATTCGTGCATTAACAATAGATCTACAGGGGCATACTATAATCAGCAGTAAGCCTCCGTCACCCTCTACCTCGAGTGGGGATGCTCGTAGCGGCAGACACTTGGAGATCACATGGAATCGATCGTAAAAAAGCTTGAGAAATATTCACAAACGATCGTAAGTTGTAGATAGTTTTTTTTTTTTTTTATTGTTTTATTTTGCTTTTGGTCAAGTACCTGCCAGACTCCTTACAGTCAAACTAGAGTAAAAATATATATACTGAGGAAGAACGAGAAAATAACGATCATGTGATAATATTAAGTTGCTATGGAGACCTAAAGAAGCTGCTGGAGAAGCTTGGCTTGTCTAATCCCTAAACCATAATTGGATGTAAACACTTCTTTATGGCAGCATCTCTTTGTCCTTTTTTCTTCCGTGGAGAGGAATCAAAAGGCTTCCATATACCATACCTTGCATAGGAGTTGGAAGGGGGGATGGGTCTCATAGTCTATTGAAACGATTAACCCGACATGGTAAGGAAGATGTTTGTTGCTGTAGTAGGGAGTGCTATGGGTAGAAGTCACAGGAACACTGGGAGGTGCGACGGAGGAAGAACAGACGGAATCTTGGGGAGATGGTGGAGCAGGTACCGTGATCATCAGTGAGAAGGAAGCGGGATACCCATGAGTAGCTTGTTTGTCTCTGAGCTGGTTGACGATACATTAGCATTTCATATCACTGCATTTACCTGGATGTCCCGGGAGATAAGGGCATTACTCTGGGAAGAGATAGATAAGGGAATTCTAACATTAAGCTCTGTATCAACATAGGCCCAAACCAGAACCGCCAAGGAGCTACAATTACTGATAACCTTGTGGAGGAAAATGAAGTCCCTCACATGTCACCAATAAGAGCACCAGTAAGAGCTTGGTAATGGTAGAGACACATGTCGATATAACACTTCTTACTTAGGATTCCCTCATCTATCACCTCTCAAAATTATGCCCCTATCTCCCTGGACACAATGCGCATATGAAGAAAATGCAATAGTTAGTGAAGGCTTGTGTTAATCTAGGGGAAGCAAATCAGAATATCACGAGCGAGGTCGTTCTGGGCCACACCTACACCTAGTACCACCTGACCTTCACGTGGTCCTGTCTGCTCGGCCCTCTTCTCACTCGTTAGTTCCAGAATCAGCAGTCAGGCCACAGTTGCTGCTCAGCTGGTCCTCTATCTGTCTTTCTCTCTATCTATCTGTCTATGCATTTTGTTATCAATCTATCTATCTATCCATTTATTTGGCTATCGGTCTATCCATTTATTTATTAATTTGTCTGTCTATCTCTCTTTCTTATTTTCTGACTGTCTTTCTGTCTGTCTATCCGCATGCACCTATACATATGTCATTATTTATTTATATATTCATTTGTTTATTTCTTATTTATGGGGGAGCGGATATAGAGGTTACCAGACAATATGAAGATGGAGGATTATTAAATACGTTCTCATGCAAGTGTTATCTCTGTCTTAAATCATTCTCTGAGATGAGTCTTTTGAGAGTGATTGTTTTGGTTGTAGTGGTGCGTTGACTCCTTGCCTAGAGTACCGTTTGTCGTGTAACTCCTTCCTACTGATTTGGCCTTGAGTGTGTGTGTGTGTGTGTGTGTGTGTGTGTGTGTGTGTGTGTGTGTGTGTGTGTGTGTACTCGCCGAAGACCGGAATCTGCGTTCTAACGGAGTATTTATGTTCAATGTCGACGTACCGTACATTTATGAAAGTAGCCTGTCTCTTGTCGTTCTTCGATTTGTTTTTCATTGGAGTACACTGAGATTTAGCTGTGATGATGTGTTTATATGTCACTAAGTTTAGAGTTCATACGACCCTGTGTTAGATACATTCACAAACTATTTCCAGCTTATGTGGAGTTAACGTATAATATGTAAAACAAATCGCTACGGGAAAGATGCCACGGCCCTATGTAAGATCCATGCTACGTCCATGCTAGGTGGAGTGCTGGCGACCTGAGCAGCTTTCACTCCACTTGACCTTTTCCACTCACTCTCCCTATCACTTGCATTATCTTGCAGGTCCCAAATGTACAAACAATCTTGGCGCCGAATTTTGGGTGACATTGGAAGCTTCGTGCGACCCCTTTTTCGGGGATAAACTTTAATATTTCCACTAAGAATACGATTTTTTTTTTTTTTTCAATAGGAAAGATAGAAGTAGTGCACATTTTTTTTTTTTTCTGTCTCTCATTCTTCTTGGGGTAACAAAATCTTATATACGAGAGTTTGATTATAACCCAAGATTAGCTTTTGCTGCAAGAAGAAAGGAGGATCCAGTTTTTATTTTAATTGCCCTGACTGGAACACACACACACACACACACACACCACAGTTACGACAAGAATGTTATCGTAAGTTTGTGAATACGGCTCAGACACCCTGCCACACCCCTGAAGTGACTCTCCAAACAGCTTGCGATAATTTCCATCTGCTGTCTACGAATTGCTTTTTGTTGAAAGGACATGAGACGTGGGAAGATTTTGCACTTTCCTCTCCTCATCCGTCTTGTAAGATTAATAAATATGTAAAAATAATTAAAAGAGTACTCATAATGCTTATAATACGGTTACGACAAGGAACTGAAAGAAAGTCTGTGATTCAACTTTCATGCTATCACAAAATATCGAGGTAATTTCTCGTTACTATTTTCTCCTCCTCCTCCTCCTCCTCCTCCTCCTCCTCCTTCTTCATCTTCGTCTTTTTCCTCTTCTTCGTTTTTGAACAATATGCATTTAGGTAAGCATCTGTTTCTTTCACTCTTCAACTGTTTCGCAGCATTACCGATATTCACGTGAAACACTGATCATTCTTGGATATTACATTCATTGTTATGGAGTACCAAATTATTATTATTATTATAATTATTATTATTATTATTATTATTATTGTTACTCTTACTACTGCTACTACTACTGCTACTACTACTACTACTACTATTATTATTATTATTATTATTATTATTATTATTATTATCAGTTAACCCCTTCACTACAGGAGGTCCCCTTCCTTTATAAATGTAAAATCATCCAGCGGAAGCCTTATCACTATATACGAGGTACAAAAGTGCTAGACAGATGCCCTAATATTTAGTTTCGCTAAAGTTTATGGGAGTGGAACAACTCGTCTCCGAGAGTCCTTAACGAGTGACTGGCGGACATCGTCGATTTTAGAGGTACTCCTGCATCTAAAAAGGCGTTATCATACTGAGGAAATCAGTGGAGACTACTAACCTCTTCATTACGGAAGGCCCTTCCTTAATATGCAGCAAGACCGTTTGACGATTGCAAGGCAGTATTAATAATGGGATCATGGCACTGTGGGGTTGGCCGTTGCTCTTTTCTATTCATTCATTTCTCTCTCTTCTGTTCATCGTTCATTAACAAATTCTTTTTCACTTTTACCCCTCAGCAAGTACTAGCATATGACATGCTTGCTGTACCATGCAATCCACCTCACTCTGTTAAATACATTGCATGGTGCTACTCTATCTTCCTTTCCTAAGATCTCCATTCCCTCTATTGTATTACATTCTTCATTACCTCCTCTTACTTTCTATAACTGCCACTCAAAACTACTTGGGCCCTGGGCAGGCACAAGACCCAGCTCCGGGACTTTTGTATTCTCCGTGGGTAATTATTACTCTCAAATTTTCTAGTTACACGGTACAGTAGTATACATTATTCTCCATAAATCCTTTATACATACCATTCATCATTCCCCATAAACCCTTTTGTGCCTAGAGCTCCTGTGTGAGGGATTGTGCGAGGCTCATGGTAGCGAAGCTCATAAGTCCTAGCCCGGGTTGAAAATGTCTACTTCCGTCCAGTATTCAGGACGCCAGGCACAAAATGAGCTAGCTCCTAACACAATAAATTCTCTAACACACACACACACACACACACACACACACACACACACATGCACACACACACAAACACACACACACACACACACAGATAGATAGATAGATAGATATAGATACTGGTATATACACAAATTTTGTGCAAGTGACTTTTAACTACATGAGCGCTTGGTTAAAAAAAAAAAAAAAGAAGGAAAGGAAATCTCTCATCTCAGATATCGACGTGAACATCTATTATTGCTTCTTGTGCGTGCTAATGCTTATGCAGCTGTGCTGTAATTACAGTATATATAGGCAGGTCGAGATCCTTATACCGAGCCGAGCCAGTAAGGTAGCCATAATAATTGTTCTTGCTTAATTATTTGTAATGTATGGGGTCATAGTCTTCCCCTCTATTTTTTTAAACGGAATCCGAGGTATGTATGTATATAATGGCAGCTTATGTTGGCAGGGCAACGGGTCAATACAGAGCCGAGCCAACCAGGGGGCCAGTATCTTGTTTACCATGACGTCACGCGCAGCTTCTTTGCAGTAGGGCGGTTTTAAATGGCTAGCGAAGGGCCCGATTTCACCAATAAGAGATGTAATAGTGCTTTGATATAATGCATATACATTAAAGGTGGTACTCCAATATGAAGGAGCCCTAAAACTGTTGGGTTTCGTGATTAAAGGTCACGAAAGAGAGATGATTGAACAGGGGCGGTTCAGCATTCGGTGCCTGGTGCTCGGGATTTACACCCTCCTAGTTCTAAAGGCTTACTGTACCACGCATTGGGTCGTCACTGAAGATGGCAAAATTCAGGCACAAGTAAGTGAATAGCATGCTAATATTTTGTTGGCTTCTACTGTGTTAGGGTATTTGACAGCAGCATGTAAATGATTTTGACACCCTAAGGCACTGAAGTTAGAGTCGTCTGTGACCTCTCAGATCTTAATTTTGTACGTTTTTGGGGAAGTAGAATTATTCCATTACCGTTGGATGACCATATAACCTTGTGGTTGATTTGCCCTCCAAGCTGGTGACCTTGGTACCGGGTACTGATTCTGTGGCTGACAGATAACCCACTGTGCTTATGATAATTGTTTTGGTCCTCAGATATGTTTTTTATTATATTTTTTAACCCTTGCATCAAACTTATGCTGGGAAAAACCAGTAGGCTGCATTGTAGTGCCTTTTTCTAAGCAGCTTTTCTCCCCTCAAAGTTGTCAAATATTCATGTTAGTTTTGTTTTGTTTCATTAAGTTTTGTTTATAAAGGCTCCAGTATGCTTGCATGCATCAGCCTTGGTCACCTAATGGTGGCTTTCCATGCTGCTTGATCTCTAGCAGCCTCCCTATTCAGTCCCTTATCTCTAAGGTCACACTGTGTGACCTCATCCCATGTCTTTTTTGGTCTGTCCTCTCGGTACTGGTAACATACATTAAAAAGAAATAATATTAATACTCTAATGAATTCCTTTGCAGATGGACTCCATATTCCAGCTTCGTCGGCCATACGACTTCTTAGCGTTGGCACAACAAGAGCAGCGTGCAATGCAAGTGGAGTCCCTTAAGAGGGAGCTGGTGTCTCAGAAGTCACAAATTGATCGCAATGAAGATAAAGTGAGTCTTTTAGCTCTTGATAAATATCAGTTCTGTATAGTAGAGTACCAGTATGCTTAGTTTATATTGTATTTGTGTTGTTTTTAGATATATACTGATATATATATATATCTGTATATCCTGAGAATTTATATTAGGCAGTATAGCCTATTTGATTACCAAAACAAGCAATATCATTTCATTCTTATATCTATGGTTGTTGATTTTTTTATTTCAGTCATGATGTAGCACAGAACAGTATACATTCTCATCCTGAATGATAATTTCTAATCCTACTCTGCATTTTGTAGGACACCCAGTTGGAAGAGAGAATATATCGTACGGACTCTGACTGTGTGTTGGCTGGACGCCCTTTGACGGAGTTTGATTTATATGCCAGTACAGTCATCAACATGGAGAGTGCTGGAATCAGGTCTGTGTTTATTATCACTGTGAGAGGAGTCATATTGCAGTATACTGTAATGAAGAATGTGTATGGTTTATATTTATTTTAAATTATCAAACTTGGGCCATTGGCTAGTTTACTTATTCCTTTGGTCCAGCAGTTGACCCACCACGTATCATTAGAAGGCTGATTCTCTGCAGACCACACACATTTCCTCTCACTTGGTCATTGATATAATGGTAGGAGTGGGGCTGTTTTATGATGCTTTGGCACTGTGCATTGTAGCCACCTTAAAATTTTGTGACGAAATAAAAGCCAGATATTTTCATGTTTCATTTGCATTACAGTATTAGGAAATAATATTTTGTATAGCTTAGTGTGAGACTTATATAACAGTGGAGCACAGTACTGTACTAGGATAGATTTATACATTTTTTTGTGACTTACAGTTTAGAGGATCACCTAGCTCCACCACCTGAGCCTGGTGAGACCCTACAGGAGCCTGACTGCATTATTCATGTTGACCTCCCATTCTCCATGTTTGCTTATGACCATCTGCAAGTGAGTTGATTGTTTTTTTCTAGACCAGACTTTAGTATGTGCTGCCTATTAATAATGAAATCATGATGACTGAAAAGCCAAACAAGAAATAATGAAGTGTAATAATCAGAATGAATGGTTTAGGAAGAGGTCCTAGTAAGCATCCAAAGCTGGTGAGAATCAGAGCTAATGAGTCTGCGGGTTCTCTAGGGGGTGCGTTTCCGTGACAACCTGACTGCCAGCACTGAGGAAGATTTGGCCACTTTGGGGGGTGAGGCTGATGTTAATGTGTGGGGTCACCGAGTAGCTTCCGCCCTTGCCTCCAACTCCACCTCCTGGGTCCTCTACACCTTGGCCACACAGTTCTGGCGAGTTCGGGCTGAGCCATTCCAGGCAGTAGAGTGTGTGAGGAGAGCACTTCACTATGCACCCAGGCATGTGTTGACAGATCTCTTTGAGTTGGAACTATAGGGATCAGTGAAAGATTATGTGTGATTTTAGTCCCTCCTTTATGTGAGGCAGGTGAAAGGAGAATGGTGTTGATGATGATTTTTTTTTTTTTAATAATATCCATTTGTATAGGTGCTGTGGAGTCTTATGGAGCGTAGGTATAATGTTAATGTAGTTGATTGGGTTTATATCACCAGGATGAACACTTTGCCGGAGTGGGTCGAAGTGCTCCAAATGTGCATGACCAAAAAGGTTTTTAGCTTAAGGAAGGGTTAGGGTGTATTGTTCACCTAATACTACTCAGGGGTGAGTGATTTATCACACTTGCCTAAAATTTCTGGACTGAATAGCATCACCTAGGGCCCATATGGTATGGTAAAAAAGGATTGGATGATAGATGAATGGCCTTTAACTGAAGAGAGGCCCTTCACATTGATGCCATCTCCAGTAGCCCCTTCAGTTACTTGTTGTTCAGTCATATTTTCAAATTGGGTGAGTAGATCCTCTCATAGTTTATTCTTAAGTCATATTTTCTTGTTTGTACAATACTATACTATCAATTGCAATTTTATCTTCAGAAACTACCGGTACATTCCCAAAGTGCACCTGGGCAATATTCTGCACCGTGCACGCCGCTCGGATGAAGCTGTGCTGGTACTACATGCAGCTATTGATCATCACCGTACCTCCCCTGTGGCTCATATCACTCTTGGCAATGTCTATGCCACCCTTGCTTTCTATAATGTGTAAGTATGAGTTGGGTTGTTTTGAGTTGTGTGGGGTACATGTTTATATATTTGTGTATTTATTAATTTCTTTTACTAATGAATGTTGGATTTTACTGTTTTTGATTAATGATATATACCCGGTGCTGTTTGCTTAGCAAAAGCCATCATTTCAAGTCCCAAGATTTCAGTTACATCTGTCCATCCATCATCCAATCTTACATTGCCCCATGAGGAGCGTAGGTGCCCGGTGCTTGGGAGTTTGTCCCGACATTTAAGATGAGAATGACCAGCTTCACTCATCCCTAAGTGGCATTACATGAGCAGTCAACCCCAACCACCCCATGGGTATAAACCTTCACCGGCTCAATCCGATTGGAGCACAATAATTACCCACTAAACCACCAGGCGCCAAAATTTGGTTATATGGGTACCACCCAGTGTAGTAAATGGTTTCGTGGTGTACAGGTAACCATTTGGCTTGTCTCTCATTTTAGTTACAAAGCCTATAATTGGCCTAAGTCTTTTTAAGTGGGTCCCCAGTGCTCTCCATTAACATTCCAAATAAGCTGTTATTTGCTTGCCCTTTTTTATTTGGGGGGGGGGGGTTATTAGCTTATAGCAAAAGGCATCAGCTGAGTTATGGTATTTGCAAACATGGGTTTCTGACCTTTACTTCCCCAAAGAGCTTAAGTGACAGTCCAGTATAGCAGTACTTTACAGTGTGGGTCCCAGTTTCATCAGGCAGGATCCAAAATTAACACTTGCCACATTGCATGAGACCAGTTAACATGTGTAAGAGCTTGTGGGATTTTGTGTTGGCCAACACTGCTGGCAGGCAAGTAGTCAGAGAGGTCTGTCCTAAGCAGATGATGAGGTCCTCTAGTGGGGCTAATATTGCTAAGAATCACTGAGTATGAAGCATATTAGTTGGAAGGAAGAGATATAAGTGCCAGTTTCCAGAGGGTTCTAGTCCAACGTCTTTTTCCCGGTAAGTTCAGATTGCCTTATGCTATTTCCCAGTCCCAAAGATTGTATAACGGGAGGTTCAGATGCACTTGCACTGCCCTGTCGTATCAAAGTTTTATTCAGTTTAAAATCTGTTTTATTTTCCCTCAGGTCTGTCCTATGCTTTGAGAATGCACTCTACATGTCTCCAGGGGACCAAAGTTTACGACGAAGGAAACATGCAGTTTTGTGTCATTCAAAACTAGAAGCAGCATTAGAAAATCAGCACCAGTAAGTTTCTCCCAATATTTTTAGCAGAATATTATTCCTGACCTAATGTAACAGTGTTCAATACATGTATTTGTTCATTTTATTATACTAAATCATTATCGACATCATCATCATCATCATCTCACTATAAATTTTACTTAAATACATGTGAAAATCATTTTTCAATTTATATGTTCAGTTTATTATTTCAGTTTATTTATTCAGTTTATCTCTTTAGTTATGTAACCTACGTGATTTATTGCTGATCAACAGCAGGTACATTTCATTACACTCTTACTGATGTTGGTTGATCACGAACATATTGAGTGAGCTAAATTTGGTACTGGGATTGAAAATAAAGCATTAATGAGAAAATCAGTGAAATAATCATCATGTCACATCATCATTATCATCATCATCATATAATCCTAGCTACACCTGATAGGTCAATAAAACATTACCCATGTAGCTTCATACTCATTGTCTTTGTGTATAAACTGAAATTAACACCCTTTCAGGTATCCTGTTAGCTGTATTTCAGTATACTGTATCTGCTCTTACTAGGTCACTGCAAAGGACTCTGAGTGAGCTGCGAGACTATCAGCGGCGGCATGAGGAATGGCTTTCTCTCCAGCAGAAATTATTACTTGAGCAAGCCACACCAGAAATGAAACTCGAGTCAAGACTGGAGTACGAGGAGCAGAAAATAAGGGAGAGCACGGATGGAAGAGGTACCATAAGTCACAGGCATATAGCAGCACAGTTTCTGTTATACTTTTAAGAAATGTACAGTATATCCCAGTCATTTAGTTTCGTTTCAAAGTACACTGATATAGAAGAGTAAGTTACTGTAGTGGATTACAAAATATCATCATTATCACCTACGTTCTTACAGTCACAGGAGGTGGAGTGTGATTTTGTTTTAATGGAGAGCAAAACTTATGTTATTGCAAAATAAAAAGAAAGATTTTTTTGTTTGATATGAGGAACTAGTAGATATAATTTGATATTGCCATAGTAAGGAATGAGTTTTGTAGTGGAACTATCTTTCTTGGTTAAAGGTGACAGAATATGGTTTTAGTACACATTGATGCTACACTTATGGAGATGTTTTTATACTTCACAGTGCAGGAAATCAGCTTGGTAGTAGCTACTGTGCAACATACAGAATGCAGAATTTTTTTACAAAGTAGAACTGTGCAAACCTACGCACAGACCACAGTATAAAGACACTAAATGGTGATCTTTTGTGTTATAGGGCAGGACTGCTTCCAGTATCAGCAGGATGGGCACACCTTCCTGAGCTGCAACATGCGGCGGGACCAGTTAGAACAACGGGGTTCTCCCTCAGAGCTGCTGCTTGATCTCCAGTCCCTCTTGCACACTGTTGAGAGTGAGGCACTAAGGCTTGGCCAACATGTGTTGAAGAGAAAGCCACTGCTAATGTCTCAGGTTCCACAGATAATGCCCTTGCACCCTGCTAAGACTTACAGGTGGGAGGCTAGTGTTTGGTAGCTATATTTTGATTTTATGGTATTATTATAGTGTGACTAGATGATATATGAGGATCTTTGTCTTCCAGTTTATATCCCTACTGAAATTAAAGAGCTGTGTTTTACATGTCTCATCTCTGTGCAAATTTAAAAAATTAGTATGATTTGTTGATTAATTGTTGTTTTGGTTTCAGGAGCAGTGGTGGGACAGGTGTGGTTGATGTGAGTCTAGGTGAAGGGTTCCCTACAGCTGAGCAGTGTGAGAAGGCTCCTCCCCTACCCCAGTGGGATGACTTTCCATCTGTCTTTCTACCTGCTGAGAATAAAGGATTCTCGTAAGTGTAGTTAATGCATGGTGGTCTAGTGATTACAAGGGAAGTGTCTGATTGATAGCCTTGCCATGCATGTGAGCTTAGAAGTTAAGAGGTGGCTAGAAGTTTTAGTCATGGTGCTGTCAAGGGCATAGGTCAGTTTCCTACCTCTGAATAATCAGAACAATGGTAGCTTAGCTTCGGTGGGATTGGCCGTTACCAATTTTAACTTTAGTTTTT
The DNA here is from genome assembly GCF_032717465.1 of Coenobita brevimanus. NCBI lineage: Eukaryota > Metazoa > Arthropoda > Malacostraca > Decapoda > Coenobitidae > Coenobita > Coenobita brevimanus. The sequence goes on along the minus strand of NC_137023.1, from coordinate 56,803,808 downwards.
GTTTGCCAAGGAGTAGAGTCTTGTGATGAACTGCAGTATGTATTGTTTACAGATGTGTTCTGTCAGTCCTCTTTTTCGTTTAACAAGTTTGGACCACTGGTGCAGTTTTGACACTGAAAAAAAAAAATCTGTTACCTCAGATGACACCCAGCTCATTGTGATATTGTACTGGTAGTTTGTACATGTTAACCCTTATTTCTAAACTTCCTAATATTAGATAATATCTGACCCACAGAGGACCATCAAACTGCAGGCATGATATGGCAAGCTTCATCATAAACTTTTCAAACTCTTATTGACAGTGTGGATCGATTCTTGAGTGAGGACATTGATGTGAGTTTTGATGAGGAACACCCATTGCCATGGCACCCACCCATCTGTGAGCGCCTCCCTGACCCGGTGGAGGGGCTTGATGAGGTACCTGGGGTGAAGGAGCGCCACACCCTCACCACCCGTAGTCGTGACCCACATGCCGTACCTTACCTGGCCAAGTATGGATATCAGGGGGTGGAGGCAGAGATTGGGCAGCGCATCACTACAGCCATGAAGAAGGTCTGTTATGGGGATTTATTGGCTACTCTGGTATTAACCCCATTTCACATGTGTGCTGGTGGTAGTTCTCTGTCTTTAATTTTTTCCTTTTCCATTTTTTCTGAACCCTACCTCATCCCATCCTAGATGTGGCAGAGAAGTGAAGATGAAAGCATGGATTATTTTTTGTAATTTTCTACATCAGGGTGATTTCGGATTTTGTTCAACACAGGAAAGGCCTCTCATGTTGATGGGATGAATGACGTCTGCCCCTGACCCTTCAAATTTGAAAGTCTATCCTAAGCAGAATAAACACATCAGGAGACAGCAGAAGTAAAATAGATATGACATACTGGTGCTGAAGGAATTAGGCTGAATACAACATACAGGATTTTAATGTGTGTGACAGAATTTATATCATCGATTGTAGAATTACAGAATTACAGTACCTGGACTGACACATTGGAAAAAAATTTATGAGTACCAGTATTCTGATCAGTGTGTCTGATCAAAATGTTTTAGTTCCCCTTCTGTCATGTTTTCCTCCCATCTTGCTTTCCAAACCCCACCTTTATCTTATTGTTGGATTAAAAAAAAAAAAAGAGGTCAGATTGATGATGATGATACTCTTTCAATCTCCTTTCAGGGTGTGGGTCCCCAGTGGCTGCTGTACAACTTGGCAGGTCTGTATTGGCGTGTGCATGGTAACCTTTACAATGGTGTGGAGTGCCTACGTCGTGCAGTGGCAGCAGCACCTCCTGAGTGGCGAGATGTGCCCCTTGTCAATGTGGCAGCACTCCTCTACACTGCTGGACATATTGATGATGCTCTCACTCTCACACTACAAGCCATGCAAGTGGCAGATCATGAGGTAAGGACTGATTATATACTGTTGCTTACATGTGTTATTTACTTTGCTTGATAATATATTATTGGAAGATATACTGTAGTATTGATGTGTTCACTTAAGTCTCTGATAAGTGCTACTGTGACACGTTAAAGACCATAACATTTCTCCTCCCCACATTCACCTTTAGATTCCATTTCTTACACACATTCCCAAACTCATTCACCAAGCCTTACCGTTCCCCTTCGTCTTCACCTAACAATACAGTATCATCTGCAAACAACAGTACAGGGAGTTTCCAAACACTGCCGTCTCTTATTAAGGTCACTCCAATATCCTCTCCCCTACCTTGTATCTCATTTATAACCCCATCCATATACAGATTGAGCAACCATGGGGACATTACACATCCCCATTTCAATCCAACATTCAGATAGAAAAATTCACTCAGTTCACTATCCACACACACTGCAGCCTTAGCATCTTCATACATACTCTTCAGGGCATTTAACAACTTCCCATTTACTGCATATATCCCTAATACTTTCCACATTCCTTGTCTATCCACCCTGTCATATGCTTCTCCAAATTCATGAAGGCCGCATACAACTCCTTTCCCTTCTCTAGAGACTTTTCCACTAAAGACCTAAAAATGAATGTCTGATCTACACAACCTCTTCCCTTCCTGAAACCTCCCTGCTCTTCTTTAACTAATTCCTCTGTTATTTCCCTAACTCTGTCAATAAGTATCCTACCGTATACTTTTCCTATTACACTAAGAAAACAGATGCCCCTATGATTACCACACACTTCTTTTTCCCCCTTTTCCTTTGTACAGGGGAATAATTATCCCTGACTTCCAATCCTCAGGGACTCTACCTTCCTCCCAGGCCAATCTGCACATCTTCCATATTCATTCTGTTCCTATCTCTCCCCCATGCTTCAGCATTTTGCCACACACTTCATTATAATATACATAATATAATATCCATAAGAAGTACTCATACTATTTAAACCTGAATGTATGGTGTACAAAAATGTAGCTGGTCTATTTTCCCAGTGAAAATCATTCTGGTTATTCAGTTATCTCTTTGTAAAGACAGGAGAATCAATGCACATCAAAAGTCTCCTGTGCAAGTGATGTCGATTAAAGTCTTATAATATGTGATCTTATTATTTCCAGCCTGAGACAAACTTCCTCTTGGGTAATCTATACTGTGGTAAGGGAAACCTTACGGGAGCTTGGCATCACTACGAGCGAGTGTTGGCAGCAGCTCCGAATCATGCCCAAGCCCTCCAGTACCTCACTGCTCTTGCCTGTCACACACGCCCACCTCACCCTGCCCCACCGCTACCTACTTGTCACAACCAGGTTTGTATACAATTTTAATTTTTAATTATTGTTGCTGTCATGATTTTTTTTTTCTAATTTAAGTTTTTGAAGAAATATACACCACATGTGCTAAGTTAATTATCATTCGTGTATAATTCATTAGTACTTTAGATACAAACTGGTGTGTTCTTTGACTGTGTACCAGTGTATGCCGTCATGATTGACAACTCACACAAACATTAGGTCACAAAGCTCTAAGAAAAACATTAGCCTGGCCTGATTAAGAACACCATAACAGTGCAGTGTTCTGTATTAAGCAATTTAGATTATCTATTTTAAAAGCAAATTAGTAAATATGTTAGCCTCCATATAATTAAAAGGAATTTTCTAGGATTATGTAAATATTTACTTTCTTAATTGCAGGGTGGAACAGAGGATGGAGTGTGTACCTCCGATGGAGGCTGCCAGGCTCTCACCGACACATCTCCAAATGAAGAGAAAAGTAATTTGTTATCAGTGTTGTTATGTTGTGAGCTCAGTCGATGTCTGTGTTATATTTGTGGCTGTCATTTTGGGTATTACAGCCCAGAATTTTCAGTTGTGTGAGTGTGAACTAATATTTGACATGACATTGTTTAGGTAAGAGGGTTAGTATTAGGAAAGTTTCTTTTGAGTATGTCTTAAATGGATTTGGTTCGTCATCCTGTACATGTGTTAAGCAGCATTATGAATATGTAACAGACATGATATAGAATGTGCTTGATCTGTTAATAAATTGTATTACTTTTCAGATGATGACCTAGAAGAGGTGATCAGTATAGACCTTGATAATGAACTTGAGGAAGAATTAGAGGAAGAAGAAGTAACTCCAACCCCTGAGCCAGAGGTGTTAGAAGAGAACACCAAGGAAATAAGTGACCCTCAAGGACCTGAGACTAAGGTGGGGAATTAGAACCTGTGTGTCTGGATCGTTCATAGGCTTGTGTGATTATCATTTGATTATGCAATGAAAAATATTAAAATAAAAGTGTAGATTAAGCTGCTAAATAAACTTATATACAGTCTGTCAGTTACTACAGTTTCCTCACTGGCCTTGTCTCACAACCTTCATTTACAAGAAAAACTGCACATTAGCAGAAATTGTGAGAGGTGAAAAACTTGTCTGAGTATTTAGCATCGGACTGGATCCTCCAGAATATGGCTTAACACCCCCTGAGAGTCTCATTTTGCCCAACATTTTCAGACAAAATTTGGACCCAACTTTTTCAGACATAAGTTGGACCAAAAACCAGACTGATGATTTAGGTGCTTGATGTAGGGAGTCACAAGATGCCACACATTAACACTTCACTAAAGGTGGATTACCTTTATTACTAACGAGATGTGCATCAACACTTACCATTATTTAACAGTTTGAAATTATATATCATGCAGTTTTCATTTTGTGCTGAAGGGAGGCAGGATGCCATTGATTTCAAAATAGGTACCGGTATAAAATACCGTACTGTAATATCCTTTAGGTAATTGCACAGACCTTTAAATCATCACCTGAATGGAAACCACATAAGAGGAGATTTCACTGTGTGTGACATAGGTATACTACAGTGTTGCAAACTGTTTGTGCCAGTATTAATAAGAGTTACATTATTCATAACAGGCAGGACTCTCGAATAAGCAAATTCATGTGCGTATTGGCCTGGGCACTGAAGAATCAACTGCCACCTATCATGAGGGTGACAATGAAGCAAGCACAGATGCCCCACCAGCCATTGAGGACGACCCCCTACCAGATGTCCTCCTGAGGGTGCGAGAACGTGTGGCTTCACCTCCACCCCCTCCCCATGTGTGTGATCGTGCCAACAAGCTTAGTGATGTCAAACACTTCACATCCACTTGGCTGTCTGTCTCTGCTAAAAACATTGAGTGAGTTGCTTTTCTGCTTTCCCAGATTATCCTTTTGTAAACTGATTTTTTAAGCAATTATCTCCAGCTGAAATATCCTGTTTCTAGGTTTCTTTAGTTCTCATCTGGTTTCAGTAGTAGACTAGTCATATTGCTAAATCTATATTTTTTTATTGATCAATTTTTTTGTTATATAATGCTTGAGCAGAGTATTGTACAGGTTCACATCATTTATTTTTCTTTTTATAAACACTTCAGCATCTCTGAGTACCTGGCAGCCAGTCCTAGTGTCGGCACCCCATTGGAGGAGCCTATATGCCGGGGTGACCTGCCAGCATCAATGCACACCCTTGACCACCTGGCAGGAGTCAGACATCGCCGCCTCCTCCCACACTTCCCAGAGATGGGTCTGCGTGAGGCTCTCCAGACGCTTACAGACAGGGCTCCTGTCACTGTCGATCTTATGGCCACGAGGATTGCAAGGTCATTGCAGATGGTATGTATTTTTTTTTTTATTGCAGTTGATTGATTTATGTATTCTTTCTTACTATTTTTGCAGATTATCATATATATATGTGTAGCAGTATTTATAGTAGATCTAGGTGTTATATTTATTAGACTTTGTCATTAGCTGTAAGTTATCTTAGCATCCTCAAGCCAGGCTTGCACTCTACTCTCCTATTAATGTAATCTGTAATCATTTTTCAATAATTAATTATTTAAGTTGCTCTGCCAGTATATAGTCTATAACAATAATGTGTCATTTAGTACTTAGTATATAGTAGTCAAGCATTAACTTCTTTTGTATAATAACTTTATTTCCCAGCCAACTATAATACATAGCCTCCAAAATGAAAATGGGATTAAACAGAAATCTTTCTCATGTAGTTTTTTAGGTACCCTTCATCATACCCAATTTCTTCCCTGTTTTAATAACACGAACTTCATCAGGCATAGAACAGGAATTACTCTTAATTTGATCTTCCTAAAACTAATCTCCAGAATGAGACTTCATGGGTTGTTGCAACTGCTGCTGCATTATACTGGCGTGTTGTTGGCAGTGGAGAGCGAGCAGTGGACTGCTTGAGACATACTTTGCACTATGCCCCAAGACACATGAAGGATATACCTCTTATATCTCTTGCTAACATCTTGCATAGGTAGAGTACAACTTGCAATTAGTAAATAATATTAGAACTTATGGTCAGCTATTTCAAGTCTTGACAGAAAGTTAAGAAAACACATTCTTTGATGTATCATTTAGTAGCTTGCTTTAATATCATGAGAGTATAGTACATTACTGTATTTCTGAGCCTCAATATTCTTTCTAGTACAATAGTTGATGATAGGCTGCTGTTAACCCTGGCAAATACTAGCATGGGACTGCCATATACTGTAGCTGCAACCTTTGTACTGTTACTAGCCACACACTGATCACTCATAGGCAGCAAACTCAGATATGAGATTTCTTTGCCCTAGCAGTTCCAGAAACTGTTGAGAAGTAAGCTCCTGATATTTGCACTTAATATAGTTTCCATGCATTAAAAAAGCCTGGCTTGTTTCATGGCCAGTCCTTATGAGAATACATGGCACCATTATTACCGAATGAATTTTTCTTTGTGAGAGGATTACCAGTAGATTACATGTTTGTTTCGTCATGGTGTTCCCACACATCTCTTATAAAAGGCTTTCTGTGTTGTGTTAATTGGAGATTCATTTCATTAAGTGATATTATTGGGTCTTTGTTTCACTGTATATTTTTTGTGTTTACAGAGCTGGCCTGTACAATAATGCCCTCGTCGTAGCAAATATGGCATTAGAAATATCACCAAAATTTGTTGTGATACACTTCACTATGGCAAATATATATGCAGCAAAGGTGAGTTATTTTAAAAATTTAGTTATGAGATGGATGGTTGAAGTGAAGAGATGTATGGGTGAGGGTGATATGAGTTGGAGAGGGGATAGGGTGACATGGAGAGAATTTTTATTGTGGCCATCCCATCCAGGGTTAAGATGTCTGACTATGAATAGTTGGATAGAATTTAGTTATACCTTTACTGTAGTGAAAATAGTATAGTATGGAAGGAGGACATAGTATAGTACAACAGTACTGTTCAAGTAGCAGTAGTAATAGTAGTAGTAGTAGCAGTCATAGTCTTATGGTTCATGTGAAATGTGAACCTGGTTGACTAGGCTGATGTTGCCCTTCTCTAGTAGTCCACCATCCCCCATTCAGGCGGGTAGGGAGTTGAGAGACGTACCGGGTAAGTATAAATGCGCAAGAGAGCTGTCCAACTATATCGGTTCCATCACATGAAAGCTTCCTTCTTTGGTATATGCCTTATGTACTTGTATGCTTTAGCAATATCTCAGTATTTAAGTTAGCTACTGCAAATCTTCTCTGGGGGATAGGAAGCTGAGAGATATCTGTATAATAAAGCAGCTTTGCTGCCTAACAGTATTATATCGGTGCCACACATCGATTCATCCTTCTTCAGCACTGGCCTAGGAGGAGTGCAGTCCCATATTTATTCTCCCCCTCATATTATTGATTTTTGCCTTTCGCATGGTTTTTTCGAGTCCTAAGAATTGTATAAACTGATTTTCCCCTTTATTCCTGAGCATAATGTATTCCGTTAGTGTCAGAGCTATTGTGAAAAAGCAGACTGTATGGTATTAGTATTAGCATCAGTTTAGTTACCTAATTTTCAGAATACTGTACATGTATATTTGGTCTTAATATTCCTTTCAGGGAGACCTTGAAAAAGCAACAGCATTTTATCAGTCAACTTTAGCCCTACAATCATCATTTGAACCAGCACGAGACAGACTACGAGCGATTCAGTGTGCAACTCTAAATGAAGACACTTCATCAAAAAATTAGAAGTTGAGTTTGTAGCAAGAGGAAACATTCCCTAGTACCGAGGTTGGGCTGAGGTTAGCTTGACTTGATCAGCAAGAACAGATTACATCTGCATAGTCAAGAGTCACAAGGATCTCATATTGAGAGGTGCATAAAATATACAAGACTTGCTCATGTACTGGTATTGCAGTGTAGCAGTAGCTTGTATTATAATATTAGTTACAATACTGTACAAAGTAACATAGCCTATTAATGTTGTGTACAATATTAATTTTTTATTTCTGTTTTGCTCAATGAAAACCAAGTACTTTACCTGTGTTTTACATTGGTACTCTTCATATACTCAGACATAGAAAATAAGAATGAACAATTTTATTTGATGATAAATGTTATTTTAGTCTTCCTCATCTTTGATTCCATTTGAATTTCACTTTTAGGAATTGTTTACTGTTTCTCTTCTGTATGGATGTGCAGGTAGGTGAAACAATTGGGAACACATTGTACATTGCCTCTAATATAAAAGTCAATTACAAGTACATGTATAATACAATTGCAGTTTGTGGTATGATTATCCTTCAGTTTTCAGGTTGCTTACTAGAAAATAATGTTACACTGGTTGTTGAAATATGGTAGTTTCATAAAACCTTATTATTAATTGTTAAATGGCACTGATTATTGCATATGAACCAAGTAATTACAGAGGTGTGGAGGAGGATGGGTTTTGGAACCAACTAGAATGATAAAGCACATCCTAAGTAGTTATAGAGTGAGATCTGAAAGGATGAGTTAACATCAGTCCAGCAAATTATTTAATGGATCATTTTGGCAAATGCTGGCTGATGGAAATATGTTTTGTCTCAAAAGCCATTGCATTAATAAAACAAATTTTTGACACACCTGTGTAGGCATGACCTGGAATGATGTTTTAGTGACCTGATCTAATCTAATGGATCTAGAAAGACCAAAAAATATCTGAAAGATGTGATGTCATATCTAAAAACCAAATGAACTAGTAAGGCAAAATTCCACACACACCTTCATAGACACAACCTGAATCAATGTACAGGTATTTGATGGATATAAAGTGACCTGAAGATAAGAAGGATAAAATAATATAAAGCCCTCAGGTTGAAGGGTTTAATGGAGTAAAATGGTTGTAGAAGTGAAGATGATGCATTTAGAGTGATGTGAAGATTTTAGGCTAAATATAAAAAGATGAAGTTCAGTTCTCACCATCCCTTAGCTGACATCATCACTCCATTTATGCAGGTGTTTCATTTGGCACTTGAGATCCAAAATTTTGCTGCATGTAGGAATTTGGACATACAGCGGGTGCTCGCATAACGTGGGAATATTGTACCCTGAAGCTCCCACTTTATGGGCTTTCTGCATTATAGGGCCATACGTTTACATGTTAAAGGGTTTCATGGTACCTAAGCCAGGCCTAGGTTCACTATTTTTTTTTTTTTTTCCAGGACATGTACCTACCTAATAAAGACTTCATTACACACAAACATTGGAGGATTCCTCACCTTGAATGGAAGAGGTTGTGGGCTTCCTGGGGGGAAGTGGAATGGGGTTGTAAGGCAGGGCAGGACTCCTACTGGTCACAAAGATCACACAGAGCATGTGTGCAGCCAGACTGCAGGGAGAGGGTAGGCTCACCAGGGGCAGGAATGCTCAGTCAGCCGTGAAGACGCTCCATGCAGAGACGTGACAGCCATTCGTCATAGGCTGATGCAACCCGCAGTGTGACTATCACTGGCCACGTTGTGTCTGTGCCCACCGTGTTATGATCTTAGTTTGTTGCATTATGACTGTTTGATCCATAAATTGGGGTCTCTGGCCACGTTATGTCTATCGTCGCCATGTAGTATGGTGCTCAAAAAAATGGGCAACTTCCTTCACCTGCATAATGTCTATCATTTCTGCATTGTAACCAAATTTGGACATAAAATTTTTTCTCCCGCGTTATGTGAGTTTCATGTCATAGGATTGCGCGTAATGTGAGTGTTGACTATACTTTAGCCTCTTTGCTGGGCAGACATTTTTTTTTCATGTTATGCAGCTATGCTACTACCAGATGATTTTGTACGGCATTTCTACTGAACTGTAATAATGAAGAAATTATTTAAAAAAAAAAAAATTGGTTTTACGCCAGGTATCCCCGAAGGGCTAAGGCGTTACCCCTTGGTAGAGGACTTTGGATCAGAACGTGTAGCATTTTATGACCTGATGTCTACCAGTGACCCTTGGGTGGATTTGATCCTCCGACCCTTCTGTCAGAGCGGAGTGCTCTAATCTACTGAGCCTGTTACGGCTGTATAAAATCCCTACAGATTACAGTCTTCCCTAAGATAAATGAAAATGTCAAGAAGCAGTGAAGATAAAGTACAGTAATAATAACAATAGCTCTCAGACAGTGCAACGTCCTTGTCCACCTTTTGGTCCCGAGACAACATTTAACTTTATCCTACTGCCATGACCTTCAACTGATTGATTTCAGATTACTTCACCCTTGCCTGACCATTAACATTTCTACTTAATTTGGTTCCAATTAGATCAAAACTATTTGAGATGACATGAGTATAGTTCTAAAAACTGAATCTTTTTTTTCTTGGCTAATCCTCAGACCTTTTACCAGGTTTGGCCCAACTCAAATAAAAAGTTTGAAGCTGAACATTGACCTTGACCTTTGACAAATTGTTCTCAAAGTAGAATCCCTTCATCTTTGATTAACCCTGAACCCTTTCACAAAGTTTGGTCTGAATTAGATCAGAAATTTTTTTAAGTTGATTTTGCTATGTGGCCTTGACCTTTGAATAATTGTTCTAAACAAAAGGTCCACCCCCTGGCTGACCCTCAACCCTTCTACCAAGTGAGGTCCAAATCAAATAAAACTTTTAGTAATTTTGTTTACACATAGACAAGCAGGAAAGCAACTGCCCCTGCAGGGCTGTCCTGTGCAGTGAACTGACGTTCCCTTATGGCAGACAGTGCAGGGAAGAGTGTGGAAGTTTGTTTCCTGGATGGATGCTACATCTGTATCTCTGCCCATATACTGTAAAAGAAACATAATTGTAGGGACCTCATCACCCTGTTATTTGGTTATATGGGGTCTGCTCAGCCAGGCAGATTGGGGTTACTCAACAGCAACACATAGACACACATGGGTTGAACTTTAACCTTGCCCCTTAACCTTTGCCATTAACTGATTGCTCTTAAAATCAAATCTTTACGTTCTTGCATTACCACTAACACTTCCATAAAGTTTACACTGGATTTAAATTGTTTGATCTGACCTAGCCATGTGTCCTTGACATATGGCCTCTTCCGATTAGCTTGTCCTTGAACTCTGTTCTCAAAATCGGATCTTTCTCTTTGCCTTACCCAGAACCCTTGCATGTACAGTAGTTTGGTCTTAACTGGATTATAACATCTTAAGTTGACCTTGTCGTGTGACTTTTACCTTTGGCCAATTCATTTTAAAAATCCATTGGTCAATCCATTGGCTAATTTTCAAGCCTTCCACCAAGTTTTGTCCAACTTTGACCAAAAAGTTTTAGTTTTATTATTTACACACACACACACACACACACACACACACACACACACACACACATGAGTAAAACAATCCCCGCCCTTTCTCGTGATTGCAGGTGTAATGGCGTCATTGGATTCAGGAGGTTAATGCAAGCAGTCTAACAAGCCCTACAACATGGGAAGAGAGAGGTACGGATGTGTCGATTTCACAGTATCGTCGATTGTTCAAATGGATTAAGTACGTCCATATGCTGAAATCGTGTTTATATGAAGGGCATGTGGATGTGTATGCCTGTGAGGTAGAGAGAAGCTTCCTGGGGCTTGAATGGTAAGAGAATGAGTGTGACTCATTTAATGGCACATATTTTTCGTTGGTTTTTGTCTGTCAGTTTGTTTCTTGCTGTCTAGACCCTACGTTGCCCCAACATAGGTAGAACAAGAGGTCTGGATGATGATACAGCCATTTCGTGAGTTGACCCTCTGCAAATGTTAGGAAGATGATAATGATTCCTGCTTTTCATAAAGACTAAAAGCAGTACTTGGGTCTAGTATTCGCTTTATTCCTGTATGCATCACTTCTTACCATATTGATGTAGTAGCCTTGTATCCGCGTTCTCAGGCGAAAGTAGAGCAATGTGTTTCTTGGATTTTTTTTTTTTTTTTTTTGTTACTAAATGAAAACGGGACCTTTTCCTTTTTGACATTTTTATGGCGAAGATGCAGTTTTTTCTTGGAAGACGAAGAAATGACTTACTGAGTGAGGATAAGAGTACTTTCTTTTTCTTACATTTTTACGGCAAGACTAAAAAACTGTAGATAAAAACGTTTTGCCTGTCAATACAGTTACGTTTAGCTGAGTTAATATGTATGCCTAACTTACAGTCTGCGGTACTGTTATCTCCCTAGTGTTCTCTGAAGATTAACGTGCTCCAACCGAATGACGCTCTAAGGGTTTACACTGGGGGGAAGGTTGGGGTTTATTGTTCATATGGTGACTCAAGGGCGAGCGAGGTTGGTCATTTCCATTGAATAGTAGCCTAACCTTATGATGGGGCAAAAAGGTACTGATAGATAGACAGACGGAAACAAAGGACGTCTTAACTACTGCATGTGTGGGATGGTTCACTAGTTCGACTTTTCCTGTATGTGTTAACGAAAACTCGGCAAGATATTTAGGTATATAACAGTATAGATGACATTGATTTGCCTGTCTACTGCACGAGGGTATTTAAGGCAAACGATCTAGTTTTCCTAAGTCTTACTCTCCCCTCAACATACAACCGGCATTAGTTTACTCCCACGTTACTGGTAGTATTGAAGAGGGACAAGAGGGAAACTTCTTAACACCTCTTCCTTGGCAATTTCTTCTGCGTCCCAGTAATCTCTTGTGTTACTGATGCAAACCATGCCGGTATTAAACCCATATAAATAACAGTCGAGACTGAAGGTGCAATACGCAAAATAAATCGCAAAGGCAGATCGAGGTGTTACCAAACCTCCCATGCCCTCTGTAATACAACCTTTACAGTGCTTCTTAAAGTGGATGAATAGCAAAATGACAAGCAACAGTGGCTGACCTAGAAAGCATCATAATTTCAAATGACCCCTCCCCCCTCTTGCTGCCCTCTACCGTCAATAATCGAAACTAACTCCACAGTGCGCCGAGGTTAGTGATTGCCATTTACGGTAACGAAGGTGAGAGCGGTCAAGTACGGTACTGCGTTTGACTTCTTGGTAATTACACTTCGTTAAACTGTGTGGTGAAGTAACCAGCGCTACAGAAGTCATAAGCAATATATTTCAACATCGCTACATCGTTTACGTGTCGTTTGAGTGGATGCTATGTTATTCGGTGAGTTAATTCTAGTTCTTATTTCCCGGAGTGCATCATGCTGGATGGAAGGAAGATGGAAGTCTTTAAAAAAAAAAAAAAATCCCTCGAATAAGTAACCAGCAGTGTATTTTGACCTAATAATTCTTGCTTAGTCGGTACGTATAATCTGTTTTAACTAACAATTTAATTTGAGTGAAGCTTAGTGATACAGTGTGAGATAAATCACTCTTGTTCATCACTGTTTTTATTCGTACTGATGCTGCGTTCTGACACGGGATGGGTGGTTATCATTAGCCATGGAAGGTGTTGCCAAAGGAAGTGAATGTGACCCAAGCATATATACCAAGGCATACTAAATACCCTCTGACGTGGAAATCAGTCACAACACACACACACACACACACACACACACACACACACACACACACACACAATCATCTAGCAGTATTAAAAATCAAATGAAAAATGTCTTCTGTCTAAAATGGTTGACCCAGCAGTGGTAACCCGACAGAGTGAATTAACCTGACCTCTGTTATTTATTTATTTATTTATTTCTATATTTCCAGGATTCAGTGCGTGTCTACAGTACTATGGATGAATTATATGTACATACAGTGTTAGGTGCTTTATCCGGTGTCCAGGTGCAGACAGATGAGGTAAGTGATCAGTACTGATTTTATGGTCGGGGTATTGGTTGGCGAGTAGTTGGTGCCATAGATTTACTTTGAGGGATTGATAAAAAGAATACTACCTACGCATTCCCAGTATTTTGAACAAGGTTGCTACTAGGGACGAGAGCGAAGGATTGTATGACTGAGAAGGAAAGCACCTTAGAATCCCCCTTGACTACTGCAGGCAACCGTCGAGTTTACCATCCAGGTCCCATTTTCCATTCTATAGGTGCGAACACGTTAGGGTAAAGAGATTTTGGCCCAAAGGTAAACGAACCCGGGACCTCTCGGTTGTGGGCTGAGTATGCTTCTGATTGATTAGGCTACATACTAAAAAATTGGACTCCCCTCCCCTTTTTTTCTTTTTTTAATGGGGCAAGGATGTAGCGACGAGACCTCACCATCCACCACAGGGTTTGAAAAATACTTGCAGTTTTTGTCACAAGAGAGACAAAATGATATCGTACTTTTTTCCTTTATAAATTCACGGAGAGATAACTGAGTTTTGCACTAGATCTCTTCTACTCCGTGTCACAACGGAGAGAGGGTTAGCTGATATGAGACGAAAGTTTAATTGGTGCCGTGGGAATTTTGAAATACAGTATACTGAGTTCATTGAAGATCTCGTAGTGAGTTGCAACCGTCGGCTTTATTACATTCAGTTGACACGATGTTATGATTTGCCAGGTACCGTGACAATATCATATACTTACTTTGCCACCCATCGTGCCATATTTACTCAGGTACGTTATGTAAAATCCACATAGAATACCACATGAGGCATATTACCCCCAATAACGAAAGAAGGTAGGGGATATTTGGAAACTGTGTAGTCAATCCACCTGAACATCGTGTGCTTTGCGAGTAATTAGCTTGACCAGGTAAATCCAAGAAGCATATTCAAAGTAGCCATAGAAAGAAAATACATTGAAAGATCGTGCTATAAGCAAGAGTGTCCAAGAAAACAAATATCCTGAAATCCAAAGACTATCCTCAAAAATCCTCGTCCCAGATGCCCGCGCGATCCGCCCAGGTGAGTCGTGACGTCACAGGCTGAAGTTATATAAGGGCCGGTCCCCTCGCCTCAGCATCCACTCCCCAGCCCCGCGTACATGAAGAGGGTGAGGCCGTCGGGGCGTGGCGTGGACTGTGGTGTTTTTGTGACCAGTGACTTTTTTACTCCCCAGGCAGCTGAAACTTGAATTTAGATACAGTAATGCTAAATGCCGGAACTGTGACAACTGTGAACCGTGAACGAATCGTACGAGCATACAGATGAATATGAAGTCGAAATTACGAACCTAGTGCAAATCGCGAAAGGAATAGCTGAACTCTTACCTCCCTGGTTGATGGAACCCGTATTTAGGTGTTCAGTAATGCTGAAGTCCAAAATTGTGATAAAAATAAACTATGTGATCAATCGAATACACGTGAACTTACAATCCCAGTGCAAAATCACGAAAGAATTAACCACACTGCATTACATAACGAGGAACTATAAAGGCCAGAATTTAGAATACAGTCCCAAACTAATAAAAAAAAAGTGGATTTTGCCCGAGTGTGTGAGTGCAAAGCAGGTGTTCTGTGTACCCTCCTTGCCAGAGAACCAGTTAATTGTACTCTCAATCGATGCGTGTGAGGATTAATCACACGCTGATTAAAATGCTGTGCTTCACCCGTGCGAGGTGGCAAAACATGCAGGCTCTGAGAAACTTGGTGAATAACGAGATACTCTGTGGGGACTCTCTAAGGACGAGCTGGAGGGAAAAAATTATGCCTTCCAAAACATCAGCATAGTAGTCAGCATCCACAACATTATAAGGAAAAGAGACGTCAAAGTACACAGTCACTAAAATATAAGAATGATACTGTACTTTAAATTTATTGTATCTTAAACTTTGGCGGCCATTAGGGACTATAATTGTGGTGATGGTGTGGTGTTGTGGTGTCAGTATTTGTGTTAAGGGTGTTTTGCATTTGGATTTTTTTTTTTTTTTTTTTTCATCATTAGGGGAGACTGAATCTTGTAGTACCAATGTTTACTCTGAGTTAGCTGTATCAGGAATTTCAGCAGCCGTAATAGCCTAGGGACTGAAGTGTAGCGTAGTGCTGTCGTGTTCGTGTGTGACAGAGGGATGGTATATATTGGGATAGTTTGGTTTATCGTCAGAAAATGAAGATTGTGATAGAAGTACAAGTGGCATGAATTATGACCGTGACAATATCCGTAACCTGTTCACTCCGATGACGTACTGTAGTTTTTTTTTCCTTGCTAACTTCTGACCACTTCATTCCGGTTAAGGTCTTACTGGAACCGTAGGGGTTCTGTCTGTCCTTTATTGAACTCTTCACCACGAGAGGTCTTTCCTCACCTGAATAAAATCGTCTGGAGGCAGCAAGAATGAAATTAAAAAAAAGATACATAGCTAGAGTGTGGGAGCTGAGAGTTAGGTAAAGGATACTAACCACGGATTCCCTGCGTGGCTTAAAGAGGCAGCTAAAAAGGGATGGGCAAGGACGGAGGGGGTGGAGGAAAACCATCTTTGCGTCTTGGCATTGGCGTGGCATATGGTAACCTCACCGCCCCAAGAACTGTGTTGCAAGCAGCCTTGTAGCTCCCATTACACAAAAGGAGAGAGAATGTTCCCTACACTTCCTTCTTCTCTGATTCATAACCTAAAAGAAGTCAAAGGGGAGTTTTCTTGTTCTCCCCATCTCATCATTACTTGGCATATAGGGCTAAAATGACGATGATGATGATATATGTAGTGTTTCATGGTAGTTTTTCCATTGTCCAAGCAAGAGGGAGGAGTGAAAATGTGGTGTTGAGATCATGATGTGTGATGGTATGTGTGGTGAGGTGTGTTGTGGTGACGATGTGTGGTGATGACTGTGGTGATGTGTGATGATCTGTGTGTTGTTGTGACGACGTGTCAGGTGGGGTGCTGTGGTGATGATTGTTGAGGCGAGGCAATGTGATGATATGTGGTGTGGTGAAGTTAGGTATTGTGGCGAGTGTATCTTGAAGCGTGGTGTTGAGGTGGGGGGGGGGGTTGTGGTGATCGTATGTAGTACAGTGGTGAGCGAAAGAGACCACTCGTGACCAGCACTTTGGCAGGGACGTATGGAGTCATCATCATCAGCAACATCGTCATCAGCGTCGTCGTCTGTCCAGAAATGTTGCACCAGTGAAAAATATTGCACCTGATTTTGCACTCATTTTTCAGCCTCTCAGATTTCTCCCTCACCCTCTTTTCTTTCTCTTTCTCTTTCCTCTCTCTTTTTTTATTACATGCATTTTCCAGTTTGTCATCATCCATCTTGCTCATCATCGTCTTCGTCTTTCTGTTCAAAGATGTTAGACAGATGGAGGTTGCTACACCATATTTTGCAACGTCTTATCAGTCTTTCAGATATAGCGCTCTCTACCACTCACTGATTCACATTGCACAGTTTTTCCTCTCCTCCATCTTTACATGAACAACAGTTGCACACTCATCAAACCCTTCAGTACGATTATGCCCGTAGACTATTGATTCCTTCAGTATATTGTCGCATTTTTTGTTATTTCTATATGATTTATTTATTTTTTATTAATTTATACAAGCAAACTATTTCATTCATGTTTTGTTAAGACCTTTCGTAGTGAAGTGGTTAATTGGAATACGGTAAAGCACATTTCGTCATACAGTTCTCCAGTTTCTCATACTTTCTCATTTACCCACTTCTTTTCATTAATAGGCCACTCTCTCTCTCTCTCTCTCTCTCTCTCTCTCTCTCTCTCTCTCTCTCTCTCTCTCTCTCTCTCTCTCTCTCTCTCTCTCTCTCTCTCTCTCTCTCTCTCTCTCTCTCTCTCTCTCTTTTCTTTACAGATCACTATCGACGGCAGACTAATTTAAAGATATTGCACACTGTATCTTGGCAATATTTCCGGTTATGTAAATTCTCTCTGGTACTCCCACATTCTCTGATTAACATTCCACACACCGCCTCCATTTTCCTATCGCTGAAGATCATTATCCTCGTCAGACAAATTAGGAAATATGGGTCACTTTTTCTTACAGTATAGCTTATTCTGCAAATTTGCTCTCGCACTCTAATTTTTGGGCTACATGTCACTTCTCTCGGTTTTTATTGCTTCAGTAGTCGACTGTTTACTTGAATTACTTTGCAGTTACTTCAGTCGAAGTTGGACGGAGATTATGTAGTCATCTGTGTTGGTTTGTTGGGGTGTCTGTTTGTAAGCTGTCTCACAAAATCGTTATCGGATATCAATGAAATCTACCGGATAGGTTGGAAATATTTCAAGGAAGAATTAGTTAGATTTTGAGATGGATCCGGATCCGGATAAAGAAATAAATAATACATTTTATTGTCGTTGGCGGAGTAATGTGCTCTTTGAGTGCATTCTAGTTTCATTTTGTGCCACTTGAGAATATGTAGTTTGAAAAAATGGCTGTCATCGTGCTGATGGTGCTAACAGTATATGCATAGGTTTCTTGAATTCATCGAGATTGGTCATATAGGTGCAGTTTTCTTGGCGTGTGGTCATACCGGAGCATTTCCCCCTTTCTGGATGCTGGCCCTTAATTACTGCGTGTCTCCTTGTCATGGGAACCCCTTGTGCAACACGTCACTGAGATTGACACGCAAAATACGTAAGATTATCCCTCCCCCCACACTCCCTTTCTCTCGTCTCCCCCCTCACAAGAAGAAGGAACTGGTTAGAATTATGCCTATGGATTTTTTTTTTTTTTTAATCAGACTTTGTTTCTCTAGTTTTTTTTTTTTTTTTTCTGGAAGGGTTAGATAGAACTCTCATATATCTCTCCAGTATTACGGCACTTTTCTATGCGTTATAAAATATCTGGTGTTAGCAAAAATGATATACAAAGAGTCATCAGCATAACGAAAGAAGTAATTGCAGTGACAGGACCTCCTTGTGCAACATGTCAGTGAGGCTGACGCGCAAACTACATGAAATTATCCCCCAGCTCCTTTCTCTCGTCTCCTACAAGACAAAACTGGAATTAACAGTGGCTTCAGAGTGCTCGTATCATGCCTCAGAATCGTCGCGTCACCACCTCGGTTTCACTTTATTTTTATTTATGTATCTCGTGAGGGAATGTTGTTTTGTTTGGCTCGTGCCTTCGGGATAGTAGTTCGTTGTGAAGGTAACATAACTGGGGCATCATGACGAATCCGTGACCTTGATCCAGTACTAAATCTGGTGTCAGGGAAAAAAAAAAATAGCTAAGAATGTGTAGCTGTTGTTCTTGTTCATGTTTTTGTTCTTGTTATGGCTCCGGGCTCATCAGGACATGAACACAGTGGACTGCAGGCTGAACTTGTCCTTCTCTATCTTCCTTTCGGGGCACAGGGAGGGAGCCGAGAGGTGTTTGCATAGCCTTCCTACAGATGGCACCACATGAAGACTTCCCTCTGTAATACTTTTTGCATCACTCTGGGCTCAGCTAAATGGACCTAGATACCCGTGAACGATATTGAATAAGACGCGCTCTCACCTGGAAAATATATTCAGTCTAGCATACTCTGACATTTAGTAGCAGTGTGTTGGGTAGGCATTATACTTCTTGGCTGGATAAACGAGAGAAAACTATTATCTGATGGCTGAGTTGATCATGAATATTTATTTTTGCGTGGAATCTAAGGTGGATGAAATTTTGTTTATAGACACTGTGACCTTGTGAGTGAGGCTGGGTGTGGTGATGGTGGTGGGTGAGGCTGTGTGTGGTGGTGGAGGTGGGTGAGGATGGGTGTGGTGGTGGTAGAAGTGGTGATGGTGGAGAGACTGTGTGGTGATGGTAAAGATGATGGCTGTTGTGGTGAGTGAGGCTGGGTGTATTGATGACGATGGTGGTGGGTGTGATAGTGAGTGAAACTGGGTGTGGTGATGGTGATGCGGATGGCTATAGAGGTGGTTTTGGTGGAGATGTAGATGGTGATAGTTCTGGTGGAGATAGTGGAGGTGCTGCGATCCTCCTGCTGCTGTCGTGGTGGTGGTGGTGGGTGACGGTAGGCCTTGCGACACCACCCTGGCTCAACTGAATATATTAAACCGATTGAGTAAGTCAGCTGGTCCAATACTCCCAGGGTGCTCTCAGATGGCCAGTGATTTTCTGGAGAATTGGGGCGTCTTGTGTGGGAGTTTGGTAGTGTGTATTCTGGTGACGATACTCTTAACCTAGATATTTGTTCTGCGCAGATCGTGAACCTGTGCTGGCAGCCTGTTTTCAAGGTTCAGTAGATTATATGTTAGCAGATGGCGACACAAAAACATAAACACGAGCACGCACGCACACACACACACACACACACACACACACACACACACACACACACACACACACACACACACACACACAGATATATATTTACTTTTCTGTTTATTTATGTATTCATTTCTTCGTTTATTTATTTACGATGAGATAATGTACAAACTCTTTTCATGACAGGGTTGATACTGAACAGTAATTTGGATCACATAATTAGTTGCTGTCTTATTTGTCCACACCTGTCCTGCCTTCCATCGGGTACTCTTCTTTCAAGACACTAGTAGTCCTCTCATGAAGTAAAGTCTTGGCTAATTCCCAGCCTTTTGGAGCAACACTCTCAGCTCCACCTTCCGTGCCGTGCAGATTCACTCTCAATTCCACCTTCCGTATCATACAGATCCACTTTCAATTTCACCCTCCTTGCCGTACAGATCCACTCTCAGCTTCACCTTCCGTGTCATACAAATCCACTTTCAATTTCACCTTCCGTATAGTCGCGAAATTCACCGGATGTGCTCACGTCTGGCGACCCACTTGTGTGCAGGCGCGGGCAATCTCAGGATGTCCAGGTCTCGGTCGTGGTGTAATGTCAACGTAACGCAGGAGCCGTGTGAAGGCGTGGCGTAACGGAGGGTTTCACAAGCTGGACCACGCGAGGAGGAGCAGGAGGAGGGGTGCATGGATCGAGGTGTAGCACAGGTGACGCTCTGGTAGCATCGTGCAGGGGAGCAGTACAGGTGCATCTTGACCTCGGGAAAGAACTGGCTGCTCCTCTTTCAGATCTGGCAGTGAGAGGAACAGGGAAAGGAAGTGTCGTGTTGTGTTACAGTATCAAAACATCCATTGTCGTAATTACAACACAATATCTAAAATAAATCAGGATTTGTCTTTTCTGTATTATGGTAGAGTAGCTGAAAACCCGGAATTTTTTGTCGTATTAAAACAGTGTATCAGAAAAACAAGAACTTTCTGTCGTGTTATAGCGCCATATCTAAAATTCTTTGCTTTATGCCGCATTGTAAGACAGTATCTGAAAATCTGAAACTTTTGGTTGTAGTATAGCACAGTATCTGAAAATTTAGAACATTTTTATCACACTGCAACCTAGAATCTGAAAATCGTAAACTCTTGTGCATGGGTGACCTTATGTTGTGAATGTTTCTCTTTTAGCTTTGATTTCGACAAACCGAGACACAGCTCTCGAACCTAAGGCGTGGCTAAATAAGTATACAAAACTGTGGTGTCTTCATCCTGGACCTTCAAAAAATCTTCGTGGAATACTCAAGAACTTTTCGTGAAGAACTCAATTAATTAACCCCGAAAAAACGAGAACAACGACCGAAACGACGCAAAGGACATAAAGGAATTACTTGAGGAGTGGAAGAGTTTATGGAGGACTCGCCTTATTAATTTCGAAAAACGACCACGACACGAACGAACGGAGATTTAGAGGAAGTTACTTGAGAAGTGGACGAGTTATTGTTTAGCATGATCCGAGGACGGGACAGACGTGGAGTGTGACCTCGAAGGATAAGGTGCTCCTGCCGAGATGGGGCGGACCTCGGCAGCTGTCACACTCGTCCTCCTTTTGGGTAAGTCGTGTTCATAATATATATACTGTATATATATATATATATATATATATATATATATATATATATATATATATATATATATATATATATATATATATATATATATATATATATATATATATATATATATTAGTCATTATCACTCTTTAATGATATTACCATCACTCCTTCCACTATTCATTCTCTCCGTTTCAGCACACTGACATATCCCTTTGTTCTGTGCATTATATTGCTGTCACATCAGAATAGCTCATATAACGTCTTCCATTGCCACACCTGGTAAAGAAATCCCGGCGAACTTTTGCTCATACCTGCACATTCTAAATAAATATAAATTAATGGTATGATTTAGTGTTTCCTAAGTTAAAGGCATGATTCATTGTTTCCTCTATTGCAACACTGTTCGTATTCCATGTTGCAAAATAGGACTGTTGATGCTGAAACCCTAACTGGGAAGTTGATGAAAGTTTACGAGATGTTTGCACTTCAGTTTAAAGTTTATGCCTTTCGACACCAAGGACATTGGTGCCAACGTCTCAGTTAAGGAAGTTAATATATGGTGAGGGAGATTCTTTACCATTCTGCCTTATTTATACTGAAGTGCCATTCAGAGAAGTTGTTATAATGTTCTGGGATATAAATAGTTACAATTCATTATTATCATTAAAAACAGTAGCGTCTGTGAATTAGTCTGCTGTATATAAAAGCTGCCCCAACTTTCTTCACTCCGATCTGTCTTTTGTTAGCCTTTTGATTTGCAACCTAGTAAATTATTGAATACCATTCCCATGCCTCAAAGGAAATCATCTTTCAGCAACAACATCATTAACATCGCATTATAAAAGACTGGAGTATATATCATGTTTATTTTCCACGCATTTTGTTGGGGTATTGACCTTATTGACTTCACCTTGTACGGGACTCTGTTATCATCTCTGGCGTTCTTTCTTTCTTTTCTTTTTCTTTCCATTTTTTTCTTTGAGTGTTAGATACAGCTTTCATTTATTTTCACAACTCGAGGGATTAAATACAGCCATCATTAGTTCCTCTGTTGCTTTGGTACTCTACTAACTCGAGCCAAATGTCTGACAGTACTAAGAAAATAATATACAAGTTTCATTTCCTTATAAAGTTGTGAAACCAAAAGGCCACCAGAACGCCTTTGAGATTCGATCCGGTATTCCAAGATCAGGTAGCCAGTCTTAGCTGATCGACTTGACTCTTGGATCAGCTCGAGTCCTAGGTGACCAACTTGAGTCCTCCTGTGTCCACCCTTGCGATTTCTCAGTATTAATCTCTCTAGAAATTCTTACCTAAGATTTATTACTGCAGAAAAGACAAGAGACGTGGGTATATTTTGCTCTCTTCATTCATTTTCCATCATGCTAAAGGGAAGGAATTATTTTTTGCTGGAAGAAATATTAAGATTTTGAATTGTTCTTTGCCCTCCTCGTACAAACAAATCCAGCTATAACAGATCTTCGTTTTTGCCGAAGGAGAGGCTTGGGAAAATTCTGCACATCCCCATTCCTTGACCTTCTCACAAAAGCAGATCTAGTTATGATTGGGAATGGTTTTTGCAGAGGCATGCGGATGATTCTGTGCTCTTCCTCCTTTCCATGCGTCCTTCCAGCAAACAACACTCTCATTCACACGTGGGAATGGTTTTTACTGGATGAAATTAAAGGCTTAGGAAAATTGTGTGCTCTTCCGCCTTTCCACGTCTTTCCAGCAAAACAGATATCAGTTACACCTGGGACTATTTATTTATTTATTTATTGTTGAAAGAAACTGTAAAAAGATCCCATTCTATCAAAAAGACAAAATAATCTTAGTTGTAAATATATACTGTTCTGTGGAAAGAGTCGTGTTAGGATTCTTTATTCTCTTTTCCCTGTCCTTTCAGTAAAACAGCGAATCCTGTACTCATTTCACTTTAGATTAGCCTAAAATTGATAACTCTCCATCTTGAATGCTGAGCTATAACAAGGGATTAAAACAGTAACAGCGCTAGTCACGAAGAAGTGCTATGGATCGTGTGTAGAGCCATACTGTATTGTCTTACCACGCCATCGAGATACAGGAAATAAGCTGCAAAAAGGACGATGAAAGTCAAGATGGAAGACACGCATAGAGTTACGTCAAGGTACTGATCGAAGCCTTGTTTGTGAGTCGGTCTAATCTTCCTTCTCCCTCACGTAATCACCGTAATGTGAACTCCGTGCGGTAAGGGACGCTGTGGCATTTGATCCGTTAACGGGAGAGAAAAGGCCAGAGTGTTCTGTTTGTCATTTTTTTGGCGATAATTGGGCCTGATCCGTTTGTACTGAGACTGGTTATAAGGTTAAAATGTCCGGTGGGGTGAGGGTGAGGGTGGGTGGATGGGTGCTGGGGTGTGGGGGTGATGTGGATGGCTGGAGTGTGCCTGGATGGGTGAGAGTGAGGATGAAGGTGTGGGTGTCGAAGTGTGTAGGTGGATGGGTGTGTAGATAGTTTGAGTGTGATTGGATGAGGAAGGTGTGGGTGAGGATGAGGGTTAGTGAGCGTGGGTGTGGATGGGTGGGTGTGAGGTGAATGCTGGATTGTAATTAGATGGGTGAGCGTGAATGTGAGTGGGTGTGTAAATGCTTTGAAGATGAAGGGATATAGGAGACGTGGGTGAGCATGAAGTGTGGGTGTCGTAGGGTGTAGGTGGTTGGGTGTGTAGGTGGCTTAAGTGTGCATCGATGTGGGAGTGGATTTGGGATGAGGGTGTAGGTGAGTGGACGTGGGAGGAGTGGGTGTGGAGTGGAGGATTACGTGAATGTGGGATATGTGGATATGGTAGAAGAGCAGGTGGGAAGATTTATGTTTAGCGAGGATGATAGGTGCATGTAGGAATATGGATGAGAAGTGGTGAGTGGATGGCTGGGTGGATGAAGCTGGCGGGAGGATGACTGGGTGGATGGGGGTTGTTGGGAGGTAGAGTGGTTGGGTGCGAGGCAGAGTGGTTGGGTAGGTGGATGAGGGCTGGTGGATGGGAGGAGGGTGAGTCAGGGTCGGTGGGGTCAAACTGTGGTATACCGGTATGTTATAAGAGGAAGGTTATTCAAATCATCAAAATCAGTTAATTTCTTTTAGGCATTAAACGCCATAAGTAACTGAATGAATATGAAAATTAATTCCAAACTATTACCTATAAATGTTTCACAATTATTTTTCCCTCAGCTGAGTAAAATCGTCTGGTAGTGGCTCTCTGTGGATCTGAAGGGGCAGGGTGGATTTAGGGTGTGTGTGGGTGGATGGAGAGGGTGTAGGTGGGTGTGGAGCTGATGTAAAGAACTGTGGGTGTAAATAATGTGGATGAGTGTGGGCTGTGTGTCGCAAGAAAAATATAATTATGCTGGAAGGGAGAGAGTAGGTGGGTGGAAAAAGTGTGGTTTTGGCCTGGTGGTGTGGATACGGGGAAGATGTAGATATGGAGTAAGGATGTGGGTGTGGATATGGTCTTAAGTTGAAGGTGTAGATAAAGGTCGAGTGAGTGGATGTGAGGTAAAGATGTGGATCTGAGTTTGGAATAAGGGTGTGGATGTGTATGGATATGTGTGTGGAATACTGATGGGGGTGTGGGTGTGGGTGAAACTACAGTGAGTGTGGGGTTGAGAGTGGATGTGGTTATGAGAGGTGGTGTGGATGGATAAAAAGCACAAGCATCATTATCTAAGCACGCGGTGAATGCGGGATAAAACTGTGTGAGACTGAGAAGTGAAAGTGGGGGTGGGCAAGCTTGTGTCAGGGTGGGTGAGGGACCAGTTGGGTCACACTGAGTACAAATGCAAGTAAAAAAGAAAAAAAAAAAAAGCCAAAACATAAAGTCAATGCAACAAACTAACCAGCTTATTCTCAAAAAAAAAAAAAAAAAAATCAATGATAAATACAAAATTATAAACAGCAGGATCTATTGGTGGACCCTTCACTACGATTATCTCTTTATTTTTTTTTTTTCTAACTTGCTGTATTCAGCTTAACCCTCTCAGTCTGGTGACCAATTTTCAAAGTGTATTCTTGCTACTTCCAGACAATTTTTTTCTCAACTTAGGAAGGATGTCTTGATGTGAAAGGATTTTGAGAAGGAGCAAAAGTACAAGTTAGATTCTCTGCCCCTTGATTAGTGTCATCAGGTAGCGCCAGGTGTAGTGGGGAAGAGAGACAACAGGTAAAGGTGTGCATTTACGACAAGTAAGTGACGTCAGGGCCCAGGTGAAGACAGGTGTGACGGTGTATGGAAGGACATAAATAAACGGATATAATTCAGATAATTTATTAATAGGTGAGGTAGCAGGGAATAACAGGTAAAAATGTGAAGCTAGATCAGATTAGTGAGGGAATAGGTATAACGGGGGTAGTACAGCAGGTGAAGATGTGGTGTTAGGCCAGGTTAATTACAGGTGTGATGTGCAGGTGTCAGACAGGTAAAAGTGTGCAGTGAAGCCAAATTAGTACGGGGACAGGCGGTGACATTTGTAAGATGGTGTGTGTGTGTGTGTGTGTGTGTGTGTGTGTGTGTGTGTGTGTGTGTGTGTGTGTAAATAAGCAATAAAGTAGGTAAATAAGTAAGTGAGTAAGTAAATGAGTAAGTAAATAAGCAATGGGCAAGCCAGCAAGCATCATGTCGCAATGTAGATTACCTTCTCTCCCTCCCTCTCTCCTTCATTTATCTTGCACCATCTTCCGTTCTCCTTTCAGTTCCTTTCTCTTTCCTCATACCCATTTTTTCCACTCTCACGTTCAGATTCCTTCATTCTCGTTTATTTTCTTTCAATATCATCGCTGCAGTGAGACAAGGGAGTGTGATTTCTCATTTTTTCTTTCTAACTTGTGGCACACGTTGGTAGGGTTAGGAAAGGGGTCAAATGAAAGTTTTGGAAGTGGGAGTGAGACTAAAGATGGCTGATAAATATATGGACTATTTCTCGTCTAATATATGCAGATGATTTGTTTGCTCTAGCGACTGAGATGTCTGTAGACTGGTGGAGAGTACTGTGAGCATTTAAGAGCTCTAGTGTATGAACGAGAACAGAGGTATCAGTAGAGTAATGATTGTTTTCAAAGAGGGTGACTCATAATGTGATGTGTTGGTGACCGAGGAAAAACTTGAATTGGCGGAGGATGATGCGTTCCTTGGAGTGATGAGAAAAGCAAAAAGAGATAGAATTAGAAGTCATAGGGGAAAAGGGTCTCCGTTGCTATGGAGACCTTTATATGGAACAGAAAACTGAGTACAGATGCTACAAGAGAACAGAGAAAATGTTGAATCGTTATCATAGTAGTGATGATGAAAGTGAGTCGATATGTAAGAAATGTAGATTCTTAAATGATTCAGAGTAAGGAAGTCTGTTGCTTAAGGGTAGAGGAGTGTGTGCTGAGCTAATATTGTCATACAGAGAAGAGGAGGACTATGGTGATGGAGAGGATTATATGAGTAAGCTTGAGGGTTGGAGAAGCGTAGAAAGGACAGGGAAATAGTTAGATTTGGTGACTAGGGTGAGAGAGTAGGGTATGGAAGCCAAGGAAGAGAAGGATCTATAACTGAGGATTGTACTGGATAAATGAAACACGTCTGAGATTGCACATGACAAGCACTGCACCTCTTTCTTAACTTTGCGGGCAACATAATGGCTCTACCCCACAGTGAATAGTTTTTTTTTTTTTTCTGTGGTATAGAGCCAAGAATTTCGGACCTGTATAATGAGTGAATGGATGCATAGCCCATGCCACTGGATTTTCTGTAGATGGAAATGATACGATGACGATGATGATTGTATCGATGAAGGTGATGAAGTCTTGCTTTCTTGTCCTTCCACTCCTCACGTACTTTCTCTTCTCTTCACTTCACTTCCTCCTTTAATTCCAGTTCTTTCTTTCCTCCTCCTCATCTTCATCTTCATCCTCATCCTCATCGTCTCCTCTTCCAGTCACTCTCTCCACCATACTCCTCTCAACCAGTTCCTTCCCTTTCCCTTTCACTCTCCTTTTTTTTTTTTTTTTTTTTTTTGTCCGTTCGTGGCTTGACTCGTCTTTCTTGTCCAGTTTTTTTTTTTTTTGTAGTTTTTCTTCGCATTCCATCTCTTCCTCTCCTTTTCCACCTCATCCTTTATCTCCATTTTTTCCTTCTTTTCCAAAATTAACATATTTTTTTTAGTCCCTCTCCCTTGTCCTTTCTCTTCATTCCATTCCACTTCGTTGACTGCATTCCATTCTCTTCCATCCCAGCTTAACTTTTTCTGCCATTTCTTATCTTTTCCATTCCTTTCTGCCACATTAGTTGCATTCCATTTTTTCCTTCCCTAACCCAATCTTCTGCCATTCCATTTCTTCTCTCTTCCACTTCGCTAACTCCATTCCAGCACTCTCACTTAATCTCTCATTCACTTTCACTTTCTCACTCTCTTTAACTCCCTCTCTCTTTCACTCACTCCTCACTCTCTCTGCTATTCTCCCACACACTCTCGGTCGTGCTCACCCACACCTAACTCTTTCGGTCACCCTCTCACTTACTACTCACTCCAACTCCCAACTACTCTCCCATGCACTCTCACTCTCGCACTCACTCACCCTCTCTCTCACTCTTTCACCCACTTACTTTCACTCTCTCACTTTCTCCCTTTCACTCTCGCACACCAAGCCTCTTCCCTTCCTCCTTTTCATTCTCACGCTTTTCCACGCACTCCTTTCCCATCTCCTCTTGTTCCTCTTACTTCTTGACTCCCTTTCTCTTCCACACTTTTATTATTGCTTCCTTAAGTTCTGCTTTTTTTTCCTTATTATGTCTTCTCATTTTTTCCCTTCCCATCTTCCTCCTTGCCTCTCACTCCTTCATTTCTTTCTTACACTTTTCATATTTGTCCCTTACCTTTTTCCTTGTTCTGTCTTCCTCCTTCCCACTCATCCCTCTCTCCTTTCCCTCTCTCTTCTTTAAGCAGTTTTTATCGTTGCTGTCTTTCCTCTCACCTCTCCTTATCCTGCCTTCTCATTCCCTACCTGTCTGTTTCCTTTCCCTCTGCCTCTTCCACTTCTTCTTCTCCCACGTCGTTCTTTCTACCGGTGTTTATTCATATCCTTCACACTCTCCTCACTCTTCCTCTTCCCACTCATCTTGTCTTCCATTTCCCCTCTTATTTATTTATACAGTTCATTGTTTTTATTATACCATCTCTTTCCTGTCCTCTTAGATTTTCTTCCCATCGTCACTCACCCATCTTCCACTCATCCTTTCACTCCTTTACTCTCCTCTTCTCCTACTGTCTTGTTATTCTTATTATTTTTTGCTGTTCACTCTCTTTACTAAGTCTGCTTCTTCTTTCACTCATCATCTCCCTTGTTCCTTCCTTCCGAATCTCTGCCTTTGAACTCCTTTACCCCATTCTTACTGTTGCTCCTTTATTTTCTTATCCTTGTCTTTATTAAGTTTCCCCTCCCCACCCGTCCACTCTCCCCCTTTCCCTCCCCAGCCATCCACTTTCTCCTTCCTACCCGTCCACTCCCTCTTCCCCTCCCCACCCATCCACTCCCCCTTTCCCTCCAAACTCATCCATTCTCCCCCTTTCCCTCCTCATCCATCCACTCTTCCCCTTTCCCTCCAAACCTATCCACTCTCCCCCTTTCCCTCCCCACCCATCCACCCTCTTCCTTCCCCTCCCCACCCATCCACTCTCCCTTTCCTTCCCCATCCACCCTCCCCCTTCCCCTCCCCACCCATCCTCTCTCCTCCTTTCCCTCCCCACCCACCCACCCTCTCCCTTTCCTTCCCCACCCATCCACCCTCCCCCTTTCCCTCTCACCCGTGAAGCCTTGCGGTAAGTGACAGACGCCCCTCACACACAATAAAGAGGTGAAGGAGACGAGAACCTGTATGATCCAGCCGTGATAAAAGTGGCTATCCGGACACAGAAGCTGCTGGGTCGAGGCTGAGAACTTTATGACCCAAAGTAAACTCGTTGGGAATGAATAAAGATATGAGAACAGGAGTGAACGCACGTGGCAAAAAAAAAAAAAAAAAAAAAGAGTTATGAATGCAGAGGTAAATAATTGTATCAGAAACATGATGAAAATGAAAAGAAAAGATTAATGCAGGAGTGAACGTATGTGTCAAAAAAAAAAAAGAAAGAAAGAAAATGAAAGAGATATGAATGCAGAGGTAAATAAATGTGTCAGAAACATGATGAATATGAATAAGAAAAAATGAATGCAGGCGTGAACGCACGTACCAAAAAAAAAAAAAAAGAAAATGAATGAGATATGAATGCAGAGCTAAATGAATGTGCCAGAAACATGATGAAAATTAGAAAAAAAATAATAACGCAAGAGTGAACGCACGGGCCAAAAAACTTACCCAAATTTTCCTTTCATTCCTGTGACTCCGTTTTAAGTACGTATTCGTTACCACCAGACGATGTTTTTTTTTAAGATTTAGGGAGACCTATCGGGGTGAAGGGGTTAATGGAGATAACTTTTCGTCCCTGTAAGCCACACAAGGTAAATAAAGTCGTCAGTATTCAGTGTAGACGTGCAGTGTTTTCCTGAAGGCTTTAAATGCCGCATAATGAAGGGAAATAGTAGGTGTGTGAGCAAGGCTAGGTGGTGAGACAGCAAGAAGAATAAATTTTGAGCACGTGATTAAGTTGTTAAAGATATAAATACAGGGATAACTAATTGCTTTCGAAACGACCGATATAGTATGTTTGAAGATTTTGACTTGATGACCACTAAGGCCTTCTCGCTGCGTTATAAAATCGTCTTGGATTCGGGAGAAAACACACACACACACACACACACACACACACACACACACACACACACACACACACACACACACACACACACACACCAAAACTAAGTGTGACAAAATCGGTTAAAGAATTCCATATTACATAATCACATAATTTTTGACACGAAAATGCGACCCAAGGTAAGTGGAAAAAAAATACACCCAAAAAAAGAACTATGTAAATGAAACAAACAATGCTAAAACAATATTTAAAAAAAACATAACAGCCATGAAGTTACTGTAGAATCAAAATGCTGTCTAATGGAGGAAAATTGTGTGTAATCTCTGAAAGTCTTGGGTAAGGGAGAAGGGGAGGGACGATGACTGGTTTCGGCGTCTCTACCAGGGTCACCTCTGCCCACTAGTACGCCCAGACTCACACACAGACAGATAGACACGCGCGCGCGCGCACACACACACACACACACACACACACACACACACACACACACACACACACACACACACACACACACACACACACACACACACACACACAGCGTAGGCAGGTTGTCGGGTACGGTGCTGACTCCACATATGGCCAAATTAATGCCAAGGTCTTCGGCTCCCTCCCCTCTCTCTACACACGTAACAGTTACTGCTAAGCTGTTTATAGTATTTACATCTCAATATTTGTACAAGAAAGGAGTGCTTAATGTTCGCTATTAGTACAAGATATAGGTGCTTAATATACGCTGTTTGTTAGCATAGGAAAATATTACTAAAAACAGCGGTATTTTATTTTAGGAGACGAGGCAACTGATTAACATATTTTAGTACAGAATGAAGCTGATTAACATAGCGTATTTTAAGAGAGGATTAAATGGCTTAGTATGTTTTAGCACAGGATAGAACTGCTTCTCTTACCTGTTTTTAACACAGAATAGGATGGCGTCGTATATGTCTTAGTTAGCACAGGATTGCATAACACCATAACACTACTTCAGATATATAAGCAAAAGTCATAACAACAACGCAACGCCATTTAATGATGAAAAAGGATGGGTTTGGTCACTGATGGGGAAGGGGGGAGCTGTTCCGTGACTGCCTACATCTACGGGGGGGAGCAGTGCATCGGCAGAGGCTGGATTTTTGGTTCTGGATGGGGGTTGGTTCACTGATAGAGAGTTGAAGGCCCTTATAGAGAGTAGAAGGCCCTTAAAGAGAGTTGCAGGTCCTTATAAAGATTTGAAAGCCATTATAGAGTGTTGAAGGCCCTTATAAAGAGTTTGAAGGTGCATCTCTAACTATGGGGTAAAGATTGCATGGATTTTGGACTTTTGGGTCGTTGTTACGTCGGGTAAGGAGGCTCCCTAGCACCTCGTTCTTAGCGATTTATTTTTGGATATGGCAGATTACGAGTATTATCCCTTCGTATGCTATTTATGCAGAGTATGGCGATGTTTGAAAGATTTTTATAACACAAAATAAGGCAGTAAGGTGTAACAGGAAACATAAATCGCTTAGGAAAGGGTGTTCGGGAGCTTTCCTTAACCGACGAGACTAGGAACCTAGATAGACTTCGGTTCTACATGGATAATTAATTTTACCGATGTGTGGTTCGTGGATCGTCAGCGTCGGCGGGGGCTTTGGTTCCGGCTGCCTTGGTTCACTGATGGGGAAAAAATTAGTCGGGGAAATACCAAACTCCGTGGCAAGTACGACTGGACTGGGGCACATGGCGTGAGTGTTTTATTTATTTATTTATCTATTTATTCGGGTAATTTAGCTTATTTTAATTCCTTATCATCATCATAATTTAATTCCTCATCATCGTCACCACAATCATCATCATCATCATCATCATCATTACTTTTTTCCCACCTGAGGATTATGTGAGGACTGATTCTTTACAAGCGAGTGACCCAGAATACTATATTATACTCATCATCATCATCATCATCATCATCATCATCATCACTTTTTCCCACCTGAGGATGATGCAAGGACCGACACTGTACCTTGGAGTGACCCAGAACACATTTGTAGTACAGTGAAATGAAGACAAAAATACAGTGTAATACAATGTCACCGTAGTAGACAGTGACCCAGCTATTTGACCTAGAAAGAGACAGCAGGAAATGAGAGTCGGTGCCGTGTTACCTGTTTTTTACCTGTTTAATCAGCCAATATACACCTGAGTCACGCCATGTTGAACACACGATTATTAATTTTTTGAAACGTTGAAAAGGGCAAGAGGGAAATTCCGAGAGTGAGATAAGAGGAATGGGGAAGGGGGGCAAGACGTAGGGGTAGGGGAAGGGGGAGCTAAGAGTGGGTAAAGGGGATAAGAGGAGGGTAGGGATGGGGTAAGGGGAACTAAGAATGGATAAGGGGTATGAGAGGAGATAAAGGATGAGGTAAGGGGAACTAAGAATGGGTAAGGGGCATGAGAGGAGGTAAGGGGTGGGGTAAGGGGGACAAAGAAATGGTAAGGGAGGTAAAGAGTGGGGTAAGGGGGGTAAGGAGGGTAAGGGGGGAAGGGAGGTGGTAAGAGTCGTTTGTCAAGGTAGCCAAGAGTCCTACTTCCATTTTTTAGTCTAGTCTGTGTCTACTTTTTTTTGCTTTTTATTTTTTTTTGTCGCCTTCTAAATGATTTCTCCTTTTTTTCCTTCTTTTTTCTGGGTACCTGTCTAGCGTTTTTTGTCTCACCTTTATAATGGTTTTCTTTTTTTACCTTTTTTTCCCCTTAATCTCATAGGCTGTGTTCTTAGTTTTTTTCCTATCTTATCTAGTAATGGTTTCTCTCTCTCTCTCTCTCTCTCTCTCTCTCTCTCTCTCTCTCTCTCTCTCTCTCTCTAATCACCATAGGCAGCCACCTGTCCCACTTTTTTTTCCATCTCTCTATTTACCTAATTTTTTTCATTCTTTTTTTTTCTCTAGTCTTTTTTAAGGACCCGTATAAGGAGTGAAAGGACTTCGAGCCAGTACTAGTTAGCCTTCTTAGACCATGAAAGTTTGGGCTGACGTGCGATGGGTCTACAGTGGATGGAAAGAAAGATTAATAGCGAAATGATGACCTTGCTCTTGAATAAGCGTTTTTCCTTTCATTGTGTGTGTGTGTGTGTGTGTGTGTGTGTGTGTGTGTGTGTGTGTGTGTGTGTGTGTGTGTGTGTGTGTGTGTGTGTGTGTGTGTGTGTGTGTGTGTGTGTGTGTGTGTGTGTGTGTGTGTGTGTGTGTGTTTTAAAAGATGCCAGGTATCGTTCTCATTAACCTAACCTTAAGTCCTTCCATCGAGTGACTTATTTTCACCCAATTCTCCAGACGATTTTCTCCAGCTAGGGAAGAACGTACCATGCAGAAGTGGTTGGGAAAGTCTATCCTTGGGTATGTAAAATCGTCCGGAGATAGAAATAAGAAGAAAAAAGATACATCACTGGAGATAGAGGGAGACAAAAAAAATATGCGTCACAGGACTGAAAGGGTTAAGTTGTTTATAGGACGTCTTGTTCATATTTTTATCATTATTCAGTTATTGGCTCGACACAGAAGCCAATATTTATCCCTTCACCTGCACATGTCTCACCTGAGCTGGGTTAATCTCGCTTTAGCCAGAATAAGAAGGACTTTTTGTTGAAGGGATTAGTGCGAAGGAGTAAGGAGCATAATTATTTCTTATTGCTTTGAACACTTGCTTATCGTAAAGAAAAGGGAAAAGAGAAAGAAAGATTTATTTAACAGAAAGTAGTATGAAGGAGCAAAATGATTTCTTATTGTTTTGAAGACTTGTTTAATGTAAAAAAGAAGAAGAATAAGTAGATGAAGATGGTGATGTCAATGAATATGAAGAAGACGAAAGAAAACAAAGAAGAAAAACAAAGGAAAGAAAAGAGATAAATATTTAATACCCATTATGAACACTTCCAGAGGTATTTATGTGGTTGTTGCGTTGGCCGGTCTTTCCTTCGAAGCCTGTTGAAAGTAAAAACCCGTCTTGTGTGCCAGCGGTGGGATTTTGTTGCGCCTGAGTGAACGGTTTGTGGCATTAGGTACAGGCGGAGGGAAGGGCATGATGTGAGAGGGAGGGGTAGCGTGTCTGGCTTGGAAGGGAAGCGGCAGACAGCGCCTCGGGGTGGGTGTGGGTTAGTGGTGGTGTGTGAGTGTCGGGGGAGGAGGCTGCTTGTGTGTGTGTTTGGTGGGGTAGTATGTGTGTGTGTTGGGAGGTTGTTTTTCTGTGGGTGGGGGTTGTGTGTGTGTGTGGGGGTTGTGTGTGTGTGTGTGTGTGTGTGTGTGTGTGTGTGTGTGTGTGTGTGTGTGTGTGTGTGTGTGTGTGTGTCTGTCTGTCTGTCTGTCTGTCTGTCTGTTTGTCCCTGTGCCTATTTGTGTATCTGTGTTTGAGAATCGGTGTGTGTGTGTGTGTGTGTGTGTGTGTGTGTGTGTGTGTGTGTATGTGTGTGTGTGTATGTGTGTGTGTGTGTGTGTGTGTGTGTGTGTGTGTGTGTGTGTGTGTGTGTGTGTGTGTGTGGACGACCTTGAGACCCTTCCAGCACAGCCACAACCCCGCCCAGCTTCTCCCCTCCACCTCGCCCTACCGCACCTCGCCCTACCGCACCTCGCCCTACCATCATCCCAAAGTATACATTAAGATCTTTATATTTTAGTTTATTAGCTTAATCTATGTAATTTATCTTTATCCCACCCTGTTCCACCGCATCATCCCATCCTATCTTTATCCTACATCACGTTTCTCCACCTACTCCACTATATATGTTGCTGTTTGCTTTCCTTTGTGTTCTTTTATGCTGCCTTCATCATTCCACACTTTATTTTTTCATCCCAGCCCAGCCTACATAGTCATTCTACCCTAACCATTCCCTATTTCTCTATTCTACACTCCTACCTACATCCTTCCACTCTGTTTCCCTCCCCTACCCCTTTCCACCATCCATTTCTCCACCTCACTCTAACGCTGCATCCGACATTACCTTCATCCTTCTCTCTTTTGTTCCCCTTCCCTACCCCATCCCTCCATCCTACACTCACCACCTTGGTTTTCCGTTTCCCTTACTTTAGCCTTCTACCCTCTATTTCTTCATCCCTGTTCACCCCATTCTTCTGTTCTGCCATACCTTCATCCCTCTATCCTCTCCTTCTCCATCCCTCCCCACCATTCTGCTTCCATCCCACCATCCTCTGATTCTTACCTGTCTAGACGTTTTTACCTGGATGATAATTGCTTTTGATTATGCTCTCCACCAGCAGATTCTGACCCCTACACACGCTACTACCTGAATCATAAATACTTTTAAATATACACCCATACTCTTCCTGCCTCCCTTACTTCAAAAAAGAAATCCATACCTTTTGTTTTTACCCCTACCTGCATTATAATTACCTTTAGATATGCGCCTCTATACTTCCTGTCTTCCTACCTTTATCGCATTACTTTTTAACCCCTATACACGTTCCTTTCTGAATGATAATTAACTCTACACTTCCTGTGGTGGTGGTGGGGGATGCCTTCACGTGGTGGCTTCGATATGTCTGGCCGATGGAACTGCCAGGCTATACAAACGCCCCTCTACTTACGTCTACAGGAGGGTGGGGGAATACAGGAAAGGGCAACTTAAGGCCTGTCTCCTAGCTAAGAAAAATGGAAGCCTAACCTCTTCAGTGCGATTACGTCTTTTCCCCTATTCTTGCAACCACCAGAAGATTTTATTCAGCATACGAGAGAAATTTTCGAACAGAGGGATTAAATACGTTGTTCACCAACCCCTTTAACTCCTGAAAGATCATCCCAAATTGAATAAAATCGTCTCGAGGTAGCAAAGACGATACGATTAAAGGTGCCATCGGTGTGAATGGGTTAAAATTTATCTTCCATCTTTCTCGCCGGTTTATAAACTTGAAAAAGGACAAAAGAAAAGAAAAATTGCCTTAGTGCCCTTGTATATATGATTATCGTGACTCTTGTGCACCTGGCATTTTGAGAGAGGGAGGGGGATAGGGAGGGGGAGATAGGAAGGGAGGGGGGAGATGGGGAGGGAGGAGGAGGGGAGAAGGAAGAAAAAGGGGAGGGAGGAGTGAAAATGGTACGTAAGTGGGTGGAGTGAATGGAGAGGGTGAAGGAGGGGTGAGAAGGAAGGGGGTGGGTGGTAGGTAGGTGGATGAAATGGAGAGAGAGAGAGAGAGAGAGAGAGAGAGAGAGAGGGGAGGGGGTTGACAGGTGGGTGGAAAGTATGGAGAAAGGGGGAAGGAAGGGAAAAAGGAAGAAAGATAGTGAGTGGGGGGAATGGAGAGAGAGGAGGGTGAGGGGAAAAAAAAAGTAAGAGAGGGAATAAGTGGGTGGAGATTAAACTGGGGAGAGACTGGGTAGGTGGAGAAAATGGAGAGGGTGGAGAGAGGGTAGATGGGAAGGGTGGGGTGGGGAGAGAGAGAGAGAGAGAGGGAGAAAGAAGGAAGTAATATCCATCATAGGTGTTTTTGTACCTGATGGAGGGCCAGGGTCATACTCCAGGTGGCATGGAAGACTTGGTAACACCTCATACTTAGCGATTTATTTTGCTTATTGAACCTTAACATCACCTCTACGCTCTTTATATAATTTTAATCCAGCATCAGTAACATACAAGAGAACTGGTGTGTATTAAATGCAGACTAAATCGCAAAAGGAAATGGAGTTACGTAATCTCCATGCCACTTACAATACGGCCCGCCAGTCTGAGGGTCACCGTGTACTACCACTACATTACAACGTGACTTACGGTTCATTCACAGCGTCTTCCTGCCTCTCTCACACTCCTGTACCGCATGCATAGTACAGTACCATCACAGAACGTAGAAAATAAACATAATAATATCCAGAGTTTTCTTTATTTATTTATTTATTTATTTATTCTTTTTAATTGCCTGTGAGTGATGATAAGTTAGTCTTGTCCTTTATGCATTTAATAGTATCGTCGAATATACTAAAGGAAAATAGATATAGGTATTCTTTGTTTCTTTACGTATCTGAATGATATTAGCAAAGACATATAAGGCAAAAACAGAATTGATTATCTGGCAGTGTAATAGTTTGGCAAGAGAACTTTAACCAGGAAAAAAAGTATAAGAAAATGAAGAAAGAGAAGTAATTTGAAAACATTTTTTATTTAGTGTGATATCAGTAATTACAAATGTAAATAACATATATAAGGCATAAATAGGACTGGTATATCAAAGTAAGGGAGTATAATAAGAGAATTTTGGTGTGGAAGATTGAGCTGTAAAATGGATAGAGAAATACCATAAGGTCAGCATTTTATTGAGAGAGAAATCAATAATTACAGACACCATTAGTGATTTTTTTTAAGTATTTGCCATCGAGGTCATCTCTGGAAACAGGAATCCGAATGAGTCACATTCGCTGTCTGATATATTCCAAAGTGATAGCAATAGTTAGACAGCACCCAACATGAAAAAAAGCTAGAAAATACCCAGAATGTTTAAAAATCGAAAAATCAGGACGAAGTTTCACCTATTTTATTCCTTCTCCTTTCTTCTTTCATTTTTTTTTACGGGTGCCAGTTCAGCGATATTCAGAAGAATCCATATTTATCTTGCCCCAATTTATGGAGGCCAAATGTATGAAATCTAAATGTATTCTAGAGATCATGTCATTTCTAGCGATACTCTAGAGATGTTGCCAATATTTCTAGCGATATTCCTGAAAGGTCAGCATTATTCTAGCGATTATCGAGTTTTACGGAGCGGCTTTCTAGCGCTCCCCGTTTTAGCAGCGTTACAATTTCAGCCAACCAGAAACCCCAAGTTCATAGGTCACGTGTCAAGGCTGGAGTGACATTCTGCCTGACCTTACGTTCTCACCCTTGGTATTTTTTAAGGGTCAACTTGAGATGCTGTGAACTTTCTTGCTGTGATGGACGGCGTGCTTCACCTTTTATGTGGCATTTTGTGTTTTCGTGTCAGTCTCTCTCTCTCTCTCTCTCTCTCTCTCTCTCTCTCTCTCTCTCTCTCTCTCTCATTTATTTTTCTGGTCTCCAGTGACGTTGTTTCTCAGAGGGTTGGGAATTGAATTGCTGTGTTCGTAGTCATTATATCATCGTCATCGCCGTCGTCATCATCATCATCATCGTAATAATAATAATGAAAAAAATAATAATAATAATCATCATCATCATCATCATTATCATTATATTTCTTTCATCCCTTTCATTCTTTCTTTCTTTTTTACTTTTTCTTTCCATCTGTGTGTATGTCTTTCTTTTTTCCATTTGTATTTCTGTCTTTCTTTCCATCTTCCTTCCCTTCTTCTTTTCTTTCTTTCATTCTTTCTTCTTTTCTTTCTCTCTTTCTTTCTCTCTTTTTTTTTAAGGGCCATGGAAGGAGTGTTATTAAGGAGGGTCATGACAGTCGTGTTATCGGTGCCATTATATGTTATCAAGGAGGCCGTGGGAGAGAGAGAGAGGGCATGATTTTCACTTAAACCCCATTCGGACGATGACGCATTCTCTCTCTCTCTCTCTCTCTCT
>NC_137023.1:56662610-56760110 GCF_032717465.1 Coenobita brevimanus | reverse complement strand
CGATTATTTTCGGATCGGGGGGGGGGGGTCGGATGGAGAGGGGTTAGATACAGCCCTCATTACACCTTTCCTTGTCATTCTAATATTTTCTTGCCATTCCCAGACGGTTTTATGCGAAGGTGGTGAATTTCCGAACTGGAGGGGTTAGATACAGGCTTCATTAATTCCTCCACTGCTACGGTATCCTCCTAAGCTGAGTAAAATTGTCTGTTACTAACAAGAATAAAATAAAATAATCTACTCAACTTGATGTCACCCGAGCGGTTTATCTAGCAACATTTCCTAAGCAGGTCAGTCTTAATGTCGGAGTTTCTGGAACTGCTGGCGACTTTTCCTGGTGACCGAACGTGTTACAGCATTTCTTGAGACGTTGCCCGGAGAATGTCACCAAGATAGAGTTACCGGGGAAAAGTTGCCAGGGAAAAGTTCTCACGGAAAAGTTGTCATAATAACTGCTCCTGTGATACCGCCCTTACCTTACCTTGCCTTACCTTACCTTACCCTGGCCTGGCCTTTTGTCTCTCTCTTTGCGGCTGTAATATTTCTTGCATGTCGGGTTGGGAAATAGAAAATGTTGCCATGATGTGTGGGAGAAACTTAATGTTGTTTTGGATGTTTATGTGGTTTAGTTACGACCGTCAGGATTAACCAGGGTAATGTGGGTGATGAGAGTGTTGAGAAAAAATGGTTTGTCTTCTGATTATATTCATCACACCACTCATTACCTCATCACAAGTCTCACTACACCCTTCATCACACCACTACATTACACCATCCTTCACCACACCACTCATCACACCATTACCTTACACCAATCTTCACCACACCACTACCTTATACCACCCTTCACCACATAACGCACCACACTAATAACTATCAAGCCACACCACTACCTACACCACTCACTGCCTCATCACTCCACCATCTCATACCACACACCGTCACACCACTCACCACGACACCACACACCGCCACATCACACCCCTTACTTTCTCACCACAGCAGTAAAAACTCCAAGGCAACCCTGCCCCAAGTTACACCATTGAAAGCCATCAGGAAAGACATGGGGAGAGAGAGAGAGAGAGAGAGAGAGAGAGAGAGAGAGAGAGAGAGTAGTACCAATCATATACCCCTATACATTACTATTTATTTTTATTTTTTATTCATAAGCCTTGTTTCCAGCTGAATAAAATCGTCTGGCGTGTACTAGAATAAAGTATTAAAGTTATCCCGACCATGAGAGGGTTAATGGCCTCAGTATCAACACTCCTAGGCTCCTGTTACTAGCTTAATAAAATCGTATGGCCTTAGCTGGAAAAGATGCAGGCCTAGAGTTATCCTGGGCATGAGAGGGCGAATTTCCCTCTACTCGATAATATAAAAGGTGTGCATAGAGAACAAACAGGCAAAAGGAGCAGAAACTCAAGTTTTTATACTTTAGACTAAATCTGCTTTCTTCGTTGCTAAGTGGAGCTGAGTTACAGGGACTGAGAATTAACCTTTCGCTGCGACCATTGGACTATTTTTTACATGACTATCTGCAGCTTTAATTCGGTTCAAGAAAGTCAGCAGAACCATGAATATTAAAGACTATCTAGGTTAACTCTTAGGATGGTCTTTACTCTTTTCCCACCTCATTTCGGCTGACCATAGACGATTTTATTCATCTCAGGAGAACTGGCGGCAGAGAAAGTGTTAAATCAAGGAAGGTAACTTAATGTGAAACTTGAGAGATAAACGAACGAGGGAGAAGGTTATCAGGGATCGGTGTGGTAAATATCGGAGGGAAAGGTCGTGCAGGTGAGGTGAGGTGAGGCGAGGGTGAGGGTGGGGTTGGGAAGGTTGAGGGTGTAGGGGAGGGGGTGTCACGCTTCAGGTCAACCGGCGTGGCCCTTGTGTAGTGGACAGAACCGACCCTTCTACTCACACCCATCCCACTTATTGTGCCTTAACCCCCTCGACCAGAGATTGTACTATATATATATTTTTTTATTCTTTCTACCTTCTACTCAACTAAGGAGAGGTTTTTCGAACTGGAGGGGTTGGATACATCTTTCTTTTATAGAACTCCTTCCCATTTTTTTTTCTTTAATCGTCTGAAAGTACCAACAATATATATAGGAATCAGTTATCGGGCCGAAAGGGTTAAACTGATACCATGCCACTTGACACACCTACCACCATCCTGACATCCTTCATCACTCGTCGCAAACATTTACAACAACACCTATTCACTTGCTGTACCTTTTCAGTCCATGTATCCTTAGCCTGATACATCCCTGTCACCACTCTGATACTTCCACGCAACCTTACAAGCACAATTACACCCCTGCTGGCTACCACCTCACCCTAACGAGACTCTCATACCTTGCCACCATCTTCCATTCTCCTACATTGACGCCCACACCGCTTCCTCCACACGTCCATGATCATCCACTGCACCGTGTGATAATTATACCACTTCCACCTCTCACCCACTCCACCTCTCCCATCACTCACGACCCTCCCATCACCAGTTCTTGACACCACCCACATAACCTCTGACACCACAGCCACCATCCCTCACGACCCTCTATTATCAGTTCGTGACACCACACCTGCCACCACTCACGACCCCCAGTCACATGACACCACCTAAACTTTGACACCACCCACGACCCTCCTGCCACCGCCCCTGCCACCACCCACCTAACCTTTGACACCACCCACGACCCCCCTAACACCACTCCTGCCACCACTCACCTAACCTTTGACACGACCATGGCACCTTTCCTCAAACCTGATCATTGAATGTTGTGTCTGACCCGTAATGCCGAGACCAAGCAAACTCCTCGTGACTATCAACACCCAGCATGATCTATGATGTAACTGGGAAACATGAGCGTGAATTGAAGCTGCACAGGAAACCAGGGAAAGAAAAAGGAAACAGCGAAAGGCCAGGAAAAAATCAAAAATAAAAGCGGGAAAAAAGAATGAAACTGAAGGAGAGGTCTGATAAAAAAAAAAGAAAACAGAAGAGAAGGAAAGGAGGCAAATAATATGCTATAGCTTTTTTTTTTTTTACCTTGACGGAGATTCTAACCCCTGTCAGCTCAGTTGATGGTCAAGTGAAGTCAGATTGGAGGTTCGATTTAACTAATATCCCGGAGACTCAATCCTATATCATTACGAAAGGTAATCCTATTTCATACAACCATGACTCAGTATTCAGGTTTTGTGAGACGGCTCAGTTCTGTCAGGTAAAAAGAGACTGACTAGAAGAGTGTGCAGAAGGGTTGCAAAAGAATAGTGGCTGAATCTTGGTGTTTTTCTGTGTTGTTAAACGTGAATGTGTTAAAGTGTTTGTCGCTCTCCTAATGTGACTTTGCAAATCACGTGTATAAACAGACAGATTGATAGGCAGAAAAACAGAAGAATACTCGTAGTTCTACCTTTGGGCGATGATTCGATAATAGGTTGACTTAATACTTAAAATCCCTAAACATTATCACTAAACAACACTGGTGACGTATTATGCAGTCGCCATATCAGTGCTAAGGTGAGAGGAGAGGTGTGTCAGGTACCCCATCATCCCTGATCTTGATTACCGGTGCGGGTGCGGGTCGGGTTCGGGTGTGGGTGCCGTGAGAGTTGAGAGTGTTGGCTAGAGCAGCAGAGAAGGGTAACAGCAGCAGCATCAGGTTCTGGTAGCTCGGCCTGAACCCTGGTGAACCTCGCGACACAGACCAGCTATTGTATTACATAATTTATACTCGTTCAGATTCAGTAGATCACCTCATATTTGTGTGTGTGTGTGTGTGTGTGTGTGTGTGTGTGTGTGTGTGTGTGTGTGTGTGTGTGTGTGTGTGTGTGTGTGTGTGTGTGTGTGTGTGTGTGTGTGTGTGTGTGTGTGTGTGTGTGTGTGTGTGTGTGTGTGTGTGTGTGTGTGTGTGTGTGTGTGTGTGTGTGTGTGTGTGTGTGTGTGTGTGTGTGTGTGTGTGTGTGTGTGTGTGTGT
The DNA here is from genome assembly GCF_032717465.1 of Coenobita brevimanus. NCBI lineage: Eukaryota > Metazoa > Arthropoda > Malacostraca > Decapoda > Coenobitidae > Coenobita > Coenobita brevimanus. The sequence goes on along the minus strand of NC_137023.1, from coordinate 56,756,115 downwards.
GTGTGTGTGTGTGTGTGTGTGTGTGTGTGTGTGTGTGTGTGTGTGTGTGTGTGTGTGTGTGTGTGTGTGTGTGTGTGTGTGTGTGTGTGTGTGTGTGTGTGTGTGTGTGTGTGTGTGTGTGTGTGTGTGTGTGTGTGTGTGTGTGTGTGTGTGTGTGTGTGTGTGTGTGTGTGTGTGTGTGTGTGTGTGTGTGTGTGTGTGTGTGTGTGTGTGTGTGTGTGTGTGTGTGTGTGTGTGTGTGTGTGTGTGTGTGTGTGTGTGTGTGTGTGTGTGTGTGTGTGTGTGTGTGTGTGTGTGTGTGTGTGTGTGTGTGTGTGTGTGTGTGTGTGTGTGTGTGTGTGTGTGTGTGTGTGTGTGTGTGTGTGTGTGTGTGTGTGTGTGTGTGTGTGTGTAAATACGTGCTTGGCAAGTAAAGCCAGAAACAATTCTTAACCTTTAACGAGGCTGGGCATGAGCAATTTATTGTCACATCCATCCAATGCCTGCCCTTTCGGTGCCTTGTTTAATGTTAGCTCGTTTTTAGACTGACAGCCTCGTCATGCCACACTTTTTCAACCAAATGTGTCATGGGTAAAAAACTACATCAGTGAAAGTTAATAACACTCGTTTACTTGTGCCACCGACGTCTGTTTTTATGACTGGCTTCTATCACTCCTTTGGCTCCATATTTAGGAACTTCTCGCAGGCCTCAGTTGTATAAAAGAGTGGTTGTGTATATGAGAATCTTCTCTTTCATAGCTGCCGTATACCACAGCCAGTGTTCAGTGCATATTGAAGTGAGAAAAACGAAAAACGGTCTGTAATAATAGTTAACTCACGGAGAATTGTTTGTACTGTAGTTTGGTTAGGATCCTCTGTAAATACGAGTACAGCCCGTGGTCACCTACTGAAGGGTCACCTGCTCTGCCCCGCCCTAAGGAGAGTTGTGGCACTAGTCCTGGCCTTGATCTCTTAGTGGGCCACTTTTACCAGCGCCTGTACTAGAATGCACAAAGCACTCTATATGCACGTTTCGCTGCCTGCATAATTTATTTCAGGTACAGAGCCGTGTGGTACCATTACACGCATTTACCCTGCTCACGCGACTCCTGTCTCACCATTTCTACCCCTCAGCTTTGCATTATGTTTGTTGCATGCAAAGTCCAGGAGTATTTTAGGCCAATTTGACTTTATTAGTTACTACTTGCTCTTCCACAACTCACATCATCTCCCACTTCATTACTTATGCTCCAAAGCTTTCTATTGTGCCTATCCGTGCTGAATGCAGTCTCAAAGAAAGTGCAAAGCTTCATTTTTACCAAGTGCGTTTCCACAGAATGTAGATCAGGGCAACTTTATTATTACTATGCGCGTCTCCTCAACTCCTACGAATGTAATTTCACTCCATCTGCTTCTTAACTTTCCACTCCGCTTATCCTTGGTGAACCCGGCCACCGAGAGAATGTTAGACTAATGCAACCCCTGATTTTGCAAGCGCCTACCTGTCACCCAGCCCAAAGGAGGAGTAAGGCTCAAAGTGCACACCACTTGGCCAACCCACACCCCAACCTCGCACCACCTCTGACCTTCCACCGCCCTTCCATCACACCCCCGGCCTTTCCTTTGCTGGACGCTAGAGGGAGGAAGGAATTTTAGACAACAAACAAGCTTGCTGTAATTAAGATTTGAAGGAGAGGACAGGACTTTCATTCATATCACCGGCATTTTTCCTTTACTGGACGATAGAAGAAGGGAGGATCGCCGGATATCTACTCACTGACAAAGTAAAGGACCGATCATTTTGTCTATCGTAGCCCGGAATTGTTCTTGCTGGAAGGAGAAGGAAGGAGAATATAAACCTTTCTTCACGCCTTCTTCCTTCTCCATTAGTGGTAAATAGAGACAGGAAGGAATTTGAGGTGTTAATAGACAAACAAACTTGCTATCGATTCCCTTGTTGTAGCTGGAATTTGAAGATCACAGAATTTTCTCAACTATCTCATGCTTTTTCTTTACTGCCTGATGCACAAACAAGTGTGCGATCGAAACCCTTGTATCTAAGATCAGCTTTGCTACATGGACAGCTCGAGAAAAACATAGCCTTTCCTCACACCTCCAGCCTTTCCTTTACTGGATGGTATAGGGAATAAGGAATGTTAGACGCTGACTGCTAATCAAACTCACCATCATTTATTTCCCTCTCATAGCTAATGTAATGATAAATAAACTTACCATTTATTTCCCAGTCGTAGCTAATGATAAATAAACTTACCATCATTTATTTCCCTGTCGTGGCTAATATTCCTTGTTGTTGGAGGGACAAAGAAAGAGAACGCAAAATCATCTCGTTCCCTTAATCTTCCTGCTGGGATTTTTTTTTTTTTCACTCGGAGGACAAAGCAGAAGAGTACAGTTCTTTTCCATGTCGTAATATTCTGGCAAAAAAGAAACCTGTCGTAACCTGGGCTTGTTTTTTTCCATGAAGAACGAGGACAGGTGAGTGCAGAACCTTCCCTTATCTCTCGTTATTCCTGTGGAGAAAATATTGATTACGTGATGAAAATTGTATTATTTTGTGAAACTGTCCCGTCGTGATGAAGGATTTTTATGGAAGGAGGGCAAGGAAAAGAGAGTGAAAAAAATTACAAGGGATGAGAAGAAACTTGCTGTGTCTTCTATGAAAGCAAATAGTAGTAAGACCGGCAATTTGAGGGTGCAGCAGACCTTTTATGGCTCTGCTTTATGAATCTCTGCCCTGGACATTAACATATATATTTATTTTTTTTTTCTACGAAGGACCAAGAAATGAACGTGCTGAATCCTGCCATGTCTCCTGGGAATACAGATCTTAATAACGAGCAGAAAGTGATTGTCATTTGCCTTGTGTATCACCTTGGACGTGGCTGGGACGTTCGGCCACTCAGCGCCACGGCCGAGTACAGCATGCAGGGCAGACATGAAGCACACGTAGCGGTACCCCATAAAGGACACGCTAAGGGGAGGGCGGGGAGAGAGGTACCGTCTCCGAGTTGCCGGTAGAAACTCAAAAATATCCCCCAAACTTGCCCTCCAAATGTGCAAAAAATATCTCCTTGCATCCAGGTTCCCCCCAAAATCACCAGAGAATATTACTGAAACTCCTGGAACATCTTTGAAACTTGGTAAGGGTCTCAAAATATAACTGCGACTCAAAAATGGCATCTCGGGCCGTACTGATGCTGGTGCTTTGGTGGGTAGGACTGACTGGCTTGTTAATGGGGCAAGAAGTGGTCCAGCATCCGCTCCACAAGGCTCCCTACTGATGTGATGCATGCTGGGGTAATTATCATGCTGGAATCAGGCCAGGCGCTGGTGTGGCGGTGGCAGGAGGCGGAGGTAAAGAATACGTCATGGAATTTTGGATAAGACCTGAATATTTTAGGACTTCTTGAATCATGGAATATTTTGAACAGCTAGGATTCATGACGGGTATTGAACAACTTTAAAATCCCGCAATATTATACTTTTTCGAATCCTGGAGGACTTTGAACGACTCTGAATGCCCCGAAAAAGTTATGGTCGTCTCAAAATACTGGAAATTTATAATCACTTACATAGTTTCACCAGCAGATCTCAAAATCTCCTTACAGTCTCAGTCCGTGATAAGAACATGGGTTGCAGGAGGACTAAGATGGAAAATGTAACTTCTGGAGAGTATATACTTGAACTGAAAAGACGAGATCACCTTCAAGATATTTCAGGCCTCGTATATGTCACCTGCTTTGATCATTTGTTTTGCTGAAAATTCATGTTTTACATAGTGTCGCCAGTATAAATAAAAATCGCAGTAAATATCTAAAACATGAATGGTCGATTTTTGTATCTTTCATGGACACTTGAGGTAAAAGAGACACGATAATCTTTAAAAAATTCTGGCCTCATGTGCGTCAGCGATCTTATTAATTTATTCTAATACAAATTTCGAGTTTTTTACATTCCTGTCAATAGAGCAAGTCCCCGCAGTCATGTCAATAAAAAAAATAAATAAATAACCCAGTGTAATTTAACCTTACGCTCGTGCTTTTTTATACTGTCTACAGAATAATTGTTTGTCCTCCCTAACTTTACGCGGATTTTCGTCCTTTAGCAGCTTGTTTCACGCAGTTTCTTGGTAAAATTAGACAGTTATCCTCTCCATAAAACTTTTCGAGAGAGAGAGAGAGAGAGAGAGCAGTTTTAGGCCAAGTTACAGTGGACGCAATGTAGTAGCCACATTCCTGTAAATCACAAGCATAAATTACCAAGTTCTAGTTTCTCTCAGGGCTACAGCAACATCGTAAAAACTGGCTACTACATAGGCTAGCAGGACTGGCCAGACAACACAGGCGATTCTAAATGCTAGGAGGAAAAAAATACGATGGCTATTTATATATATATATATATTTTTTGTTAGGTGGGGCATTTCTCCAGGCAGGGCTATAGATATGACTGAGAACTTTGTCTTCATGGTTTGTAAGATGATACATTCCCTCACCCCCCATACGTAAAAAAAAAAAAAAAAAAAGCTGGAGACGAGAGAGACACGACTGGAAACGAGAGACACGACCGGAGACGAGAGAGAGACGACTGGAGACGAGACACGACTGGAAGCGAGAGAGACGCAACTGGAGACGAGAAACATAACTGGAGACGAGAGAGACGACTGGAGGCGAGAAAGAGATAGAGCCTTGAGTACACATAAATATTAATATCCGGAAACGTGTCCTAGATATGAGAAACAATGATCATTCCACATCCAGCCTCGATATGCTTGGAATGACATTAATATAAACGGATAAACAAGTAAGCAAGATTAATCCTTTCAGCTTGATGACGCGTTTTCATTTTGTTCTTATCACCGAACACATTCTCTTCCCTTTTTCTTTTTTCTTTTTTTTTTTTTAGATGTGGAGAGACTATTTAAACAACAGCAGGTAGATGCAGCCTCCATTAACCCATCACCAACAGAGATCCTTGCTAAATTTAACCCTTTCACTCCAATGACATTTTTCCCTGTTTCATTTTTCGTATCCAGACGATTTTATTCAGCGCTCGAAGGATATGTAGCAGGGAAAGGGCCTCCCAAGCATATTGTACATCTAACCCCTTCACTCTGGCGTCTCCCCTGAGCTGAACGAAAGCCTCTGAAGGTAGCAAGTATGAAATTTGAAAGACGTTTACATAGAAAATGGCTTCATAAAGTCGTCTGGAGGTATTAAAAATGAAAATGAAATGTCAGGAATAAAATTAAAGTGATTATCAGGAAACTAGTTCTGTAAATGAAAGCAATCGACATTTCACTTCTGACCTCGATAAGCTAAGAATTAATAAACACAGGTAAACAAGATTAATAATGGCAGAACAGGTAAGAAGGTCCTCAAGGTCAACCCACTGGCTCACAAGGTTGGACTCGTGGCCTTGAGGGAAATAAAAGATGGCTTGTTTTTTCCTTGCCCTCCCTCTGCCCACCGTCCACATAACGAGACCAGTAAAGCAAAGTAAATAAACAGTTCAATGCTCATTTCTCGTTGATCTCATACCGTTAGCTCTTCACACCGTTAGCTCTTCACGTAACGATACCCATAACGTAACATAAATTAATAGTATATGCCTCGGTGCTCCTTGATCTCATAGTGTCCTCTGTTCACGTAGCGATACCTGCAACGCAGTGTAAATAAACAGCATATAACTAGTCCCACCTTGACCTCTATCTGGCCTGCCATTTACATTGCAGTACCAATAACTTAGTAACTTAACGTAAATACTGGACACTTGAATTACTGGCAACTCTGTGACGTACCATTTTCCATTGTAACGTAATTTGTATTTGTATCTGAGATACTGTAATTACGGTAAAGCAGCAACTGTAGGCCCTATTGACGCATAAGTACACGAAATTAGCATCCTTTATAATGCAGAAAATACCCTCAGAAAAAAAAAAAAAGTCATGTGCTGATAGTCAAAAAATTATAAGTAACTGGACGCTTGTTTTCTAAAGGGTTAAAGAGCCTGATAATATTACAAGATTCCCTTATACATTACTAAAAAGATATTCCCTACCTTTCATGATATTGCGAATCAAAATATAAAGATGAATTACTTGCTCTAGTTGAAATAAAAATGAATGTTGTGGACGGGCGCACGCCACACCGACAGCTGGCATATATGAGGAGCGTACTTACAGTTTTTATCGACAGGGTACAGTCTAGGTTTCAAAATATTATCAGGTGGATTACAGGGAAGGTGAACGCAGCATAATGGTCCTGTGTTGAGATGGCAGTAATCGTTTCTATCCATTGACGTGTTTTTCCTTTCCTTTAACATGCCAAATCGCGAATGAGAGGAACCAGTCTAAATACGATGAGGAATGGTAAAGTCTTTGTCTTGAATCTGAAAAATGGGAGCTGTGTAGATTGTTTCATAGGTCCTGGGAGACTTTATGAGAGGCTTTACAAACTGGGTAGGTCAGATACTCCATTCATCACCTCACTACTTTTCCCCAAGCTGAATCAAACCTTCTTCTGGTAACAAGAATGAATAAACAGTTGGCCCAGGGAATGTATGAGAGGAGGAGAATATTCTTTTTTTGTGGTAGAGATGCTGAGATTAAGCATTTGTTGCCACCATCTGATATGGGTCTGGCAATATAGACAGACAGACAGAAACTATAGATTAACAGAGGCAAGGCTGTTTTTAAATGTGCTGCATGTCGTAATCATTTTTTTGTTTACTGTATCCTTTGGGCATGAGTCAGATCCGGCACCCCCCCCTCCCCAACACACACACACACACACACACACACACACACACACACACACACACACACACACACACACACACACACACACACACTGACCACACCCCTGATACTCAGCAGGATTCTTTTAAGCCTACAATTATTAGCTTTTATTTAACCTTAATATTAAACAGAGGGAGTTATTTCTTATAACTTTTCGAGCGAACAATTAAGGAATGTGTGTGTGTTATTTTTTTCACTACGATGACGTCTTGTTAGGGTTTATTCTTGCTGCCTCCAGACGATTTTTCCTCAGGTTAGGAGTGGATGCTAGAAATGTAGAGGTTAATGAAGGCTGCGTCTAACCTTCCAGTATAAAAAATTTCTTCTTAGCTAAATAAAAAAAATATATATGCGCTGGAAAAGGAGTATATATCTGATGTAATGGTAGTGAAGGGAATGAACCTTTGATTATTCAGTTTTTTCTATATATCTTTTTGTCTCTTTAAGGCCTATAATGAGTGGTTTTTAATAAGGTAAACACAATGTGATTTTCGATCATTTTTTCGGCAAACAGTAGGTGATGATGGTGATGGTGATGTGTGTGTGTGTGTGTGTGTGTGTGTGTGTGTGTGTGTGTGTGTGTGTGTGTGTGTGTACGCGCGCTTATTATAAAAGTGGGTGGAAAAATCCGTCACATTATTTTTCCCTCATTCATGACTGGACATAAATTTACCAGTACAGAGAAGAACAAGAGACATTTTGGGCGGCTTTATTTTTTTATTCTTTTCTCCTTGAACTAGCCGAGTCTTTTTTGGTGTCGCTAGGGCAAATGAGGCTTGGGTAATAACACAGTGGACACGAGACAAAACAACCGCGTGGTTAGTCGGACTGAGCTTGGGAGGTGAAAGTCTGGGTGGTGTTAGTAGAACTGATTAGTCCGGAAAACGTAAATTATAGGTAGAGAGATAGGTAAATGTATAGATGGATAGATAGATGGATAGATGGATGTGTAGATCGATAGAGACATAGATAGATAAATAGATAGATGGATAGGTAGTAAGATAGACAAATAGAAAGGTATACTGTGTGTGTGTGTGTGTGTGTGTGTGTGTGTGTGTGTGTGTGTGTGTGTGTGGAGAGAGAGAGAGAGAGAGAGAGAGAGAGAGAGAGAACACGAAAACACCTTCAAACTTGTTCACGATATAGTACCGCACCTCACACGTATTGACGCACGTGACGACTTACTTAATACAAACTCCCTTCATATACAAATAGAAATCAGATACGTCGGCACGTCTTGTAAACCTTTCCCCTGCCGATTTATTTTTTTACTGAACTTTTTCCATCACAGCTGATAAATTAAGAAAGAGGAAAGGTATGGCTAGCTCCTTCACTATGCTCACATCTTTTTTTTTTCCTTACTTGTGCCACTGCCAGGCGATATATTCAACTTAGAGGAGCATCTTAGTAAGGAAGGGGAGGTAGTTACGAGGTGGAATAATGGAATGGAGAGGGGAAGGCGATTTTTGGGTGCGGGTGGGGGGAAGTAAGGTGATGTGACTGTGGGATGGAGAAGGAAGGAAGGTTTGTGGTGGTGTGTGGGAAGTTAGTAAGAAGAGAAAGACTATAGGACAGAGATGAGGAAGGTGATGTGTGTTTGTGATGGTGGTGGTGGAGAGGTTATTTGGAGACAGGATTGTAAGATCGAGGTAAAGAAGGCGGTCTGTGGTGGTGGAGGGAGTTGGGGATGGAGGAAGGGGGAGGAACGCATGATGTGGTAAGGAGGTGGGGCTGGATAAAAATGGGGAAGTGATTTGTGGTTTCTGGTGAGAGAGGGGGAGGTGGCTTGCGGTGGTGGGAGTTGATATGGTTGGGGGTTGTGGACTGTGGTAAGGAGATGGGACTGTGGTGAAGATGGGGAAGTAATCTGTGGTTTCTGGTGGGGGAAGGGGGGGTTGTATTGACAGAGGGGCTTGTGTGTGACGGGTGGAGGCGAGGTGGGAGCTGTGATAATGGGTACCGTGATGCTTAGTACAAAGACTGGTAGGTTGAAGGTAAATAGAAAGATGACAGGCTGAGGGAGATTAGAGGGAAGACCGCCTAAAATCACGGTGACATTTAAAGCCAAATCCAGCTAACCTTATAGATACTAATACGCACTTTTTTGGCATTGTTTAGAATAAATTTTCAGGTCGAAGAATGGGGACAAGCACATGGTTTGTTTTCAGGCATAAACTCTACAATGTGAACCATATCGATCCCTCATAAGCCTGTATGTATGTATGTATGTATATATGTATGTATGAATGTGTGTATGTATGTATGTAGATATGTACGTATGTAACCTTGATATTTTGAAGTTGGCCTATAGCAGCCGGGGTTTAGGCATACGAGAAACTACCAAAAAAAAAACTGGTATTAACGGATTCATGTTAATGTGCACTGCTACATAAGCTACATGACTCCCTGGCCTTCCACCTCACCCCATTCCTGCTACCCTTGGACCCGCCACCCTCTGTTATAAATCCCTCAAAATTCAGTCAAGAGAAAAATCGTCTGAAATTAAGCTAATACGATAGGGATATTTATAGTCCAATTTCAAGGATCTGGTGAAAATTTGGGCCAAAATTTCCCAAAAATTCATTCAGGTAGAAAAGCAAGAAAGACACCCATCAAGATTTTTTTTTTTCACTTAAGTAGTTTTCATGTTTAAGGATAATCTTTCAAGCAGCCATTCATACTAAGAAGCCTACGTGGAAGAGAAGTAAGAGAAGTAGCTAAGTGTGTTCCCATTAGGTTTATGTTTAATATTTTCAGCTGGTTCACATATGCCACAGACGCAGATCCATTGCTTGAGGGAATGAACTCAAGGCACGTGGTTTCAGTGGCTGCCTCTCCTTCCATCACGTGCAGGGACTCAAGGCGTGATGGACGGGGCCAGTGACCGAAATGTCATGCTTTATGGCCAGTCTGTGCCCTTGTGGCCTGGCCTTTATCCCTCGCATCCAGCATCCCTCACATCCAGCATCCATCGCATCCAGCATCCCTCGCATCCAGCATCCCTCGCATCCATCCCTCGCATCCAGCATCCCTCGCATCCAGCATCCCTCGCATCCAGCATCCCTCGCATCCAGCATCCCTCCTCCCATAGGCCAATCCCCTCTGTGGCAAGAAACGTAGTCATCAAAACTTAATGCCTCTGTAAATTCCAACCATCATTCTTTCTGTGAACTTGATTGGTGTGTGTGTGTGTGTGTGTGTGTGTGTGTGTGTGTGTGTGTGTGTGTGTGTGTGTGTGTGTGTGTGTGTGTGTGTGTGTGTGTGGCGTTGTTCACTGTGCATGCTGTTGATGGTATTCCCGCTGTCGCAATTTCTGTTTCATTATCGCAGGATCCTCTCTCACCCCATCTTTAAGGGGAATGATGATGATGATGATGATGATGATGATGATGATGATGATGATGATGATGATGATGATGATGAAATTCCAAGGAGCTCAGGGACGCAAGGGATTTGTGTATAACTGTATGTCACTTGCTTGTTGATACTCTCAGGTCGCTGTAACTCACTCCCAGCTGAACTTTAACGTCTGGTGTCTATAAAAATTGAGTACCTAAGTTGCCCAGCCGTGAGAAAGCCAGTGACGGCGATAGTAACAAGTTTCCAAGACCCACTTTCAGCTAAATTTAATCGTCTGACCTGCCCATGAGAATGAGAATTAGCGTAAAACTCACAAGGTATGCTCAGGGGTGGTTTAGGTTTCAGGTGAGGGAGGCTGGGCCGGGTGGGGCGGGGTGGGTGGGTTAGGAATGTGGTTTTTGAGCGCTTTAAAGGCCTAGACTGCTACGAGGAGTGGCTTACCCTGAGATGGCTATAAACTGGACACCGGAGAATGCTTGGCCTGCGTTTATTTGCTGTACAGTTGTGCTTGTATTCTTGTGCATGGCGTAAGTGTTGTTCTAGTACCTTTTCCTATATATTAATATTAATATTATTATTATTATTATTATTATTGTTATTATTATTATTATTATTATCATCATCATCATCATCATTATAATCATTATTTTTATTATTGTTGTTGTTGTTGTTGTTGTTGTTGTTGTATTTTTTGTATTTTTGCATAAGGCACGTTAATATTCTCCTGTGCGTTAACACCACTCTTGTTAATATTAAAAACATTAATAACTTACAATATAGCGAGCTGTAATATAAGAAATAAATCGCTAAGGCAGAGGTGTTACGAGCTCTCCCAGGCCACTTCAACCCTGGATATTTATTGATCAAGTTGCGTCGATCGTTTAAGAAGCTATTGCGATATTATGTAGAGAATAAATCGCGAAGGTAAAGAAAGGCATTACGACCCCTCCAACACCAATCCAGTCCTTGGTATTGATTTTGAAACTGAGACAACACTGGCTTCTTGTTGTTTCTTCTTTTTGCTATGATAGGAGCAAACGAAATCGGTCAAGCATAGGCATTACGACCCCTCCAACGCCAGTCCGACCCTTGGTATTCATCATATCAAGCGGCGTGGAAAGTAAGACAACACTGGCTTCTGACTTTTGCTTCCCGACCGCCTTGAGTACACGGCTGGGTGTTGGACCTGACTGTGATGGTGGTGGTCAGGGCGAGTAGGCTGACATGGACGAGGTGACCAGACGGGTACTTTGTCCTTGGCCTGGTACGGTGTGAGTGTGTGTGTGTGTGTGTGTCTGTGTGTGTGTGTGTGTGTGTGTGAGAGAGAGAGAGAGAGAGAGAGAGAGAGAGAGAGATACCCCACTTATTAATATCTCACTATGTTAAATTCCTTCTCTACGAAAGACTTATCCTAAGCTGAACTTAATCATCTTGTGGCAACATAAATTAACTAACAAAATAAAGCAATGAATAATAAATAGAAAGACGTCATTGTACAGAAGGGGTTAATGGAGACAGATTAAAGTCCTTTCACCTTCAAGTGGCCAACCTTAATTTGAACAGAATTATTTGCTGATCGTGAAAGTAAAAACAACAGATGAAAGAGTTAATGACGAGACCTCAAGGATGATGCTCTGCCCCCCTTCCAACCTCCCATCCCTCCAACCTCCCCCAGTCCCCACTCCCCCAATCCCTTGTAACCCCCATCCCAATCCCCTTTTTGCCCCCCCTCCCCAACTCCCCCTCCCCCATCATCATCTCTTACAATCCGGGTCTCTTCCCCTCTTCATTTATCAGAGTGTTATAGCGAAGAGTGGTTTTCGTTTTGCCACTGCGAGACAGATCGTTGCACATGACACAAGCTACGGCCGTATTTTCCATGACTTTGAGGATTTCTTAACACATCTTCCTCAGCGATTTATTTTGCCTATTACAGCTTGAAGTTGACCAGTGAGTTACCGAGGGAAACGATGTCGATACCTAAAAAGATAAAAATAGATAAAAATAACACACACACACACACACACACACACACACACACACACACACACACACACACACACACACACACACAATAAAACTGTTTTAGTATGAAAGTTAAAGCTAAGATACAGATGCCGCAAAGCTTCTCCCACCAATGAAAATACTGCTCCATGACGCCTAAGGGAAAGCCCGTCAGTGCTGTACCGTTTCTCTAGCACAGTCATTGCTCTTCGTGTCGCCTCTGCAGTGTTGGGAAATGGCTAAAATATCGACACAGCTCACCTGGAGATTTATGATTTTCTTTTCCCCGTTGCTCATCTATTCCTACACAGGTATTCAAAGGTTAAAAAAAAAAAAAATAGAAATAGTTTACCTGGATATTTCTGCATCTCGCTTCTGCTTTAGCGCTCGTTCACACCATATACTTGCTGACGCGGGCAAGAGTTCTTCATCATCATATCCCATGGAAGTTCTCGTCCGCACCTGCCCGTGTTCAGTAGGGCCGCTTTTGGGGGGTACAGTAAGACAATACTCCCACCTTCAACCGGCCGCACCAGCAAGCATTTGGTATGGACGCATACCATTTAGGGCATATAGTAAAACATTGACATAGTTTACCCGGCACTTTTCTGCTTTCGCTGCGTGTTTATTTCTTGGTAGGTTGTCAAAATGAGGTATTACCATCTCTCGACGCCGATGTTCGCTCCTGACGTGGCCTTGCGGTTCACCGGGCGCCCCGCAGCGCTAGGCCTAATGTCGGTAATATCACATGCTGGGGGGTGAATATCGTACGTGTTGGCCAGTGGGGTGATAGTGCAGGTGCGTGTTTACCTGGGAACGGCAGTGATGAGCGATATTACACTGGTTACTAAAAATAGAAGAGGTTATGCTTTCGCCTGTGGCTATTTTTTGTACGTTTGTCTGTCTGTCTGTCTCAATCTTTCTTTTTTTCCTTCTATTTGTCTTTCTGTCTCTCTGTGTCTGTATGTCTCGTTGTCTGTCTCTTGTCTGTATGTCTCTGTCTCTGTCTGTCTTTTTGCATGCCTGTGTCTGTGACAGTCTCATTGTTTGTCCGTATGTCTGACTGTCCACCAGATTACGAAAAAATAATAGGGGCATGAAGAAAATTTGTGGGAAATTCCTATTGACCAAGACAGAAATGTTTATAATTAGGTGAAAGTATGTGGGAACTCAAGGACACAAATAACGCGTTTAGTATATAGCAGTGTTCAGGGTAATTTAAGATGATCTAAAAATACTGAAAATGATTGCCTGAAAGAATTGTTTATTTTGGAAGGGGTACCTATACACGAGCGTCTCTTTCTTTCTTTCTTTTTCTTTTTCCTTTCTTTCAGATCAGGAACTTTGTGCATGCAAAAAATTGAGTAACTCAGTCGTAGGCCATATTACACTAATCATCATCATCATCATCATCACCATTGTCATCAGCATCATCATTGTCATCATCACCACCACTGTCACTGTCATCACCACTATATTAGCCACATTCATAAGTCAGCCATCGATACACAAACACCCCCATACAAGATAATCCAGAATGAAGCTCATTAGGGCGTGGAAGCGAGACCACATGACCGCCGGGAAAGTCTGGTGTTGTGGTCGGTTAATACACAGAGATGGCGTAAAGCATTGAGCAACCCAGATGTCATGTGCAGCGTAATTTGGTTGCGGTTGAGCACTCTTGACCATTGGTGTGGCCTTCAAGGAGAGTCCTGTTAGAATTAAAGTTGATTATGGAGATTATATGCGTTGTTAGATACGCCTGAGTGATCGCCCTATTACACAAATCGTCAATACTCGGAATATCAAGGCAATGGGTCACCCTTAGCCCCTTCAGAACGATTTTTTTTATCTGGCTATTTCTAGACGACGTTATTCATCTTAACCCTCATACAAGGACGATTTCTTGCCTGCGGGTGATGGGTCTGCTCACAAGACAGTTCGGCGTTACTCAACAAAAGCAACAACATCGGGGGATTTTCCTGTGGAGAGTAAAAATCGTCTGAATTTAAGTAAAGGAAAATGAATTAGTTGTAACCTCTTTAGTGTGTCTTTGCCTACTCTTTTTATATCTTATTCTGTTTCTGTATAATATTCTTTTCTCTATATTTTGTTCTTCCTATATCTGTTTCTTGATATCCACAGACGATTTTATTTAGCTGGGATCTGTCGTAGCACTGATGTTAAAGAAAATGTCAGGCAGTGTCCTCTTGGTGACAGGAAGTAGACGCCAGACCAACTAATGCGAAAAAAAAAAAAAAAAAAAATATATATAACTCAGTGTAATAAGCTACGCACGAGAGAGAGAGAGAGAGAGAGAGAGAGAGAGAGAGAGAGAGAGAGAGAGAGAGAGAGAGAGAGAGAGAGAGAGAGAGAGGTGAGTTGGTGACATAACAGTAATTCCCTGATATAATGACACAGGATTGGTTTAATGTTGGGAAAAATGTAACACCACACAGGACCGTATTCCCAAAGACATCGTAACACTTTCTCCTCAGCGACTTATGTTCCCTATAGTTCTATCACCTTAACCTGGGTTAGATTTTCGTCCTTTTGCAACTGATTTCATGTAACTCAGTGGCACAACAAAATAATAGACCTCTACATCCTTTCGTAGCACTTTTTCGTGACTAGCTCCATATTCTAGTGTTCATCTATTGTTACAACTGAGTATTCAAGATGGAAAGTTGGGAATTTTAGACCGAGTTAGAGTTAAAAAGGTGTATTGTTTGTAGGAATTGATGCATGTAAAAAGTCGACGTGTTACTGTATTGTGTGTGTGTGTGTGTGTGTGTGTGTGTGTGTGTGTGTGTGTGTGTGTGTGTGTGTGTGTGTGTGTGTGTGTGTAGAATCGACAAAATGCAAACATATGAAAGCCAATGAAAGGACATACTACCAGCTGCCATTTGAAATATCCGCCATGACGTTGGTTTGAACCCTCTCTCCTCCTCCCCCTCCACCTCCTCCTCCTCCTCCTCCTCCTGCTCCTCCTCCTCCTCCTCCTCCTCCTCTCCTCTGTAAAGTGTAGGTGTCGAGAGGGGTATACAGAGCAGAAGGCCGTCTAGGTAGCAGGAAATACTCATCGTTGTTACAGAACTCCCTACAAAAACACCCACCTTGCGTCACACCACACTTCGTTAACGTTGTGACGCATCCTATAGCGTAACAAACAACGACGGTATCTAATATATTGCGTGGTGAGGTAATATAGCAGGGCGGATTTTGGAACCAGTGTAGAATGATACAGAAGTGATTTTTTGTTGTCTGAAAAACGATATTATAAAAAATTAAGGACTCCGATGCTTCACCATGACTGTTTACCCTTTCAGCAACCCCTTCTTAGTTCGCTACAGCTACGTCCGCACTCACATCCATACTCCTTCATACCCACACCCATCCGCACCCATACCAACCCTCATCCTGACTCTGTTTAACTCCTACCCAGTTGCATCCAGACCTATTTTCATTCACACTCAGATCCACACTTGCCTACATCCATCCATACCCGTTTTTACTCCATCCACTTGCACCTGCACTTCATTTAGAGCCGTTTTCTACTCATCCATATCCACACGCACCTGCACTGACATCCACCTTCATCCACAGCCATCCACACGAATTCTTGTTCATATCTACATCATCTGCATCTACACCTATTTGGATCGAAACCATCCACGCCTCACACACAAACACCCACATCCATCTACACGCACACACGCCTACACCCACATCCATACCCACAGCAACACACGTACACTCACACCTACCTACACACACACACACCTGCACACATCTACTCACAGTGACACCCACCTACACCCACAACTCCCAACACCCCACATCCCCACACCCACACCCAGTTTCGCCCACACTTATCCACACTCACTTATACCCACACCCACACCCACAGTCTTCCGCCAACGATGATTTGCAATACTAGTCTGCCCTGCTTACACTTTTTATTCATAGTGGAACCTAGGAAGTGTAATCGGGCCCGCTTTTTAACCTATTGTAGTTCCTGGGTTGAATAAAAATTTGTTCGGTGTGTTTGAAGGACGGTATCCAGTTGTGTGTGTGTGTGTGTGTGTGTGTGTGTGTGTGTGTGTGTGTGTGTGTGTGTGTGTGTGTGTGTACTTTATGGGGATATTAACTCCACTTTCTTTCCTGATTTTCTTTGTCCATAAATTGACACTTCCTTGATATTCACTCAACCTCATCACCCCGAGAACGAAATAATTCTGTTCGTTCTGCCACTGTCAGTTTTCATTAGCCTTTGGAGTTTAAAGGAGACAGTTTCTAACCCTTTCAATACCACAAGTTCCCCCAAAGTTAACTACACCAATCTTTAAGTAGCAAAAGTAAAACCAAGCAAGACGTTTTCATAGTTGAGGGGCTGAGTTCTCCTCCCGTACGCTACATAAAGTCGTCTGCAGAGAGTAAAAATAAAAATGTATAATTCGTCTGATCTGCTTCACTATGCGGACAAATTTCTTCATTTTTGAGCACCTGACGGCACAGAAATCAAGAGGCAATAACGCAACACTTACTGGAATGTGTTGCGGTCACTTGCGGTACCGTCTCCACACAAACACTTTAGCGAAGGTCGGCATTCGTCCCCTTAGCGTGGGAGACCTGTGGCTTTAGCGGTGGTGGCAGGACAGTGGAGGGGAGGGGGGGGGCGTTGTGAGAATGGGGAGGGTGAGGGGGAGGGGGAGGGGTGTGGTGTTGTCACTGGAGACGCCACGGGCAAGGTCACGTGCTGGGTAAGAGGAGGATCGTAACCCTGTATTGCGGTATTGTAACTTTAGGGATATACGTAGTTAAAGTGAAGGAAGGTAACCCTGTAATGCGGCACCGTCATGTAAGGGAAGAGGCACATCGTTAACGGGAAGGACTGTCACTAGCAGGTAAGTACTCCGAGACAGACAGACAGACAGACAGACAGACAGACATTAAGACTTCACCCCATTGTTAGGTAAGAATAGGGGTCTGATGATTATGATGATGATGATGACTGAGATGGTGATGATGATTGCAAAGATGGCCGTAATCTCATGGTGCTGGAGAGGAACGCCTTCATGTGGTGGCATTGATAAAACCGGTCAGATAGAGTGCCAGATTAAGCAAACGTCCCTCAACTACTCTTCCATCCCCCGAAAGCAGTTTGGTGGACTACAGAGGGACAACTTAAGCCTGCAGTCCACGGGGTTCTCGTTTTCAGATCAACCTTGGCCACAATAACAGCAATAACAAGATACGGTGCTTTCATTCAGATAAGGAGACCTCATGTGGATGGATTAAATGAAAAGGAACATAAATTTTGCGATTCCATTCTTAAGAGAACAGGATTTGCAAGACCAGGAGGAGGATGGTAATGGAGAAGAACCGTAGAGAAAAGAATTATCACTAAAATAGAGAGTGATCGTAGGTTATAGATACAGTAAAAGCAGACAGGTAAATAAGTAGGTAGGTAGGTAGGTAGGTAGAGAGAGAGAGAGAGAGAGAGAGAGAGAGAGAGAGAAGGAGCGGGGGACTGATCGACACAGGTGGAAGATAGTACGTTAAAAATAAAGACCTTACAGTAACTTTACTGCATGGAAAATAAAGAGGAGCGTAGCCTAAAGGAGCAATTACAGCAAGGAGGAAATAAGACCCACGATGCGGTACCGGAAAGAGTAACACCTTGGCCTTGCGATGCGTAATGAATGAAGATGACGGTGGCGTTGTGGAAGTTGAAATGAAATGAGAGGACCGTAAATCTGAGAGGCGGAACTTGTGCAAAACGGAACTGTGGCTTTATTTGGGGGTATACACAAAGACTATTACTTAACTTCTGGGTATACATAAAGAAAAGACTGTCGTGGCTTTGTATATTATTGACTGAAATAAGGTTGGGCGTATATAAAGCAGGAGGAACTTAAGGAACACAAGAATACTCTATGACTGAGTATACGTAAAGCCCGTTGCCTTATTTTTTGATATATGTAAAGTGAAAAAAAAAAAAAAAATCGTACGTTTGCAAGTGAATAAGTGAAATAAGGTGGATCGTATTTCAAAGAGGGAAAAGATAAAGAAAAAACGACTGTTATCTTTCTATTAAATGTACTTAAAATGGACCGCAAATACATCACGTGGTCCATAAGGTAAGCAGAACCATTAATGTACAGGGCCATGTATAAAGGCAAAACAAAAAGGACGTAGCATTGTGTAAGAACGATTTAATGTGGGAAGGACCGCAAAGAAAGAAGACGACCCTGGCGTTGCGAATGAATGACTAATATAAAGTGAGTCTTGGGTGTGCGATCCAGAAATTAAATAAAATCTTTAACTTTATATTTTATTACCGTATATTTCAATGGGGAAAAAGGTCACGATGATACTATAATGTTGCCGGTACGAACCCGGGCCTATCTAGACGTGAACTCAGTGGACTGCTGGCCGAAGTTCCTTTCTCTTGCTGTCCACCATCCTCCTTTCTGGGAGCAGGGAGGGAGGTGAGGGATGTACCAGCAGCAGAGGTACCCAGTTATATCATTTCCGACACTTGAATGCGTCCGTCTGGATCACCTTGATGATAAAAAAAACATAATATAGGCTGTTACTCGGTCTGTCTGTCC
Organism: Coenobita brevimanus; assembly: GCF_032717465.1. Taxonomy (NCBI): domain Eukaryota; kingdom Metazoa; phylum Arthropoda; class Malacostraca; order Decapoda; family Coenobitidae; genus Coenobita; species Coenobita brevimanus. The sequence goes on along the minus strand of NC_137023.1, from coordinate 56,737,338 downwards.
GTCTGCCTGTGTGTCTGTCAGCTTGTCTATTTGTGTCTGTCTGTCTGTCTGTCTACGTAACCTTCACCCCATGAGAACGACAGTCAGCCAGATCACGAGACTGCCACAAAAACCCAGTGGACCGCCTCACGTCCTTTCACCCCTGCTCTTTTAACACCCCACCTGCCTGCCTGCTGGAGACCTTCACGCTTTTACTCCTTCAGTCCCACAGCAGTTTCTCTCCCTCGGCGATGATAAGGTAGGATTTCACAGTAGTTTTAACTGCATGAATTACCGTTTTGGCCTGAAGCGGTGATGACAGGTGGATGGGGTATGATAATTCTGAAGAAGTGTAGAGTGTCGGGGACAATTTATACCTTCTGCCCAAGGATGCGTTTTTCATCTTTTGCCTAGAACTTCAGACTACTGTATTTTACACACTTACGAGAGCTACCCGGCTGAGAAGAAGATTGTAAAGGCTATACAGAACACCACCAGTTCAAAAAGTTTATCTTAAAGTAAGTTGAATCGCCAAGAGGTGGGGGGAGCAGAAATAACATGCGTCAAAAAATGCCAACTGTGAGGTGTGTCATGATATTTGACGCTGTTGTTGTTTTGATCTCCTAAGGCGTGATTAAGTGCTTAGCGTGATTAAGCTCTTTACGCCGTGGGCCATTACATTTTTTATATTTTTATTTTTTTGGTCTAGAGGAGCTTATGTCTTGCTTCCTGCGTCACAGCTTCCTTCTCACGTCACAAAGAGACTCAAGCACATCACGGAGTTTTAAGAACCATGTTACAAGGTTACCGGCATAGTCTGTGAAGCATTGAGTTGAAATATAAACATACAGAAGTGCCTGGATGTGAGCTGCGGAAAAACTGAGACCAAATGATGAAAATGCAAGATGTACAAAATCATATTAATATCATATACACATGCATAGATACGTGAAGGTATTTTTATGCTAACACTGGAAATAGTTGTTTATTATGATATTTTCAAACCTGTGCATAATTCCTCCATTTGGACGAGTTACAGCGCTGTGGTAGCAAAACTATTTAAGTACATTCAAGAGTCTTAACAAGGAACCCGCTTACCCCATAACGTCCAGCTTGGTCGATTAGTTTCGCGGGAACCATACAACTGCTTCTAGATTGCCCACGGTTCTGCACAAGCAATGATGTGCATTCGCGAGTGAATTATCCTGTACTCGTTTACTCCATGGAAGTCTAGTTTTGCGTGTGTGTGAATCAGTAGGATTTGACCCAATAATCTGAGTGTGACTGGGGTTGTGCGCACACACACTCACACACACACACACACACACACACACACACACACACACACACACACACACACACACACACACACACACACACACACACACACACACACACACACACACACACACACACACACACACACACACACACACACACACACACACACACACACACAAATCATTCACCCTCCCAAACTGACTGATGAGGAGAGAAAATTATACCCTTCTCTTGCGAAACACTGTTCCCCATAAGTCTTGGCAAAGGTCGAGAGTGAAGTGGAGCAGGTTGGGTTTCTACACGCTCAACTGAACACTATATTGCTTTTACTCTAACTTGGCCTAAGAACTGCCGTCACCCCATCCTAAAAGCTGAGTTGTAACATCAGATTAACGCTAGAAACTGATGCTAGTCACGAAGAAGTGCCATGGAAAGAATGTAGGGTTATAGCATTATCTAATTCTCGCACCGAACTACATCAGATAGGCTGCAAAAGGACGAATATTTAGGCCAAGTTAAGGTGAAAAGAGTATAGTAAACACAAACACTAAACAAACAAAATCCATTAGAATTAGTGACTTAATCATGCAATGACGGGGAGAAAGACCTAGAACGAGACTGGTGGACAAAGTGGAAGGGTACAGTTGCGGACGGTGCTGGACAGGGACGTCTTCACGTGGTGGCACCGATATGACTGGACGGTGGAGCTGCCTGGGTATGCAAACGTCCCTCAGTCCCCTCCCACTCCCCCAAAAGAAAGATGGTACTCCGGAAGAAGGGTAATTTTGGCCTGCAGTCGACCATATTCACATTCAGATGAGCCTAAGAGAGAGAGAGAGACAGAGACAGAGAGAGACAGAGGAAGAGAGAGAGAGAGAGAGAGAGAGTGTGTGTGTGTGTGTGTGTGTGATATCTACCTATTCTGGCGACATCAGAGCGTGTACTGATTCCACAGCCTTACATCTCTCTTGCATTACGTGTCCTGCGATGCAACCTACGATCGCTTGTGCAAGGCCGCCTCTCAGTCTCTTGTCTCTGTCTATCACCCAGGCCATTCTTGACACGCGATGGGGAGACAACACGACATCTGGCGGGAAGGACGGTCATTTCGCCACGCAGTCCGGCGGTCGCGAGTAGAGGGAGGTGGGAGGGGCAGTGGAGATAGATGGGGAATGTGAGGGTGGATGGGAAGATGTAGAAATGGGAGGGAAGGAGGGAGAAGTGGAAGGGATAGAGGGAAGGGGATAGAAGAGGGAGTAGGGTTGGAACTGATGTGGTGTAAAGAAGGGGAAAAGAATAGAGGGAAGGAATGGGAGGGGATAGTTGAGGGGGAGTATGGAGTGGTGTTTGGAGTGCATAGGGGATCGGAAGGTTAGTAGGGATGAGGATGGTAAGGGGGCGTAGGACGGGGTGGTAGTGGGGAATAGGAGAGAGAGTGGGCTTAATAGAAGGTTTTAAGTAATGCCTATTGACTGTGCGAGAACCATGAATGTAAAGAATCAGATTTTGCTAAGTCCTGGGTCCGTATTGTCGTCGGTTAAGGAAACTCCGTAGCCCCTTTTCCTAAGCGATTTATTTTGCTTGTTAGACTATACTGTCCTTCTTTGTGCAATATAAATCTTCGACCATCGCCATACTCTGCATACATAACGAACAGAAGGATATTGCCCAACCATTTAAAAAATAAATCGCTAAAGAATAGGTGCTAGGAGTCTGACGAGAATACGAGCCCCCGTTACCTAGAGTACTACCTGCAACTGTCATTGTTATATCAAGGTCCCTAGTGGTAGTGGATGGAAACGTGGAGCGCAGAGGAATAAGTGGGAGTGGCGTAGGGGGATGGGAGGAAGGGGAATAGGGAGGGGATGGATGGTGGGGGAGGGTGTAGGAGAGGGAATGGGAGATAGGGAATAAGGAGGGGATGGAAGGAGGGGGGGGAGGGTGTGGTGAGCGAATGCGGTGTGGGGAAGGGGGAGTGAGTTACGAGAGAGAGGGTGAGTGAGTGAGGCGAAGCGGAGAGTTCCCATAGTGACGGTAATCAAGGCTCCTTTGACTGATTGAGGTGACCCTCTAGCCTTCCTTTCTTCTTTACTTACCTGCCTGCCTACCTACCTACCTGCTTCCTACATACCTTCCTACCCACCTACCTGCCTACCTACCTACCTAACTACCTACGCCTTGCCATGTTCTGCTTGCTAGAATGAATGCCATCACCTATTTCTACTTTATAAACACATTGCTTCGGTCAATTCTCACTGTTTGTGTTCTGTGTTGCTAATTTTTTCTCCACGCATCTTTTGCGTCCTCCTCCTGTTTTCCTTCCTTCTGTTGAGTAGATACTTTGTAAATTGACAGTGGCCATGATATAATCCTAAAACATCAATCACAACAATCTTTTTGGGGTTAAACTTTATCATGGGAATCGGGAAACTGGAAGTGACGCTTATTGACTGAGGTCGTGCAGGTCTGAGGTTGTGTGTGTGTGTGTGTGTGTGTGTGTGTGTGTGTGTGTGTGTGTGTGTGTGTGTTCCAAGAGTATGATGTCAGAAAGTTCATTTGGCCTCACCGTGCATGACCTCTTCTTTAATTCACGACTCCATCTTTTCCTTTCTTAACTCACAACGGTAAACCTGCAGCACGTCTTAAAATAATTTCGTCATGAGATGGTGCGAGTTAAAATTAGTGCCACAAAGATGAAGATTTTAATGCAAGTAAGTTAGGATAAAATAAGGTATTATTTACAAAAGTGACAGGTGACGACATCCTATCAGTTGTGCTTAAATGCCTTGTGATAAGTGTCTGTATTTGCCTACCTACTTATCTATCTGCCTTCCTACCTACCGACCTTCCTACCTATCTGAGCTCATGCCACTCCAGACGCAAGTGTTCACCAGTCTGTCTTGGGAATTAGGAAATAAACCATCTTCAGCGGAGCGTTTTTTTTTTTTTTTTTTAATCATCTTGGCACAACAGCTTCAAGGAGTAAGTTTTAATAAATATTTGGGATATTAAGCGAACTATGAGTCTTCCCAAGGTTTGGTGAAATCTTCGCCGAAAAGTTGCATCGTTACCAAGCTGTACTCGGAACAAGACTCATTTTTACTTCGACAGCTGTAACTACTTTGCACAATAAGTAAACAAATAAATAGATAAATAAATAAAATGGGAGGAAGTTGTTTTGCTGACTGTGCCGTTGTAGCGCCATATCCGATTTTGATTTGGAGATCTTGAGGCATCTGTTCCTGGGTAATTTGTCTCGCATAAAACACTTTAATATCCTGTAGCTCGTTCCTGATGCAAACTCTTTCAACATGAAGCAGTACAAATAGCACAAAAGAGTACTTCAGGGTGTAACAGGTAAAACAAATCGCCCAGAAAGAGTTGCTGCGAATCCTCTCATGCCAAAGATGATGCAGTTCGTGACACCGATGCGCCTGAAAGTGGGTTATCGGGGAGGGTGCAGGTACGGGGGCAGGTCAGGTGAGGGGGGCAAGTCCTGTCTGGCAGCAGGTCACACAACCAAACCTGTCTATTCACTGTGGACCCTTGTAACTCAGGTCAGTGACACAAGGGGGTGATTCCTGTTCCACGTATTATATAAATGTTACAAAGCATCCCAGGGAGTTTTTCTTTTCAGACTATTCTCTTTAATCTAGAAAATCCACTCAATATTGAGGCTGTTAACCCTCTCAGGCCTCCTTGAATCACCCTCAGCTGAATAAAACCGTCTGGCATTAGCTAGAAGAGAATACTAGATTTATCCCAATTATGAGGTAGTGAAGTTTATATCTAACCTCCTACATGTCGAAAAGTCCCTCCAAGTATGAAAAAAGTATACTGGATATAGAGAGAGTGTGTTTAAAAAGGCATTATCTTATTGAAGAGGTCACTATTTCTCCACCCTGCATGACTGAACCCATTGACCCTCATCTCGAGTTGTACAGAATTTAACTAATCATTCTCAAGTGCTGAAACTGACAGAATAGAAATTAAGAAAAAGAATTGCCTGAGAAAAAGAAAATAATGTAACAAATTGGTGAAGCTGAAATGGAATATATGAGAAACCTTTCCCACTTGTTTACCTTGTCGTCTTTCAACTTCTTCAATCAGCTGACCTATTTTGTTTTTGTTTTTGTAACTGCTAGGTCTCTTTGGAGGGGTGAGGGGGCAAAGGGGTGGGTTTCGAACGGAAGGGATTAGATACAGCCTTCACTAACCCCTTCACTGTTAGAAATAAATGACAGAAATCGCAGTGCTCCCTTAAATCCAACTATCCGGACATTTTCCTTGTCTGACTATGCCTGAAAAGAATGTTGTCAGCTTTTCTCCTCCATCATAAAAAATTACTTGCCTTTAGCCAAGCAGCATATCAGGGAAACGGGAACACGACCATAGCCTCCTTGGTACTTACTCTAAATTCCATTGTACCAAGCTATATGGACAATTTTCTTTGGTGAGCGAAATTATATCATGAAAACTTACATGCTTTGGTCCAAACAGTATATGAAAGACGCAGGGAGATACACGGCCATGGCAACTAATTTGTCTTTCCTATTCCCACCCCCATGACACACACACACACACACACACACACACACACACACACACACACACACACACACACACACACACACACACACACACACACACACACACACACACACACACACACACACACACACACACACAAAACACCCTTCCCCTCCCCAGCACACACACTTAAGGGGGGACCAGCCAATATATCATCCCCTTGCGAAAACACCCTCCCTTCCACCGCTGACATTCCTGGGTGCTATGTCCAAGGCGAGGGGGTGACTGTGCCAAAACAGTAAGGGGGAGGCGACCACACTTTCTTGCATGGAGTAGCAAAAGTAATATGCAAGCTCCCCGGTCCTTAATTTTTTCTTGGAGGGAGGGGGGGGTCAGCCATACATTACCTGGATAGAGATGTTGGGTGAGAGAGACACAGGTTAGAGGTTGAACTCTTTATTTCCTTTAACTTTTCATGCTACACAGAACTCACCTTCAGATTTTTTTTTTTCACATGGGTAGCGGGAAACGTTACAGAAAATGTAGAATTCAAGCTCCAACCTGCGTCTCTCTCCCTCCCAACATTTCCACTTGTTGCAATGGATCATCTATTGCCTCAATACTTGTGAACTCAGGATCTGGTCATCCTGTTGGCGAAATCACTGTGCTTATCATTGGGATTGTGGCGTCTGGCTATAGATAGGTCATTAGAATTGAAGAGGGGATCAAAAAGACGCCTTATCTTTATCTTCTATCCATTCTATCCACTTGTCATTCTAAGTGGCCTTTACCTGAGTCACAAGAATGCATCCCCTTCCCTTTCGTCCAGGGCCTCACAAAGTCGCTTCCACGGCCGACAAATATTGACCGAAAGGGAAAGTGCAAATCGCTGCCCCAATATCCACCTGAACTGAATTTAAATCAAGGAGGCTCCAAGGTGATTTCCCGCCAAAACCTGTCTTTGATGGGGTGCAGAAGACATTTACTTATTCATTCATTATCGTTAACTTTATATCACTTATCAGCCGCAAACATTGGTGAAACATATTAATTTCTTTCATTGTCGTTAAATTTACATCACTCTTTTGCTGTAAATATAGCGAATCTAATCAAAATATTAAGAAAACAGGCTTCAAGATAGGAATGATCAGAGCCTTCATTACCTCGTCTTCATGATGCTCTTCCTTTAATGTGAGTCACGATTAAGAAAAGGAAAGAAAGAACAAAGAATAGGCAGCAAATTTCCTCTTGTCTTATATAATGTGAAGACGCCTCAACACCCGAGAAAACTTTAATGATATAATTTATGTAACAGTTAGGATTTATGATAAACTAGTTGTGATGCTTAGATGAACATACAAAGAGGGTGTGTAACGTGCTGAATCATAGTTTTTTTTTTTTTTTTTTTATGTGGTGGTTTGGAAATGTTAGTGGGAAAAATATAAAGGAGTACTGTGGGTTGGTTTGGCCTAATGGGGGTAGATATATATAGATAAATAGATAGTCATATAGATAGGTTAAGATAAAGATAGAAAGATTGACTAAGAGAGTGGGTGAAAGTGAGGTAGCTGAGAGGGAAAGGAGAGGGAGACCAAGTAAGAGGAGATATAAAGGTGCAAGAGTGTGTAAGGAATAGTGATAAGTCGTGAAATGAGAGGATTGTTACAGAGTAGGGACAGGGACGCCTGGAGTTCCTTTTTTCCTAGGCCAACCCTCACATGATGCGGTGACAGGCAAGAAAAAAAAAAACTTAATAGATGGTGTAGTGGCCAGAACGTCCCGGTCGGAGTGACGGCTCTGCATCGCGAAAAAATCCAATCCCATGAGATGATCGGATTTTTTTTCATTCTCTCCATCCTTTCCACAGCACTTCTTCGTGACTAGCATCCTGTTCTACTCTCAGTCTCTTGTTCCCTCCCAGCATTCAAGACTGAGAGGTGGAAATTTTAAGCCAGGTTAGAGTAAAAAGAGTACAGTACCAACAGGAGTCCTTACACAGTGGACCCAGGCTTCTCTTTGTTCGTACATGTTTGCGATTTGCTGAGTTTATAGAGCGGAATATACAGAGCGAGAAATTTAGAGCAATTGTGTGCTATTTTGGTGATATATACATGATTCCGAAGGCGTGTCTCGTAGTATGATAGAATATTTGTAGCGCGCACACACGCATATACACACTCACTTACACACACACACACACACACACACACACACACACACACACACACACACACACACACGCATCTGAACTTTGCAACCCTTTATGATGCATGGTCGTACCTGGGAATATCATTTTGTCTAACACTTTTCTTTTATTTCAGCTAAAAAAAAAAAGAATCCCTATCATCGAAGGAGTTAATATTTCTTTTCTTATCTGATACAAGTAGGATGGATTTAGTTTCATCGCTCTCCTTGACCCCAATACCGACTTGTGAACTGGTTTTGGCAGATGCTAGTGGCGACGACGGTGATTATCTTGCAAATGATCATCAATATGCAGTGTAGCTTTGATCTGTTCTTCTTTGTAGTAGTTCCTTTTATTGTCACTACTCACCTGCGTCATAAATATTTATAGTGATGCAATAGGCTTAATATATCCAAGGTGTAGTCATTATTTAACAAAACGGGGTGGAGGGGGGTGTTATCTATGCTTCTTTACCCACTGATAGCAAATCATTATCAGTAGAGTCAAATTCGCTCGCAAAAGCTGCACACCATACATTGCTAAATCTATCTGTTAGTCTTTAGTCAAACGCCTTAATCCCGGAGGAGGTGACCACAGACAAATCGCCTCCTTGTCACCGTGTCCGCCACCATCAGGCTATCCTAACTCCAGCTCACACGGCCTCATTCATATTTCTCTCCACCTAATCCCTCAGCCTCATCCTCGGTCTTCCTCTCCCCCTTCCCCTCCACTCTCACGCACATACACACTCCTAGTCAATCTCTCATTCCCCATTCTTCATCCGCTACTGTATATAACGAAAATCCTTCCCAGGGAGTGTCTGCACAATGGTCATCTCGTATAGTGTAATTGCAACACACACACACACACACACACACACACACACACACACACACACACACACACACACACACACACACACACACACACACACACACACACACACACACACACAGAAGAACCAATGACTCAGGCCCCGTGACTCAGTATGCCTGGGGGGACCTATATTTCAGCACGCGAATATCACGCCAAAAAACTCAAGCTTCCAAAACTATAAAAACTTACAGACCGTGATTCCGTGTGGTGTAGGAATGGGTGTAAATGGTGTGAAGTTCATTACGCTGTTATTCTACTTTAAGTGAGTAGGTTAGGGTAAGTTAAAGACCTAATTTGCTTAGAGAGAGAGACAGACAGACAGAGACAGAGAGAAAGAGAGAGATTTCCCGATATAATAATAATAATAATAATAATAATAATAATAATAATAATGATGATGATGTTGATAATAGTAAGGATTACAGCTCGTCTCACTTTCAGTAGTTTATCTTATCAACATCTCTCAGCCGATGAATTTCATTCAGAGGATCCACTCTGAGAGATATATATATATATAATTACCAAATTCAAAATACCACGGAGTCAAAATACCCAGCTTCATACGTTCATTTTTTCTTTCATTATTTGTCTTTAATTTGTTTCGGCCAATAAATGTCAGTTAAAATGCCAGACTTTGCTGAAATAGCAGAAGTAAAAATTGACGAGTCTAAGTTATCGATAACATAATTGACGAAAACAAATGCTTCCTAGTTATACGTTGTTCTTTACCTCCCTTAAAGACTCGTTTCATTTGAGTAACTCGAAGGACTCAATCTTAACCCCTTCAACCCGAGAACGTCTTTGATGCACACACACACACACACACACACACACACACACACACACACACACACACACACACACACACACACACACACACACACACACACACACACACACACACACACACACACACACACACACACACACACACACACACACACACACACACACACACACACACACACACACACAATCAACCCTGACATTATCTTAGGGGTCGCGAAGGCAGCCACCCTAAGACCTTCCACCCACTCTGCCTCGCTCCACCTCATTTGATGCAACTCATTTATTTTCTACTGCCCCGTACTGCACACAGATATTGCACTTCCCTCTAGTACTTCCCGTTCGGCTTGCGTCTCATATTACAGTCCTGTCTTGTTCATATCATCATCATCATCATTCTCAATACATCTCCTTTTCTCTTCCTCCTCCTACCTATCAGTGTCATTATCATCATCATCATCCTTGTCTTTAAATATTCTCCTTTTCTCCTCCTCCTCCTTCTCCTTCATTTCCGTCATTTCCTTCTTCCGCCTCACTATTTCAGTCTACCAGCTCACCTTCCTCCTCCTCCATCTCCAAAATCAAAATAATTTCTTCCCTCCACTTCCCATTTCCCGTCCTTCAGCGTCATGACCCAACTGTTTATTTTATTTCATTTTTTGTCTTCCCTCTCTTCAAGTAATTTCTCTTTTCCTCATTAACCTTCTTTTTTTTTTAATAAGTCCTGTTATGATCCTTCCTTTCCTGTTTCTTTTCCTTCTCCTTACCTGTTTCTGAATTTCTGCTCAGTTCAACTTCCTTCTCTCCCAGGCTTTCTCTTCCTCTTTATCCTCTGTTTCTTTTTTTTTTTTCACTCTCCTTTTATTATCTTGTTTTCATCATCTTTTTTTTCTTCTTGGCCTACGTCTTACATTCTGCTTGCTTCTCTTTCTGTATATTTTTCCTTCAGTGTCTTGGCCAGAACAATCAACACTTATCAGTATTTGTAACCTCATTCTTTATCAGCAGTTTGGCTCGATTCAGTTTTTTTCCTCGCCAAAGTCCATTCCATAGTCGGGAATTAATATATATACTAAGATTTTTTTTTGGTCAGTTTATTCCTTTATTTTAATGCTTACCAAACACTTAAAAGGTCAGTAAGCAAGCCACTGCCAATGCCATAAGTCGCCTGTCCAAATTCACTAAGGCCTAAGCTCTCGTGTAGAAATGTCACCCAGCGTTGGTGTCATAAGGGGATAGACTCCAGGCCTCTCAGTTTTACTTATGTTTAATACCCTGCTGCCTAAGAAAATACATTAAATAGATAGTTAGACAGACAGACAGATAGATACATAGACTGATACATATATAAATAAAAAATCATATGGGAAACGCTATTTTATCTAAAACTAGGCCACAATACTTTTAACAGTGCTACTACTAGACTCCTTTTTTTTTGCTATTCGTCCAGCTTCGTGACTAGTCTTCGTTACGATATCCGGAATTATTTTCATGTTATCATACCGTTTTGAAATCAGTATTAAACATGAAAAATATTACACGGTGTCTCTCTTATTATGGAGGCGGATTTTTTTCAACGCCCTCGGTTACATACAAACTTCATGACTTGCGTTTTGACTTTTATTGTCCTTTCTCTTTTTTCTTTTCTATTATCACATTAAGCCTCAGGAGCTTGTAGACCCTGAGTGGACTGTTCTAGGCCAGCAGGGGTGAGAGGGGGAAAGACAGAAGGTTGAATAAATACACTACGGTACTTGTTGCCCATTTCCTTCTGCAGTCCCACGTACGTTTTCGAGAGAAACTTGAAGCGGAGTGAGCTAAGTGTGAAACTATAGTAGTATATGATAAGGAATAGTATCTCTAGCATAAAACGTATCCTTGGCATCAGTAATGAGTATAATATCAGTACCTCACAACCTATAACTCTCTGTACCTATATATAAAAAAAAAGCCAGAACCTAAATATGAAGCAAATTTTATGTATTCCCCCTCTACAAGTCTCAAAATGCAGTTAGTAGAATAAGATAATGCAAGAAATAATAATCTAGTCTTCTTATTAAGGATTTACATAAACTGCACCCATCATCAGAGTAAATGTTCATGTATATTATAGTAATGACCATGGCTGTGAATAGCAACTAAATTATGCGTGTCAGATTTCCGTGTAGAATTGATATTTTTTCTTCTGTGTTTTATTTATTTATTGTTCTTAGTATTATTCACTTTAAGCCCCAACATCCCAGAGAAAGATGTCGCTGAAGGTCAAGCAGGAATGAGTAAAATACGGTAAATAAACATAAAATGGTAAATACATGTGTGAAATAAGACATTTACTCATTTTTGTTAAGTTACTCCTTGATGTATTATAGAGAACGTCAGTAGAACGGGAAACAGTACGATTCAACCCCGTAGAATTTCACAGCGCGACCTTTTCCTAAACACCAGTCATTCACTCCCTGTAATCAACGCCTTCTGGTCAGATTAATATTGAGAAAACGTTTCTAATGTGGCAAATGACGTATGCAACAAATATAATAGCCCTAAGAGCCTGTTCGAGGTAGAAAATGAAAAACTGAGGGAGAGTAATTTTTTCTTGTTATTTTTGCTCCTTCATAATGTGTAAAATGCCGACGTATACATTAAATAAAACTAACAGCCTTGTGCTCCATTGTGAGAATTTTCGGAATCTGCTTGTATTATAAATTAAAAATGTAAGCTCACGTTTGTTCTTTTGTCTTTGTCATTATTTTCCGTCTTAATCAGGTACACGACGTGCAACAAATACATCTAATTATTTCATGCTCTGTTCTGAAAATCATTGGAGTTTACATCTGATATTTAGAAAATGAAAGGAAGCTGACGTCATTAATTTGCCGTATTTCTTTAACCTTTTTAAACAGAATAATCGTCATCTCACCGTCCTTGAAGGTGAAAATGTTCATAATAATCTCCTGAATTAAACTCACCGTAATAATAAAATGATAATTAACTTCAAACTTTCCACCTCACTCAAGGGTGCACTGCCAGCGGACTCAGAACTTATTATATACTAACCCTGAAAATGCAAATGGAGAAATCTTTCCGTGGTTTCTCTCTCCCATCCTAACTGCTTATGAAACCCTGGCTGGGAGAGTTCAGGGAATCGGAAGTCATATTTCACACCAAGTTCCGTAAAGTTTGCATACATCCTTTACTGTCACGGTCGTAAGTGGAGGTGGCTATCATCCGCGCACTTGATGGATTGCTGTCTACGTCTTAGGTGACTCCATACTTACTGATAAGCCCAATGGTTTCCTACAACCCAGGAAACCGTCTACAGTGCTGGGCGGTAACCATATAACCAAATAGCATAGTGGTGTGCAGCCTATTTTGGCGACCCTGTTAACTGGCCGGAGACGCCAATGTGGTATATATCCAGAGCCCAGACCACCAGACTCTTCTTCGCTGCACCTCGCTTTGGCAAGGCACCGTCCACCGCAAGGGAACATCGGTTCAATGCATGGGATGTCCCTGCAGGGGCAATTATTTGCTTGTGGTTGATGGGTCTGCTCGGTCAGGCAAACCAGGGTTACTCTACTGCCACTACTACAATTACGGTGGTGGACAGGGACACTTTCATTCGGTGGCACCGATGTAGGTGGACCCCCCCACTGCCTGGTTATACAAACGTCCCTCACTTCCCTCATTATCCTCTGAAAGTAGAATGATGAACTACAGGAGACGGGCAGCCTCAGACTGCAATCCACTGAGCTGACGTTCAGATGAGCCTGGGACTGCAACTGCTACAACTGCCACTGCTGCTGCCACGGTACAGTTCCTGTATTTGCGAAACGCGATATATTGCTCAGGCAGCCACATTACCCGAGCTACGAGAAAGACCTCCTCTCACCCGCCAAAATTCCTAGTATTCAGTTTCCGTGAAGACGCAACGCAACCTCGGTCTTCCCCTTCATCTTATTCTTCTTCTCCCCCTCCCACGGCGACATCCCAAAGGAGCTATTTCCCACAAGGTCTGTTATTTGCCCCGTCTCTGGAAACCCTTCATTGGGGAAATGGAGAAACTAGGAAATGACGGCTTGGATTACGGGGTCAGGAGATGATACCAGTGTTGATTCTGTGTGTGTGTGTGTGTGTGTGTGTGTGTGTGTGTGTGTGAGAGAGAGAGAGAGAGAGAGAGAGAGAGAGAGAGAGCGTGCGCGCGCTTTGGAATAGCAGGATTTCACTATATGAAGAGGGCGTCATCGTAGTGAAGAAATCAACAAAGTAGGACCTTTTGTCGAGGCCACCTTGCGTGAAATGTAAGATTCTGTGTTTGTTAATAGGGAGGTAGGATTTTCAGCTGCCAGTAGGGATTCATCAGATGGAGGATTTATGTTCCTATTGGTCATTACTATTTTGTGGCTGGCAGGGATTTTTTTTTTCAGACACCTTCATGAACTAATTAAGATGTATGATAATAAATAACAGACAGGTGTGTATGAATTAACATGTACCGGTATGTCTAAAATAAAATGCTAAATTGGAAAGGTATACAGATAGGTAAATTTTAGGTGCAATAAGCATTTTCCAAGTTAAGAAACAAATAAATTCCTCAAGTAACACTCAAAGAGGAATTTATAGACTAAGGAGACAAATAATTTCCTAAAACATATTCTGAGTTCCAAATCTGACCCCCGACCAGCTGACACAAACACCAAGCGAGCATCAAGGACACAAGCACCGCCCTCAGCCAAAAAAAAAAAAAAAAAAAAAAAAAAAAAAAGCTCTCCCATTGGATTTGCTGATGGTTTATGTGTTCAAGACCTGTTAGCCCCTTCGCCACGAGGACGCAGTTTTAATTTCTCTTCTTCCTCTCTGGTGACATTTAGAGATCGTCCCATGAATGAAAAGTCTCTCGAAAAGTCTCTCCAGTTCGAAAAAAAATCTCTTTAAAAAAAAAAAAAGGATGATGGTAGGAGGAATAAATTAAGTAAAACACGGCCCCAGAAAAACAAGCATCGTCCACAACCAAAAATCTAAGTCCGAGAATGAATTTCGAAAAAAGCACATATTTTCCATTTTACGTGTGGATGATTTATTTCTTTAAGCTGGTCCGCCACACATTAACATAGAAGAATAGGACCTAAAACACAATTATCTCTCTCAGCAAAAACCCATCTTGACAAATCATTAAAAGAAGAAAAAGATCACACACACACACACACACACACACACACACACACACACACACACACACACACACACACACACATCTTTCCCATCGCATGTGTGGATGATTTATTTGTTCAAGTTGGTGAAAGACGCATAAACACGAGAGATAGAAGAAAAACAAAATTATCAGAAAGAGAATGAAAGAAAGAGAAGAGGAGAAAAGAAACAATAAATAACTCGACAAAAATGGGGAAAGGAAAAGCGAAAAAAGAGTAAGAAACATGAAAAATCAGTCTTAAAAAATAGGCATCTTTCCCATTACACCTGTGGATGATTTATTTGTTCAGGCTGGTGCAGGACACATTAAAAGTGACACAGGTACAGGGCACATATACAGAGGCGGGAAATTGCACTCTCACCCTGAAATGGGAGAAAGTGGAGGGCGAAATGAAACAAACTGTGAAGAAGCGAGTGAGTGTTAGTGCCGCTCTTTCAAGATGGCGGTTTGGGGGGCGCTTAGCTTATTTGATTAAAAATTGAAAAATGGGGAGATTATGAACTGATAATGTAGTTTCACCCTTAATGGTTTTTCCTTTATCTTTTCTTTCTTTCTTTATTTATTTATTTGGTGGGGAGGACACTGAACTAAGGATCGCAACAAACGAAAGCATGGACGATGGTGAAGACGCTAGGCATATTAAAATAATATTGATGATGATGATAATAATAATGATAATAATAATAATAAAAATAATAATAATAATAATAATAATAATAATAATAATAATAATATGAGGTTATAAGCAGAAAATAGTCTCTCACTTTTTTGTTTTGGTGGGGGATAGAAGAGAAATATAAACGAGCAGCGAATAAAATTACAAGAAAATGGCGGATGAAGACAGACACCCGCAAATTATCCCACAGTTTAGGTTCCTTCGGCAGAGAGAGAGAGGGAGAGAGAGAGAGAAATGCAAGAAGAGAGGTCGTGAAATGCGAGAAAGTGGTCTGTGAAGTAACAAACTCTGAAGGACTCAGGGCATCTCGTCACCTCCACCCCCGAGTTACAACTCCACCGACACAACAACACAAATACACAAACCACCCGACTAACTCACCCCTCCCCTCTTTCTCTCTCCTTCTCTCCTTCCTTCTGTCTCTGTCTCGCTCCCCTTCCCTCTCTCCCACTGTCTCTCTCTGTCTCTCCTCATGTTTCTTTCTCCCCCAGCTTTTTTCTTTTCCTTCCCTTTTATCTCACCCTCAACCGACTAACTTCCTCCCTTCCTCTCTCCCCCTCCATCCCTCCCTCCCCTCTCTCTCCTCATGCTAGATGATGGGGACTGGGTGAGGGGGAGGTGAGGAGGAGGGACAGAAAGAAGGAAAGAGGTTGGGAAAGCTAAAAAAGAGCGAAGACCATCATGGAGAGAGGAGAAGAACGATGGCGAAAAGGAGAAAGCGAGAGGAGGATAGGGGATAAGGGAGAAAAAGGCCGGGGCGAATAGGAAGAGGAGGGATAAGGAAGTGGTCTCATTGAGGAGGGTAGGGAGAAATAGGGAGTGGACGGAGGAAAGATGCTAAGGGAGAGGGGAAACAGGGGAGGAAAAAAGGGAAAGAGGTTGGAAAAAATAGAAGGGATGAGGAAATGTTGGGATGATAAGCAGATAGGAGGGAGAAGAGGGGAAGTGTGGAGGAGGGATGTGGAGGGAAGGGTGTGGTCGTGAGGCTAGGGGTCAACACAGATATTTACAAGCAAGATAAACTTTTTTTTTCACGCCTTTTTTCATCCCACTGACATTTCTCGCTATGTTGGTGGGTGGCATGACGGAGGAATACACTGCCTTTCCCTGAGCCTGGGATCTTCTGTGTGATCATTATTGCTTCCGTGGTGCAACAACGCTTTATCACATGGCCGCTGTGTTATCAGTATCATCATAATCATAATTTCCGTCCTTAATCATCATCATCATCAGCATCACCATTATCATCATCTTCATCATCATCACCACCATTATCATCACCATCATCATCATCATCACCATCATCATCAACATAGGCAGGATCCAAAGCAAGAAAAGGAAAATACAGGAGTAGAAAAACACTCAACAGAATGCATAATGAAATGAGTCTCAGAAATGGGTTATGTATTCTATGTCCAGAGTGGAGTACATATGAAAAAAGATATAAAACACACTTTTCACATGGCATTCCATTGAACGTTCTCCTAATTTTGTGCTTTCTCGTTCTTGTTTTTGGATTCTGGTGCATCATTGTTGTGTGAGACTTGGGATTGAAGTGATGATGATGAGAATATCATAGAAAAAAGTTTTGTATTGTTGAAAACAGAATATTTTGGGGGAGATGATCTTGAGTTACTCCTTATTCACTAATATATGTTTGATGTATTTTAGTAAGGTTATATCTGGGGTTAAATATGACGTTGTTTTGATTATCTGATTTCCTTTATTGTATGTCTTCGTGATAACTTATATGACTATGTACTCTTATAATTCATAGACCCACAAATGTAATTAGATTTTTTTTTCTGCCGTCAGCGTCGATGTGTGCGAGTGGGCAGGGACCGGCGCCCCCACCCAGTCCGTCGGGGGACTCACTCGTCATCTTCTCCAGCTTCCCTTCCTTCTCCCAGGATGTCCAACCAAAGCAGTCCGGTTCAGTCTTCAGTCCCCTGCCTGAGAGTGACAGACCAGCTTTCAAAACCCCACCTGAGACTGACAAACCAGCCTTTAGTCCCCCACCTGAGACTGACAAACCAGCCTTTAGTCCCCCACCTGAGACTGACAAACCAGCCTTTAGTCCCCCGCCTGAGAGTGATAGACCGGCCGTCAGTCTTCCACCTGAGACTGACAGACCGGCCATCAGTCTCCCGCCTGAGAGTGAAACACCAGCCTTTAGTCTCCCACCAGAGACTGAAAGACCGATATTCAGTCCTCAGCCGGCCAGTGATAGTCCAAGCCAGGATGACCACGGTGCTGCCGACAGAGAGCCAAAAACCTCAGCCTCCTTCCAGAGTGATCCCCCGAGTGATCCAGGGCCGGATGATTCACCCGACTTGACTGATCCTCAACCCTCCATGAGCCAGCCTCATCGACCAGGGGGATTTCGATATCCGTCTGAGTCCCCTCCTGCCCAGAGACCTGCTCAATTGACGATTTCAGGCGGTGACGCAGAGGGTGTCACACAAACTGGTGCCATCCTCACTAAAAGAAACCTCCAGGAGCTAATTCGAGAAATGAATGCTCGGACCACATCTGTTTCCTCGAGCACAACACCCGGCACCACCACCACACCTGCCCTCACGCTGGCAGAAAAGTTGTCAACGCTGGCGATGTCTTCCTCAACAGCATTTGAAACCAAGACTGACCCTGAACCCCCCAACAAACCCACACTGCATACAGCACCACTGACAAGAACCCCCATAGCACTCCCTACTAGAAACCCCACCACAAAATTCACACTACCATCACTTGAACCTAAAACTACAAGATTTACAACATTTCCTCCCATAACAACTGGACCTGAGACAAAATCTAGTATTCCTACGCTGATAACACTTGCGCCACCTACCCAGAGTGACAAAGAATCGGACAATGACCAAAAAGACGACAGCAAATCTACATTCTCACCCAGCCTTCCTACATCAGGACCGGCACCTGGCACGCTGGCATATCAACTAAAACAAAGGATTCTTGAGAGGAATAACAAAGATTCACAGACAGAGGGCAGTGCAAATGCTGAGGGCAATCAGTCGCAACAGAGAACCTTAGCGGACATCCTGGAAGCTCGTCGGGCAGCTTTGAAGGCCAAACAAACCTCCAGTGATGACCAAACCAACAACGGGAATGCAGAGGGTCAAGAGAACTCTGAACACAAGCTAAACTTTGCGGACTTTGGTATAGCAACAACGGACCCCCCTGAGCAAAGACCATCATTACTGACTACACTTGGGGGTGACGTCAGTCCTCAACAGCCATTCAGGTATCAGTCGACGAATAATGAAGCTTATGCGAATGAAAATGCAAATGAAGAGAAGTATGAATTTCAGGAAAGCATTATCCAGAGCAGATCACAGCCTAGTAAAGTCACAACTACCCAGCCCTTGCCACAGCCGTCATCCGAGCAACCTAAAGAAGAAGACAAATCTCGTCCCTTGACTCACACTGAGCGCCTCCTGCAGCGCCTCCAGGATTTAAGAAAGAGACGATTATCTTCCACCACTGCCACACCAAACCTTCCCTCGCTGGGCACATCAGACAACTCTCCTTCACAGCCTGAGCAGGAAGAAGTAGATGGTGAAAGCCCGGGAGAACCAGGTGACGAGAACCCAGAAGAACCAGGTGGTGAGGGACATGGACTGCTTAGGAGGAAACTGAATCCTAATAATCGGAGGCGAACAAACGAGGATTTCTATCACCGGCTCAGGAACCGTAAATTTACTATAGGTGTTCCAGGTGGCACCACGAGAGACATTACACCGACTCCTGAAGTTGACGGTTTTACCCCTTCCCCAGAGGCTCCATCACTCAAACAGGAGAGAGTTTCCGTTTTGGTTCCCACAACAAAGAGGCCTTTGTCTCTCAGGGAAAAAATTAATCTCCACAGGAAAAGAAATAGATTCGTGCCTAGTCACCTGCGGGGGCCGACCACCGCCACCACCACGACAACTCTGAGGCCTCATCAGCTCTTGTCGCTACTCTCAACGAAAAAGCCACTGACTGAAATACGATTCACAACTCAAAAGCCTCTTCTTCCATCACGATTTACCCCGCAGAATCAAGACACCGAATCACAAGCCACAACCCAAAGACCAGTTATAGAATTCATCACGCAGCCAAGCCTACTGTCAACAACCGAGAGTTCAAGAGTGAATAATATCCGGGCGAAGATTGCCGCCATGCTGAACTCCCGTGGTCAAGGAACTACTACAACGACGGAGGAGGTCATGTCCATTCTGGATGAAGTGACGGTCAGGCCATTCTCAGCACAGTCTGCACCTGGATTTGGCTTCACCTCAAATCCAGTCATTTCGATACGTCCGTTCGATGACGTAACTGGCACCAACGAGGCTCCTCTCGATGATGTCTTGTCCACCATCATCGAAACTTTCACCACAACCACAACCACGACACCAAAGCCCTCAGCAGACAAGGAGTCCCGCGTCCAGGACCTAATTTCGAGGCTGATGGCGCAAGGAATAATAACAAGAACCAGCAGTACAGAGAAGCCCAAGAAAGGACTGCGAATACTCACCAGGGGATTTTTGTCTCCTCGAAGACTTCCAGAGACAACGACATCCCAACCAGACGTCACCCCAGTGGAATCCCCGTTCCCCACAACACTCGAGTCAGATAACCCTTTTGCCTTCAACACCGCAGGATCATTTGGCTCATCAGGGGGAACTCGATATGAAGTGACCGAGGAGTCTGAAACTCTACCAGCCACAGAACTTACCGATCCTTCCCTGGATACTTCCCTGTTTTCATTGGATCCAGTGACGGACAGACCCCCACGGCCCGTGCGACCCTTCTCTAATAATCCATTGGTGTCGTCCGTGAAAATGATGGACACGACCACCATGTTCAGTAAGGACGCAGAGGAAGAAGTGACGCAGCCTCCCGCCACCACACCTCCTGACGATTTGCCGGGCACAGTGTTTGGGGTCGGAGCCAATGATGAACGCTTGAATGAAGGTAAACTCAATGAAGTCGACTCTGTAGGAAATCTGCACAGTCTGTTACGCGGCTTCAATCGCCCGTCTGTCCGTCCTGAGATCTCTGCTGTGCACCGTGTATTTGGCTTCTCTCTTGCGACTGTTGCAGAAGACGGGCCAACGGAGGTGAACTTAGAGAAGCCCGAAGTGGCCAGCGATAATGTCTACGATGACCTGGAAGTTGCGGCCACAGAGCAAGTCATGTACACCACCAGCTTCCAAACACCCACGGACACTGAGGTTTTTGTTACCTCCGATGTAGACTTGATCCCTACACCCAACAATGTGGAGGTAACTTCACTTACCGTTTCTGAACCTTATTCTCAAGTTGTGGGTATATCTGGCGCAACAGAATCTTCAAACAAGGATGGTGACACACATTCTACATCGAGGGATAAATCAAATGCCATGCCAGAAACAGATCCAGCAGGGGTGCATGATTCAGTAACTACAAAACCTGATGAAGGACCGAAAAAACTGTCCTTGGCGGATATTCTTGAAGCACGACACAGAAACGCAGACAAGACACTGACTCCCCGACCATCTCGCGCTCGATTTCAGGTGACTCCAGTGCCCAGTAGAAGTCTTCCCAGTCAGTCAGACAAGATTAAAGATGCCACGGCCAGACTTCAGGCTTTCCTGCGTCAGAGCAGTGCTACAGCCACTCCCAAGCCTGACAATGGAACGGCAGATTCATCCTTGGGAATGTCCACAGCCGTGTTGCGTAAGAGACTTCTTGATCGGCAGTTCATGAAAGACATAGACAGACCCGAGGGACCAAGATCGCGTGACAACTTACCTCCTCCCCAGAGAAGTAACATAGTGCCGCCAATTACCACGTCAGAGGAGCCACAGACCACCACCAGAGTCAGCCTGAGGGAGCTCATCAGCAAGAGTAACTCAGCCGAAAGGGACACAGTGCCACTCTCGATTGACACAACAACAAAGGAAACTCCCACTACGACCCGATTCTCAGTTATTCCGTCATCCTCCACCTCGCCTCGCACACCTCAGACCACCACAGAAGTAAAAGTCCCAACCCAGGCCACACTTGTTGATAAATCGACGGCGGCACCACAAGAGATCAGTCCCACAGAGGACTCCAATAATCCGCCAAAGGACAGTGATGCCTTCAAGAGGTTCCTTGCTCTCAACAGACACAAGCTGAAAACTCTGTTAAAAAAGAGAAGCAATCATACAACAACTACAGCAACTACAACAACAACAACCACAACTACTGAAGGCGCCCCAGAAACCACACTTGGTCCTATGGACGATGATATAGTCGTGACAACACCGACTCGTTTCCACAGCGGGGTGCACAGAAAAGCTCAGGACGACCAAAGAGAGGCCAGTAGAGCATCACCAGTAATTCCACAGGGCAGAGCAACAAATTTCAGTATTCATGACGTCCCTGAACAGTCACAAACACCCAAAGGAGACAGGAAAACTAGGCTCTTGAGACCCCTATCAACAGGTTCTACTCTTAAAAAATCCTCCGAACTCACTGACTTACACGGCACCGACACACACGCCACACACACGACCTTGTTCGACGTCCAGGACAGCGACCCTCCAACCACACTCCATCCACACACACTCCCACCCACCACACCTGCTCCCACCACGCTCCTCTCATCCACATCCGTTCCTGTGGTCACCTCGTCACACCCCCACACCACGATAGAGAACCGCTCAAGAATCCCACCTCCTTTCCGTCCCCGTCCTCGACCCCCGACCAAATTCTCCAGTGCGCAGGCAGACCAAGCCACTCCTCCCCCGAACGTGACTGACGGCATAATATTCCGCCCTGTGCCTGCTTTCCCAAGTTCATCATCATCACCTATCGCCACTCCCACTCCTAAGGCTCAAACTCTCTCCCTTACCACCACAACCACTACTGAGAGACCTAGAGTGACGACAAGCAGTTTCAGACCCCCTGTGAAAGTGCCAAGTCCTCGCCCAGTCTCACTCTCCTCCACAACCATATCCCCGAGCAGAGAATCCACGTCCTTGGCCACCATTCTAAGAGGAAAGAAAATTCAACCGACGAAATTTAGCATTCACACCAAATCAACAACACCAAGACCCTTAACAACAGTACAGGACATCTCTGAGCCACCTACTAAGTCCGGTGATGGCATTTTTGGCACGACACTTCCAAACGTCATTAAGAGAGATCCAGTAGACTTATCAGATCTCGAAGAAACTACCCAACGAATCATCGACACCACTCTGAACTTCCAGCCTGAACGAACAACCATAAACCCTACAGAAGGAATGAGGCCTGAACACGTCCCTCCTCCTCCCTTCACTGTCCTACAAGGTCAGAACATTCAAACTCCGTCAACCATCAACTTACAATCCTTCCAAAATGGTTTTCGACCTGTGTTCCATACAGGGACGCCTCGGCCTATAGTCTGGCCTACAACTCCTCTCAACCTCGGTACGAAATTCCCTGCCGTTACGCCCGTGATAATCGCAACGGAATCACCAAATGCATCGCCAGCATTCGAGGTGGTAGGGTTTGAGACGTCTGCTACAACTACATCACCTTTTGCCTTCGACCAAGAAAAGGAGAATGAGAAAGTACCTCCTCGTGGCTTGTCCCTCGATTTCAGTTCAGATTCATCCTTCAGCACCAACACTCCCAAAAGTGTAACGAAGTCGGGAACTACAGGCTTCTCATCATCTCAGTTTACGACACAGAAATCAACTGAGCGCATTCCTTCAAGTCCAATAACAGTTTTAGGACACACCAATGCCGGGGCAGAAACTCGTACCCCTGGAACTGTACCTCAGACCGAAGTATTTTTCTCTGAAGTCGATCCTGAGTGTCCATCGTGTCTGGAAAATCAACCTGTGGAGACGACCATCTTGCCACCAGTGACGGACATGCCCTTCTTCTCGTCACCCATTCCCGCCGTCACTCCCAGCGTCATACTTGTGGCTCTGCCGGTAGCTAATGGGTCTGTGATCTCGGGAAACACCCTCCTCCCTGACCAAAGCTCCACTGGTGTTCCACTGCCCTTGCCTCCCATCGTTGGAGATAATCAGCAGGCTCCGCAGGTGGCTATAACAACACTTTCCCCCGCCACAGTCCCCCAGCCCGTCCCCACCACCACCTTTGCATCTCGAGTAAGGACCACCACCCCGCAGCCTCACACCCCGGAAGGCATCAATCTCCGGGACTCCCTGGCTCCACCACCCATGATCAAGCACATGATAACACAGGGCGTGAC
This sequence comes from Coenobita brevimanus, assembly GCF_032717465.1. Classification (NCBI taxonomy): domain Eukaryota; kingdom Metazoa; phylum Arthropoda; class Malacostraca; order Decapoda; family Coenobitidae; genus Coenobita; species Coenobita brevimanus. Next base: position 56,713,583 of record NC_137023.1, on the reverse strand, counting down.
CATCACCTCAGAGGCAGGCATCATCATGAGGGACAAGCTCTTCCCACCTCCACTCCAATCGGAGCCTCAGGGGAAGCCCTCCACACCACCAGCCAGCCAGATCTCCATCACAGAAAACAGTCACTTTAGCAAGCAATCAAGTCACAAGGGAAATCAACCAGTTTTCTCAGTGCAACACCAAGACTCACAGGCGACGCAGGGAATTTCGGACAGGCAAAAGGAGGGTGTATTTGGGGAACAGGAGCTCACTGGAAGACGTGTTATCAGTACTCAGACCGCACCAGAGAAAACGCTAACTCAGCAGATCAACGAAGGAGTAAGCTTATCAGGCCTCATCCTTCCCCCGGGCTCCACTAACTCGAGGAAGACACAGCAACTCGCCTCCAGTCAGCACTCCAGGGATGATCACGTTGAAGCTGTCAGAGAGGATGACAATAAAAGCAAGCTCACTGTCCACGTAGAGCTCCCTGGCAGTCCACAGCAACACAGTATCCAGCAACAACAAAATGCCCAACAGCAACACAGGTCTCAGCAACAACAGCATCATCAACAGCAACACGGTCTTCAGCACCAACAGAATCTCCATCAGCAACAAAATCTCCACCAACAACACCAACACAGCAGTTCCCAGCATCCGCAACACAACCTCCAGCAGCACAATGTCCAGCACCAGCACAGTCTCCAACAGCAACACAGCTCACAGCAACACAAAATCCAACACCAGCAGAATCTCCAGCAGCGGAAACAGCAGCAGCAGCAACAGCACATTTCCCAGCAGCAACACAGTGGGCAAGGGCAACAGAGTATGCATAGACCAATCAACCCGCAACAGCAGTTCAGCAGTCAACAGCATATCATTGTACAACAAGACGTCATACAACAGCAAGCTCATCCAAGACAGAGCAGTGATCAGCAGCACCACAACACGCAACAAATAACCAACATCCAACATGAACAACAACAAGAACATAAACAGCAACACCAACATCAACCAAGCTCCAAGGATCAAACAAGCTTCCAGGAAAAACGTCAGTTCCAGAATCAAGTAACATCACAGCAACACAAACCACAGGAACACCCCGGCATCCAAAAGCAGTCAGGGTTCTCAGGACAAGGCCATCAGCAGCACCAGCAACACAATGTACAAGGGCACATCATCTCCCAAGGACAAATCCTCCACGTGCAAAACAGTCAAGACCAACAGGACCTTCAAGACCAGAGACACCAACAACAGCAACCAAAATTCGAGGAGCAACACAGTCTCCAGGGACAAGGAGGGCACAGTCTTCAAGGACGACAAGGAACCCACAGTCGTAAGGATAACAAACACATTCCTAATATCCAACCAGTACCTCAGAGACCTCAAGAAAATTTACGCCTAAACATTCCCAGCCATCATAGCATCCAGAGACAAGGCATCACACAAGACCAACACCAGCACGTAACCCTAATCCCTGGAGAACAAAAGCAAGAACAGCAGCACATCATCCAAGGACAAGTAATCCACCAAGGACAGCGTAACTCCCAGGTACAACATACAGAAGGATCAGTACTGCAAGGACAAAACATCATTCAGGGACAACACGTCACTAAAGAACCACATGTTATTACAGGACAAAACATCCAAGGACAGAATGTAATCCAGGGACAACACAGCACTGAAGGGCCACGCATCATTAAAGGACAAAATATACAAGGACAAGATCTTCAAGGACAAAATATAATCCAGGGACAACACAGCACTGAGGGGCCACGCATCATTACAGGACAAAATATACAGGGACAAAATATAATCCAGGGACAACACAGCACTGAAGGGCCACGCATCATTACAGGACAAAATATACAGGGACAAAATATAATCCAGGGACAACACAGCACTGAAGAGCCACTCATCATTACAGGACAAAATTTACAAGGACAAAGTCTTCAAGGACAGAATATAATCCGAGGACAACACAGCACTGAAGGACCACACATTATCAGAGGACAAAATACACAAAGACAAAATGTGATTCAGGGACAACACAGCACAGAAGGACCACACATTATCAGAGGACAAAATGCACAACGGCAAAATGTGATTCAGGGACAACGCAGCACTGAAGAACCAAGCATAATTCAAGAACAAAAACAAACCCATCGCAGCCCCTCAACTCAGCAAAGTACTCAAAGGCAAACTGTAAGAGGCCCGCATATCACACAGGAGCAAAATACCCTTCGAAGACAAAACAGCCTCAGAGAAGAAAACAAGATCCAAGAGCAGACTGGACGAAGGCAAAGAGTTCGAGGACAAAGCATCCACGAACAAAGAATCGAAGAGCAAAAGAATCGCCGCAGACAAAATATTCAAGGGCAACGCAGCCCCCAGCCCCAGCCCAACCACCAATCACAGACTCAGCGAGGACGAGTTAGTACCCAGGCTCAGTCCAACGTTAGATCTCAAAGTCAGCGAGGTAGAGTTAATATTCAAGCCCAGTCCAACAGCAGATCTCAGACTCAGCGAGGTAGAGTTGTCAACCAGGGCCAAAGCAACCTCCAGCAACCGACGCAGAGGCCCACCACCACCACCAACACCCAGAGAGGACGGCAGAGCGTCAGGGTAGTGCTCCAGGAACACACCACCGAGAGCCATCAGCATCAGACGCGCCCATCGAGTTTCCTGACGACTTCCTTCGGGGATCCTGGTGGAGTCCACATCAGCGCCCACTCCCCGACAACACCTCCCCTCAGGCCAACGCAAAGGATCGGTCTGGGCCACTTCTCCAACCCCCAGGCCGGGTTCCTGTTGGGCCCGGCTGATACGGTGATAACCAATCTTCCACATCGTAGTGGTTTTAGTGTCTCCCAGCCTGCTTCCTCTGGTGTTGCCATCGACCACACTACACCAACTTTCACAAACGATCAGGTTCCTGCTAACCCCTTGTTTCCCGTTAATAACCCACTAACCAATGCTAGCCCATCTAACAACGGGGAGGGGCTCACTAACTCAGATGCCATTAACATCTCACATTTAGCCACTAACACATCCCATCTCGATAATAGTCATTCATCGACAACCCCATTACCTGAGTCAACAACGCAGACAACCGAAGACTTAAATGAAAAATCGACAACACCTGGACAGACTGTGCTGCTACAAGACACTCATTCGGGTCGACAGTTCTCACTTTCCTCACTTCCACAAAACATTATCATCATCCAGAGACCCGAGACGAGACCCACAACTCTAACAACAACTCCAAAAACACGAACACATTTCACAATTTCAACGACCGAAGATACAGGACATACCACAATACCTCACACGGAAACCGCCTCCCCTGAATCTGATGCAGTACCTTTCACTACTGATTCCCCGCCTACACTGGCTTCCTCTGACAATCCTGCTCTCTTGCCAGTCACTGTCCGTTCCTCTGCTTTCCCTAAACAGCTTACCACTACTACCACTACTGCCTTTCCAGTGCCAGTTGTAAGGCCTGATGCTATGACTACCTTTGTTATATCTCCTCCTTCCTTCAGCCGCGTATCAATATCCCAACGCCAATCTTCCACTCATTTCAGACCTCGATTTCCCTCCACTCCGAAGCCTGGACTGACACGAATCACTGGGACTCAGCCAGACGACGATTTCCTTCTCCCTCAGTCAGCTTCCGTCTCCTCGTTGGGTGACTTTTCAACGACTGCCAAAGGTGTCTCATCCACGACGTCTCAGCCAGGACCGACGACGACGAGAATATCAGTATCGAAGAGCACTCAGCAGCCAGTATTATCACTATCATCATCAGTAACTCCTCAGACACACTCAGACACGACTCTTACAACACCCATGACTACCACCACCACCATCACCACCACCACACATAACCCCTCATTTACTGACCTTCTTTTAAGCACATCGAGAAGGCCCTCAGCGACCAGCCTTCTGAGTTTCCACCAGACGGATTCCCCAGCTCCACCCACCACTACTCCCCCTCCCCCTCCCACAACCCCCATTCCATTAGGTGCCACTTTCAGCCCTCCTTCTCCTACTACTTCAGCAGTATTTAGTGACGATTCTCGGCTCAGTACTGATGATCTGCCCACCATTTTCCATCCATCTCTCGCAGGCTTATTCGCCACAGGTAGTTCCTCTGATCTTGATAGCCCTTTGAGTAAAACATCTTTCCCTCAGGATCACCCTACCCATAGCCCCTTCAGTCCCCACGCCACCAGTCCCCTCTCCACCAGTCCCCAATCTACCTCTAGTCCTTCCTCTCATTCCTCTTCTCATATCACCCCTACAAGCTCCCCCTCCACCACCACCATCACTCCGCATGCCTTCATCACGAGCACTCCTCCTTCAACTGAATTCGACACCATCCCTCCCACTCATTTCCCCTTCACATCCCCCTCTCACTCCACTCCCAGTTCTCCCTCTCATTCCACCACCACCACTACCACTCCCACTCACTTTGACGTTAACCCAGTCTCACATTTCACCACCACTCCTTCGTCTCATTCTACCACAAGCCCATTCATTCATCATGACAGCAGCCCTCTCATTCACTCCACTGCCAGTCCCGTTACTCACTCCTCTACTCCAGCCACCACCCACTCCATAACCACCCCTCAGACACACTCTACCACCACTCCAAATTCTCACTCCACCTCAAGCTCTCCCTCTCCATTCATCTCCAGCTCCACTCCTCTCTTCAGTAACATCCCACTCACTCACTCATCCACCACCACTCCACCTCCCCACTCCACCAGCATTCACTCAGACAACACTTTCCTCTCTCACTCCACAACGCCTCCATCCTCCCAGTCAACCACCAAAGCAAACATTGACACCAATTTCCCCCATCAGTCCACCACTTCCTCGCCCTCTTCTTCCACCACCACCACTCCAACCTTCTTCTCCACCAGCTTCCACTTCAGTTCCACATCTCCACTTCGCTCCACTAGTTCAGAATCCATTGTTTCAGACAGTCACTCAACCAATAAGACCCCAAGTAGCCTGTTTTCTGATTCTCAGGATGTCCTCACGTCTGCTCACTCCACCTCACCCCCTTCCACTTCCTCCACTTCCATTCCTTCTGCCCATTCCACATTTAGTCCATCCACTATTTCTACTGCCAGCCCTGCTTTCCACTCCATCTTTGGTCCTTCCACTCTGTCTCCTTCCACTCACTCCACACCAAACCCCTCCGGCCACTCCATATTTACTACCACGGACCACTCCATACTCGGTCCGTCCACCCACTCCACCCTCAGCCCTTCATCCCACTCCATTTTAAAGCCATCCACCCAGTCTTCATTTATTCCCTTCGAAGACTCCACACTCACTCCTTCCTCTCACTCCACATCAAGTCCACCTTCCCATTCCACCCACAGTCCATCCATCCACTCCACTCTCAACCCTCCACAAAGTTCATCCACCCAGTCCTCCTTTACCCCCTTTGAGGATTCCACACTCACTCCGGAACACTCCACATTTGCCCTTAGAGAGCAGCCCACATTCATGCACTCTGACCACTCTACTTTCAACTCTCCCACCCCCTCCACATTCATATCAGATCACTCCACTTTCGCTCCTTTCGAAGACACCACGATGAGTCCACTCGACGACTCCACATTTTCCTTTGAATCCTCCACATTCTCGCCTCCTAAACATTCCACATTCACTCCATCCTCTCACTCCACTTTAGGTCCTGGTAACTCCATAATCGGCCCTCCCAATTCTGACCATTCCACATTCATTTCCGATTCTTCCACATTCGATCCTGGCGATTCCACCTTCATTTCCAATCATTCCACATTCAGTTCTGACCATTCCACATTCAATTCTGACCATTCCACATCTTCACCTTCCTCCCACTCCACATTCGCTCCTTCCACATTCACGTCCTCTGAAGATTCCACATTTGCTTCTGAACAATCCACCTCAGCCACTCCACCTACCCCCTCCTCCACTTTACGTCCTCCACATCCCCCCACCTTTATTTCATCCACCCCTAACCCCCCGACCATCCACATTAGTAAACCTTCCACTCCCAAACCTCCATCCACCCACTCCACCCTCGCTCCTCCGACCATCCACAATGATAGGCCTTCCACATCCAGAACTCCCACCCATTCCACTTTCATTCCATCCACCCTCAGCCCACCGACCATCCACATCAGCGAGCCTTCCACTCCTAGAACACCCAGTCACTCCACATTCACTCCACCTCATTCCTCCACTTCCAGGCCTCTCACACACTCCACCCTCCAACCGCCGACCATTCCATTCACTCCCAGTGCACCGGCCATCCACATCAGCGAGCCTTCCACACCTAGAACACCTAATCACTCCACATTCATTCCACCTCATTCCTCCACTTTCAGACCATTCACACACTCCACCCTCCAGCCGCCGACCATTCCATTCACTCCCAGTCCACCTTCCATCCACAACGATGCTCCTTCCACCCACTTCAACCCAGATCAGTCCACCCTCGATCCGCCCAACCACTCTTCCACATTTGATCCACCTTCTCAGTCTACTCCCACCCATTCATCCACATCTAACCCCACCATCTCATCCACCATGCAGCCTCCACCACAAGCCACTTTCAGTCCGCCCATCCACTCATCCACTTTTGATCCACCTATCCAATCCACCTTCCGGCCACCTCCACCTCAGTCCACTTTCATTCCGCCCATCCATTCATCCACTTTAAGTCCACCTAACCAGTCCACTTTCAACCCATCTAGTCCGTCATCTACTTTAAATCCACCCACCCAATCATCCACTTTCAGTCCCTCATCATCCACTTTTACCCCACCTAGTCATTCCACTTTCAACCCTTCTACTGATTCATCCACTTTCCGTCCACCTAGTCAATCCACTTTCAGCCCACATAGTCCATCATCCACTTTCAGTCCACCTACCCAATCATCCACATTCAATCCTTCCACCCAGTCATCCACATTTAATCCACCTAGTCAGTCCACTTTCAGTCCACCCATCCAATCATCCACATTCAATCCTTCTACCCAATCATCCACTTCTAATCCACCTAGTCAATCCACCTTCAGTCCACCCAACCAATCATCCACTTTCAATCCACCCATCCAATCACCTACATTTAATCCACTCACCCACTCCACCTTCCGCCCATTACTCTCCACCACTCCAGTCACTCCCACCCACTCCACTCCCCAACCTCCCATCCAGGAGGCTTTCGAACCCTCACTCCGCTCCACCCCCATCCACTCCACTCAAAATCCTGTGGTCCACTCATCCACCCCCACACACTCCACATTCATTCCTCCATCCACTAACAACAACCTTCCTAACCACCTCATTCCCATTGACACCACCACACCTAACCCTCTCATCCACTCATCCACCCAGAACCCCTCCATCCCATCCACTTTCACTCCAAGCACTCATCGTCCACCCACACACAACCTTCCTAACCATCCCAATCCACTTATAGCCTCCAGCACACCTAACCCTCCCATCCACTCATCCACTCAAAATCCACCCATCCCATCCACATTCACCCCTGCGGTCACCAATCCCTCCACTTTCATTCCACCGTCGAACCAAAACACACTCCACCTGCGTCCCATCCCAGTCAGACCTCCTACGGGATTCGACGGGCAAGATTCGATCCACTTCATCCCCCGACCCACCCTCCCAACCACCTCCCCGCCACCCTTCGTCAATCCCAGTCCCCGTCTAGTCATTCCCTCGGCCCTCAACTTTGGCATCCCAGACTTCCCCATCAATCAGGGGGGAAGTATTCAATTCTTCCAAGGTCGGAGTCCTAATGTCACGTTCAGGCGGCCGTTTAGCTCCACACGTTCACCCAGTCCCACCCGGCTGACTCCCACACCAGTCCCCACCAATCCCACTTTCGACCCGACCCCGGCTCCTCCTGCCAATCCCACATTTTCTCCTGTAAATCCTAATTTTTCCACGACACCAGTTCCTGTCAACCCCACATTCGTTCCACTTAACCCTACGTTTGCTCCTGTCAACCCCATATTTGTTCCTCTTAACCCCACGTTTGCTCCTGTCAGTCCCAATTTTGCCACGACCGCAGCTCCTGTCAGTCCCACATTTGCACCTATCAATCCCACATTCTCTCCTGTCAACCCCACATTCGCTCCTGTCAACCCCACATTCGCTTCTGTCAACCCCACGTTTGCTCCTGTCAATCCTACTTTCGCTCCTCGCAACGTAACTTTCGCCCCTTTCAATCCCACTTTTGCAACAACTACCCCAGCTTCCTTCAGTCCAACGTTTTCATCAACAGTCCCTAGTGCGGTCAACCCAACCACTTTTGGCTCAACTCCCCAGCAGCACTTCTTTCCCACCACAACCAGCAGTTCTCCTCAAAGCGCCATTCAGAACGTGATTCCCGGTACTTTCCCTGTCACCTTCAACGCGGCCGTACAAGAACCGATACCCACAGATTTTAATTCCCGAGTTCCTTTTGGTCAACGTCTTACGGCTAGAGGAGAAAACAATCTGCCCAGTCAAATCACACCCTCCACCACTCCAACTCCCCTCATTATATCCAGCAGTAGATCAGCCCAGTCATCTGCTAGAGCCAAAATCCTCTCCTCATCCAATGGTCGTGGTAAACCTGCATTTGTTGTCATGAGGAGAAGACCCGTGAATCGTAAGGTCAGTGGCGATGATTCTCCTATTATCATCTCCAATACCCGTGGCTCGTTGCGTGAAAATTCTCAATCGGGTCCTTTGGAACCGAGTGAAAATATCGCCACAAATGGTCCCTCTTCATCGCTGGCTCAAAGATCTCGGTCCAACTCCTTGCCTTCCTCTCGTTCCACCATCAGAACTCCTTCATCCAGTCATGTAAATAGACGTCCTTTGCCTGCCTCTGCTTCCACTCGCGGTCCTAACAATAGACGGCCTTCCACCTCAGATCACACGCCTACCACGTCACTTCCATCATCCCTCCGTTCGACTACTAGAAATCCATCCACATCCCCCTCTCATGTCCGTAGACGTCCATTCCCTGCCTCCTCTTTCACCCACCCTTCCAACACAAAAGCCAGCATCCCTACCATTTCATCATCCCTCGACTCGACTACTCCTGTCAATGCTCAGGTGACCAGAAATCCACCTCAGCCCTCTCCTCGCCCTGCCACACGCCTCCCTAACCGCTCACCTTCCCGCTCCACCACTACCCCTTCCTCTGACCCTCTCACTCCCACCACTCGCCCTAGCACTCGTTCCCCCCGCAACCCAGTTAACAATCGCCTCCTAGCCAATCCCAATCGTAAGGCAAGACGTGGAAGGAAAAGATACACCAGTCCACCCACCTCCCCCACCCTCCACCCCACCTCCCCTTCTTCCTCTCGATCACGCACCTCCGGCCCTTCTCCCTTTCCCCCTTCCCACAATAAACGCCCTCTCCCTCGGACTCGCAGCCCGACCAACGTGGCTCCTGAGAGCGGCGGAAGAAAGCGAGTGAGTCCCTCCCCTTGACTAGGGTCCAGGCGGGCCCAGGGGAGAGCTCTAGGTTAGGACCCGGATCCAGAAACAAACTTACGACGGACTCTATCTCGTAACTTAGACTTATTTATGTAGGGAGAAAACGAGACATGGAAGGTTTCACTTTCCTTTTCCTTGTCCCTCCAGGGGAAAAAAATGCTGCTGATAATTTTTCTCTCGTAATGAAGACTATATAGTTACAAGAGGGAAACTACCAAAGCACTTTATCTGCAGGAAGGTCAAGGAAATGAGTGAGCGGAGAATTTCCACTTCTTTTGCTCCTCCTACAAAAAAATCGGAGGTACGAGGTGCAGTTGATCGTAAATTTGTTCCTGAATCCTGGCCGAGGTTTGTGTATTTTAAGTTTGTCTCCTAAACCGCTCCTTCTGACCTAACTCAAGACGCTTTCTGCAGCTAGTTGTATTGAATCTGTAAAGCATTCCCAACGCTCGCCTGGACTCCATACTTTCTAAATGTTATAATGTAATGCACGTATATGATGTGATTTACTGACTTCGCTATTAATGATATAATTAATACAAGAACATTTTTTTCTGTAACTTAAATGGAATGCAATTATCCTTACTAAGAACGTAGTGTGTCCGGCATGTGAATTCTAAACTAACCTACAGCCCTGACAGCATGTAAAATTAATATCTTCGCGTGTACGTGAAAATTTCTGTTATGTTCTAAGGCTAAACTATCCCCTGCCATCTGTTCCCAGCATCCAAGGACAGTGCTTTGCAACTCTTTCCCAGGTTTTCCTCTTCCTGATGAATATCCAAAAAGGTACAGAGTAGCTTCAGAACAATCATTTTTCCAGTTCATGATGTTCATATATTGGAGAAAATACTTATGAAAAAGTGAAACAAACACGTAGATAATAAAGACCATGCACAAGAGAGTTATACACAACACTGTATGAAAATGATCTTTAAAAATCATCCATGCATCTTCTTCAAACCAAGCACTACTAATAAAGCTGATATATTAGAGTTGCTAAAAAAAATCCAAGCTCTTCTCCTAACATACTAGTCTGAACGAGTCAGCACCTGGCGAAATGAACGCAAAGTAAAGCTGTGGTCCTGAGCATGTGTATCCGTGGATGTGGGAGCGAGGGAGGGGCAGGGTTGATCTAAGTGCCTATCTCTCGGCAGGGCGGCACAACAGACGCAGTGGAAGAAGCAACAGTAGTCCCAGAGGAGTTAACGGGAGGGACGCAAGGAAGAATAACAGGGAAAAGAGAAGGAGCAATGACAGAGAACAGAGAAGTTGCGATAACAGGGAACAGAGAAGGAGCGATAACAGGGAACAGAGATGCGATAACAGGGAACAGAGAAGGAAAAATAAAAGGAGCAGGAGCAGGGAAGAGCCAAAAGAAGAGTCCTGGTCCAGATGGTGACGAGATCCCTGGTGAGGCGGGGCTGGACTACCCCACCCTGACGTCCATCCCACAGACAGGCTTCATCTGCACCGAAAGGATGTCCAGGTTGGGGAAGCTGTACCCCGACCCAGAGACCGGCTGTCAGGTGAGGCCAGGTGGTTGATTAATTGCTTTTTCAGGTGAGGCCAGGTGTGTAATTAATTGTATTGTCGGGTAAGGCCAGGTGATTGATACACACACACACACACACACACACACACACACACACACACACACACACACACACACACACACACACTATATTTTCCTCTGGTTTCTGCCTTTTGCCCTACCCAGCAGAATAAAACCCAATAATCCCAGACGGAGACACGCCTAGTGGTATTTAAACTCAGGGTCAGTGAAAGTTAAGCGCAGGTAATAAGTGTAATGAGAAAGGTGTGTGTGTGTGTGTGTGTGTGTGTGTGTGTGTGTGTGTGTGTGTGTGTGTGTGTGTGTGTGTGTGTGTGTGTGTGTGTGTGTGTGTGCAGATACTACAGATATGAAGGCGATAAAGGCTGTGAGTGAAATTGTTACGACAGTGCCAATCCACAAAACCCAAGTGACTGCGGTGTCCTAAGGCTCATCTTAAATGTGTACACGGTGGACTACAGGCTCAAGTCACCGTTCTACAGTCTGCCATCCTCCTTTCGGGGGATAGGGAAGTAGAAAGGGGGACGTATCAATAACCAGGTAGTTGAGCCGAACAGGTATATATCGGTGCCACCACATGAAGGCTTCCCTCAGGCACCACCCCAAGCTTTAACCCTTTCAATAGAGAGATTCTTCCAAGGTTGATAAAATCGTCTTGCTTTAGTAACAAAAGAACAGAAATAAGTTGATGAGAGAGAGAAAGAGAGAGGGGGGGGGGAGTGAGAGAGGAAGTGAAACAGAGAGAGAATAAATCGAGAACACAGCTAAGTGGCACAGTAAAACCACCACCACCACCACCACCACCACCAGCCCTCCTTCCCCCCCACCATTCCCCCGACCGGAACAGAACCCAGACCCCTCCCGCAGGCGACCATGATGTGTGTCCACCGTGGAAAATAGACTGTGCTGTTTACATGGGACCCACCGTAACTCTCCTTCCTTCTTTCCCTCCCTCCCTCCCTTCATAATTCTCTCTCCTTCCCTCCCTCCTTCCCTCCTTCTCACCGACGTAACTTTCCCTCCCTCCCCCCTTCCTATCCTCCCTCTTTTTCTACTTTCAACGTAACTCTCTCACACTCCATTCCCATCGTCGTAACTTTCCCATCCTCCTTCCTTCCCTCCGACCTAACTCTCTCCCCCCTTTCCTCCTTCCTGCCTTCCATCTTTCCCTTCGACATAACTCCCTCCTTCCCTCCCTCCCTTTCGTGCCCCTCTCCTCCGGTAGGCGGCGCTGGAGAGGCCACGTGTCACCTCTTAATAGTAAACAATAGGGCACCTCTCCTCTCTACCCTTCCTCTCCCCCCTGACCCCTCTCACCTCAAAGATCACCCCAACCATTTCGCCAGTCTTCCGTTTTCCTGGATTCTTTTTTATACATTTTCTTTTCTTTTCTGCGTATTAACAATTTTGAACCCTTATCTTTTCCCCCTCACCTCAAAACCGGTCCACAGCCTCCTTATACATCTTCCATATATATATATATTTTTTTTTTTTTTAAGATAATTATTTCGACATCCTTTTGCTACCCTTCCCTGAACCCTTCTGAAAACTACTAGTCCTCTGTTTTCCTTGCCCCTTTTTATCATTATAATTTGCATAGATTTTTTTTTTTTGTCATTTTCTTTTTTTTTAGGTTTTGGCAAGTTCCATTTTGTCCGGGCCAAACGCGTCAGCATTAATAGTAAACAATTTCGGTCTCCTTCTCCCCACCCCCTTCTTCCCCAGCCTCACCTCAAAATTACCAGTCCATTGTTTCCCTGGCCTCCTTCATTGTGGCATACCTTTTGGTCATGCTTTCCCCAGTAGTAAATAATTTTTCCCCCTTCCCCCAGTCTGAGGATGTCTGCGCTTGCCAAAGAAAGCCTCAGGAATGCACTAAAGTCTAGACCCTTCTGAGGCTTCACAGTGTTTTTTTTTTTTTCCAGCGTCTTCAATTTCTGTTCGTAAACTGCCATCAGTAGATATCAGTCGATGCCATACGAGTACAATTGAAAGCAGACACAAATGCCGATCATATATGATACAAAGCATGTGGAAATTCTTGGGGTTTCATTTGAGAAAAATAATTACTGCTAGTTTACATTTTCTAATCCCTTCCCTTAACCCCTTTCATTTGCTGGCGAAGTGTTGTCAGACTGGGGGGTCAGTTTGACCTGTAACCAAGAAGACTCCTGCCTATCATACAGCTAAATATCGTCGAATTTAATGCAGTCATGACTAAGTTGTGGGAGTGACCCCGTTCTGGCACATGAAAGCAAACTGACAATATAGTATAGTAGTGTTCATTCGTTCTCCAGCCAGTGTGTGTCTTCGGCAAGTGAGTTTCTCCAAAGCGGTAGGCCAAGGATAAGGTGGATAGATATGGTAAATAAGTGTGTGATTAAATGAGGCAGGAAGGTTGATCAGGCAAGAGAAAGAACAGTTCATCCAGCTGTTTGGAAGAGTTTTCTACTGAGGAGTTTATGACTACGGCTTGAACCTTTTAACTTGATACTTGTCGGACTGACTCTGAAGGATAGTTATGAAGAGCATATGCCTCTGTCTGTGGGGTGGAGCCGAGATTCCTAGGGCTTGAGTAGTAGGTGAATGACAGTGTGCCTGTTTCATTGGGCAGATGGTTTTTCTTGTTCTTTGGGCCCTACCTCACTCCATTCTTCGGCGGGGATAGAGGTCTGAATAATGATGATGATAATGTGTCTCTCCTACAGGTGTACCACGTGTGCAACCAGCGACAGAAGTTCTCGTTCCTGTGTCCCCGCGGCACCCTCTTCCACCAGGAGACGTCAGTATGCCAGTGGTGGTTCACGGTCGACTGTAAGCAGCAAGCGGCACGACTGGCGGAGATCAGGGCGTTGGGGGACACTTGAGGGAGCGGCGCCCCCCTGCATCAGTGGTAGTACACAGCACCTAGAAGTTCATAACGCCACACGGAACATAGGAATATTAGATAAGAGGATAACTGCACGGGGCTGCTTGGCCCATGTTAGGCAGCTCCAACAGGAGTGTGATTGGACTACAAGAAAAAAGATAAGGAAGGTAAAGAAGGTGGTCAAGAGCGATGTGGTGTGGTGTTAATTTGAAGTAATGATGAACACATGAGGTGGACCAGAAAAGTGAATTTTCATTGCAGTGCATCGTCATCCCGACCTGGTACTTCCAATGTTAACCATGAGAAACTGATTCACTGAACGTAAGTGTATATACAGTGCATTTCTTTACTACAACTAAAGAGGCAAAAATACTGCCCTTGTACGATAAGAACAGCTTAAAGAGAAAAATTAAATACGGACGAGTTACCGAGTGAGTGAAGTCATTTCTAGGGTTCATCCTTGAATGTTTTATAAGGAACTGGCGTTGATCAGTCACATTTCTGTCTGACGGATGTTTGACTGATTCTGTGGGAGGCTTGTGGAAAGGCTTGGGGGTGACGCGTGTGAAAGTTAAGGTTATCAAAGACTTATCGTGTGAGAGTTCTGCTTCTTTGACATCGCCACGGCTGCTGCCACCTTAACCCCGCCTTCATAACTCACAGCATTTCCGCCTCACGCTCACCAAGTTTCCCTCCTGATGCAGACAACGGAATCCTTAGTCCTGACGGTGGGTGGGAGTGCTCGACAGGTGCCAACTGCATCACACACAAGCATAGGACGGGTCGAGTAAAGCTACCAAGAGGACCACCGCCATGACTGTCCCCGCTAATACCATTTTTCCAATTTACGTACAGTCAGCATAAAAAGCACTGTCATTATTTAATTACATTTTAAAACACAGGAAATGAGGAAGACTTATACTCTTACTGTAGTTGCTGTATATCCTGTATGACTGAATATTCCCTTACTTCAGTCATATAAAAAGGTAATATGTGGCACCAACACTTTATTTCATGTTTTATTTTATTTTTATTACACAGGGTACAGAAACATGCAGAAAATCAGCTCCCGTGTCATGGCGACGATATTTTTTTGGCTGACTGTAGCATATCTCCATCTCACCCTCCCCACTCCCATACCCACCCTACCCCCCAGTCACCCACCCTACCCCCCACACACCCACCCTACCCCCCACTCACCATCCCTACCCCCCATTTCACCCTTCCCACTCCCCTGACCCCTCTCCTAGCCCGACTATCCCCCATCTCTGCCCAATCACCCCTCTTACACCAATACCCAAATCCCCCCCCATTGCCCCCAACCCCCCCCTCATAGTCCTGCACAACATTACACACACACACACACACACACACACACACACACACACACACACACACACACACACAAACACAAACACACACACACCTGTAAATTATCAACCACTCTCACACCAACCAGACCTGGCACCCTGTACTGCCAAGCTCAGTGTATAAAATATATATATGTATCATTATTATTATTATCATTACTGTCATTATTATTATTATTATCCATGTATTGTCTTAGCCCAAACTGTAGGACCACGAATCTGTTTTTCTTCCTGTTTTTTTTTCCCCTGTAGATCTTCTGTTAATGTGTTTTTTTAGCTTGTGATTGAATTATATTGTCTGCATTTCAAGTACAGTGATCCACCTCACACCTCTTTAACCCCTCCAATGCGGGGACGTCTTTATGCCATTCTAGCTACACCCAGACGATTTTATTCAGCTCCACAGGGGTTTGGGGAACTAGAGGGGTTCGCTACAGCCTTCAGCAACCCCCTCGCTACCAGGGTGCTGTCCTAAGCTGAATAAAATCGTCTGGCAGCAGGAGGAGTAATATAAAATTGGCGTCCTCGAGTTGTTGACGTTAACCAAACACCTTGAGTCTCCCTTGATGCTGGTATGCTTATCCCCTTCCTTCCAATGACGTATTTCTTATTTTATTCTAGATGCCTCCAGACGATTTTATTCATCTTAGGCGGGGAGGTAAAGGAAGGCTGTATCTTGAGTTCCTCGTATAAAGATAAAGCGAGAATACACCTTAGTGTAATATTTCTGAGACTGTATATTATATTTTGACGTCTTAATGTACTTGAAGGTGCAATTAAACGATGTAAAAGTAAATATAACTTATAATTACCCTTATATTTAGCTTACCCTTAATTATACTATTCCCTTAATTTTTTATAGTCATTATTCTTTTTCAAGCTGCAGTTGTAAGAGATTATTAGCCTGCATCCCATAATATTTTGACTAACAGCTTTACAGAACGATCAGACATAGTTTCATCACACGTTTCAGAAATTATCGGCCAAAACTGAGTGCTTGTCCATATCTTCCCGCTCTTAGTTTTGATAATAAGACCCTAAATCTTTCCTTTTCAAGTGTGTGTCATTCTTATCTCACTCTTCTCAACTCTCAAAATCACTCTTAGTCAATTTTCATCATTCGCCAATCAGCAGGCTGCCAAACGAGGAATTTTACCACTCGCACCTTCCACACTTCTCACTCTCCACACTCCTCACTCTTCCATATTCCTAACTCCACTTTCATCACACTCTATACTCCTCACTGTCCACTTTCCTCACTCTCCACATTCTCTTGTCTGTTATTCATGCAAACTATATCTAGAAGATTAAGATGTAAAAACCAAACAAATTAATAAAGTGCGGCAAGAGAATCAGAGGGCTTAGGGAAGCCTTTGAAGCTCCTCTCTGCAAAGCTTCGTTAGTCTCGCTCTGTCCCCACTACACAGTCTCCAACATTTCGCCGAAGTTCTCACCTATAGTGTTTACCGTGTGTGGCTGTATTTTCTCTTCTTGCCGCCGAGTTTGTGAGTAAATTCAACGTTACTTTCTGTGAGTAACATCGAAGTGTGTGAGTGTGTAGTGAAGAGTGGATGTGTACAAATGAGAGAGAGTGTACTGAAGAGAGGAAGTGTACAGGAGAGAGCATGTGTAGATAAAGAGGATTATGTATGGGCTGTGTATTTATGTGAGCTTATATGCATTATTTTATGGGCTGTGTATTTATGTGAGCTTATATGCATTATTTTCCGACCACTTCACTATGATGACGTCCATTCCTCTTACCACCGCACAATTTTTACTAACTTGGCAAAGAACCCTTCGCAGTGGAAAAGTTCATGTAAAGTATATCTGACACCTCCATCTTAAAAAAAAAAACCTGTTGTGTTCTTAATAAATCGTCTAGAGGCAGCATGATACTAATATAGAAGACGTCCTCGGGTTGAAGGTGTTAAAATCGGAGTAGGAAAAGATGCGACGGCGAAGTGACGACCAAGTTCGTGATTATTATTCTGTCAAGATGTGTGTTTCTTCACGGCTGTTACGGAGAAGGTCTTTCTGTGCTTCCTTTTGAGGTGTTTTGAAAAGGATTGCTTACGGAAATATCTATGTGTCTGTGGATAAGAGAGAGACTAGAGGGAGGGAGGGAAAGAGTGGGAAAGAGAGAGAGAGAGAGAGAGGGAAGAGCAAGAGATGGAGAGGGAGGGATTTGGGATCTTCATGAGGTTAGGAAAGAAGCGATGAAGTAAAGGAATCATGTATTTCCGGAATTCAAGTGTCTTTCTGTAATGTGTTTGTTTAATGTAATGTTGCTATGCTGTATTTGTTCTCTCAGTGTGGCGTTGTAGTTGTAATTACTTTGTTCTTTGTCCCCCTGGTGTTTCGGAAAGCTAGGTGTTGATTTTTGCCGGGTTACAGAAACACACTGTAGTAAAGCAATCACGTAAGTTCGGACTGAAGGTGGCTTAGGTAATGAGTTTGTTGCCTCAGTGTAGTGTCCTAGTGTTGTATTTGTTGTTTTAGTGTGGTGCAGTAGTTGTAATTGCCTTGTTCTGTGTTCCCTGGTGGTTCTGTAGGCAAGGGTCAAATATCGTCATAACCGAGGCGCTCCGATGTGCTCTGTTTGTTGTTCTAAGGATGGACTGTTTGTGGACTGTGGTTTGTGGGACTTCATTTCTGTGTCTTGGTTTCATAGTGGCGTGAATTGTTCTGACGGGGGACTTACACGAGCATATATGGAAACTGTGTGTGTGTGTGTGTGTGTGTGTGTGTGTGTGTGTGTGTGTGTGTGTGTGTGAGGTTTCTAGGGGGAGTGTGTGTTTTCCCAAGATGCCTGCATGCCTTATGTCTGTGTATGGAGGAGGAGTGTCCGTGTGTGTGCAAGAAACGCATTTGTGTGTGCAAGAATAAGGTGGCCAAATAGGGAAAGAGAGGAAATGTGTCGTGGGGTGGGAGGGAGGGAGAGAGGGAGGGCAGGAACGGGAGAGAACTATGTGTGGAGAGAGAGAAACAAGGGAGAGGCAGAGGGAGGGAGGGAGGGAGGGTGCTACGTGAAGGAGGAAGTGGAGGCGTAAAAGATGGTTACATGTTAGGGAATGGAGGGGAGAGAGAGAGAGAGAGAGAGAGGGGGGAGGGTAGGATGGAGGGGAGGACAGAAGGGGAGAGGATAGGAAGGAAGAGAAGAATGTGGGAAAGGAAAAGCTTGGAGGAGAGAATAGAAAAGAGGAAGGGATGGATGGAGAGGAAAATAAGAGAGAGAGAGAGAGAGAGAGAGAGAGAGAGAGACGTGACAGGGGAGGGAACAAAATGAGGGGGAAAGGGGTGCAAGAAGGTAGGGGAGAAGCATGAATGGATAAGATGAAAGACAGACATGGGGAGAGGGGAGAGGGGGAAGGGGAGGAGGAGGAGAGGGGGGGATGTGTGTGAGGGGAAGAATGGGAGATGATTGAATGGAAGAGGGGAGACGGGTAGAGGGGACCAGGGGAGGGGAGGGGAGGGGGGAGTAAGGTGAGAGGAAGAAAAATAGGAAAGGTACGTACATGTAGATAGGAAAGAGGAAGAAAAGCAGGGAGAGAAGAAGACAGGGAGTGTGTGAAGGGAGAAAGCAGTTAGTGAAAGAAGAATACCAAAAAAGAACACGAAAAAAAAAGAGGTAAGAAGGAATGGATAAGTGATAAAGAAAAGAGAAGAGGGGAAGTGTTAAGGGAGGTAATGATCAGGGAGAAGGCAGAGGTGAGAGAGCAGAAGGTAAGGGAGGAGAGAGCAGAGAAGGTGGGAGGATGGAAGTATGGAGCAGACTGGGAGAGAAGAGGGATGCAGGGAAAAGAGAGAGAGAGAGAGAGAGAGAACAGGGAGGCAAGCAGGGAGCAAAAGTTGAGAGCAGGAAGGGAGTGAGGGGGCAAGAAAGAAGAGTGGGGTGGAGGGAGGGAGGGAACTGGAAAGCAGGGGAGGAAGAAGCAGGGAGAGAAGGAGCAGGGAGAGAGGGAACAGGGAGTGAGGAGCAGGGAGTGAGGGAGCAGGAAGTAAGGGAGCAGGGAGTGAGGGAGCAGTGGGTAAGGGAGCAGGGAATGAGGGAGCAGGGGGTGAGGGAGCACTAGGGGAGCTGTCAACAATCCTGAAATATCCTCAGCCACCCCACTGTACAGACTCACCCCCTCCCCTCCCTCCCCTTCCCTCCCCTCCCCTCCTCCCTTTCCCCTCACCCTCCCCTATCTTGCTGTGGGGGCCGGCAGGGGAGGTAGGGGATGAGAGAAAAGGGAGAAAAAAAATGGGAGAGGAAATGAGGAGAGGAGATACAGAAAAGGGGGTGAGAGAATAGGGAGGGGAAAAAATGGGGGTAAAGAGGTGAGAAGGGGGAGAGGGAGAAGGGAGAGGGAGGAAAAGAGGTGAGAAAGGTGGAGGAGGAGGGGGAAAGATTAAGGGAAAAAGGTGGGAGGCGAGGGAGGGAATGAGAGGCCAAGGAGGGAGAAACGAAAAGGGATGAGAGGAAGGAAGTTGAAAGGAAAGAAGATGGGAAAAATGGAGGGGGAGATGGAATAGGGAAAAAAAAAGGAGAGGAAATGAAGGGGGAGAGGAGATAAACTGAAGGAATTGTGGAGAGAGGAGGAAAAGAGGAGGAAGGAGAGGCAAGGAAGGCACAAAAAAGAGGGAGGCGTATGAGGGAGAAGAGAAGATGGTAGAAATGAGAGGTGGGGGAGGGAGATGTGGATGAGGTAGGGGGACGTGTGTGACTGGAAAAGAAATGATGGAGAAAGAGGGAGGAGGCGAAACCAGAGAGATGAGGGAGAGAAGAGGTGTGGATAAGAGGAGGGAAGGTGTAGGGATGGAGTGGAGGAGAGATGTTGGGAGAAGGAGAAAAATATGAGGGAAAGGAGAAGTGGAGGGGCCAGGAAGGTGAGAGGAAGGAGAGTATGGAGAAGAGGAGAGGAAATTTGGGGAAAAGAGTGGAGGGGGTATGTGGGAGGGCTAAGAAATGTGGGGGAGAGGAGAGAAAAGACAGAGGAAGGGAGGAAGAGGAGAGGGGAGAATTAATTGAGAAGTTTAGTGTAGAGTTGTGAAACGCATGGGAGTCGTGGAAGATGTTACTATCATCCTGTGTTATGTCATGTGTTTTATTTACTGTGCTGTGTTATTTTGCGTTTTTCTTGCGTCCTTATTCTATGCCATCACGTGTTATAATTATGTGCTGTGCCACGATACCTTGCGTTTATTCTCTTTTCTTTCTTGTGCTGTCATATATTTTACTGACGCGTGTTAAATTACCCTCTCGTTCTATGTTTCCTTATGTTATGCCGTCAAGTGCTATAATCATGGGCTGAGCTGATATTATGCATTTTTTCTGCTTTCTTCTGTTATCCCTTCCTGTGTTGCTTTATTGCGTCTTTGTTCTGCCGTTCCGCTCAGTGTTTTGCTGTATCAAAGTGCTTTATCATGTTACTCATTGCTGTGGTGTGTGTGTGTGTGTGTGTGTGTGTGTGTGTATGTGTGTGTGTGTGTGTGTGTGTGTGTGTGTGTGTGTGGCTGCATACCGTTGTGTAGGTGTGGCTACGAAACCGTGTGTTGTGGGATGTGTAGTAGGTGTGGCCATGTACCGGTGTGGTGTGGCGGCGTGAGGGAGTGGTGGTGTGGCTGTGTACCAGTTTGGAGTGTAGAGGTGTAGCTGTCTGCCTGTGTGGGTGTGGGTGTGGGTGTATGGCTGGGTAACGGTGTGGATCGCTGGCCGCCGACATCCTGCCTGACGCGCCTCTCTCACGACCCACATTAATTAGCGGCCCAGGTGAGGCGTGTCACGTCTCACCTGCCAGCCCCCGCCCTCACCTTGCCCTGCCATACCCCTCCCTGCCAGCCTCTGCCAGCCCTTGCCCTCATCTTCACCCTGCCCTGTCCCTCCCTGCCCCCACCTTCACCCTACCATGCTAGCCTATTCTCTGCCAGCCCCTTCCTCATCTTCACTTTGTCCTACCCCTCCCTGCCTCCCCTGCCACGTCTCTCCCTGCCTCCCCTACCAGTTCTCTCCCTCACCTTCATTCTGTCATGTTCCTCCCAGCCCTGCCCACACCCTCACCTTCTCCCTGGCTTTCCCTGCCTCTCCAGCCCTGCCTTCACCTTCGCCTTCCCCTGCCCAGCCCTCACTCACAACTCGCCCTGTCATACCCTACCCTTATGTTCACTCCCTTTACCCTGTCATACTACACCCTCATCCCCATCCTGCCCTCACTTCCCTCCCTCTCACCTTACCTGGTCCTGTCCTGCCTGAATATTATATCATTTCCTCCTACTTCATACAGCCTCCCTAACTCCCTCACACCTTACACAACCTCCCTTCCTTCCTTATACCACATACACTCTTCCTCCCTCCCTCCCTCCCACCTCATACATACCAAAACCCACCACATTCATGTCTTCCCTCCACCTTCCTTCATCACCAGCCCTCATTTCATCCTCACTTCACTCTCGCCTCTCCCTTCATCATATCCTCACCCTCACCCCCTCCTTTCCTCACCCTCACTCTCCCCCACCTTTCCCTTGCCCACACATATTTTTGCTCACACACTCCATCTTCACGTCACATTCCACAGCGATTAATGCGAAGGATATTAAAGCGAACTCGCCTCTCTCTCTCTCTCTCTCTCTCTCTCTCTCTCTCTCTCTCTCGTTACCCATTGTTGTTAATACTAAACGAAGGGGAAGCCAAAACAACGCTCCCTTACTCCCATCTGGCTATTTTTAACAATTTTTTTATATGCGTGTGAAGCCGAGAATTTTCGAAAAGTGTAAATAAAAAATAAATTAATAAATGTTGGACACTTATAATAGCTCTCCTTTTTCTTTATTCTTTCTTTCTTTTTTTTTGCTTCGCTGTTCCCGTTCGTCATTGATCCTACACACACCTGTGATCAGTGACGAAAAGGAGGAAAGATAATGATGATGATGATGAGGAGGAGGAGGAGCATAAGCAGGAAGAGGGGGACGGTGTTGATGATGACAATGATGATGATGATGATGTGAACGGAAGAGAGGGACGGTGATGATGATGATGATGATGATGATGATGATGATGATGATAATGATGATGATGATGAGGGTAATGATGATGATGATGATGATGATGTGAGCGGAAGAGAGGGACGGTGATGATGATGATGATGATGATGTGAACGGAAGAGGAGGACGGTGTTGGTGATGATGATGATGATGATAATGATGATGATGATGATGATGTGAACGGAAGAGGAGGACGGTGTTGGTGATGATGATGATGATGATGATGGTGATGATGATGATGTGAAAGGAAGAGGAGGACGGTGATGATGATGATGATAATGATGATGATGATAATGATGATGATGGTGATGATGATGATGATGATGATGTTAATGGTGATGTGAATGTCCAAACAGGAATCGTGCTGTTATTAGACTTTACCAGCTGAATTTCAACATATGAATCACACAACGAAATATTTCAAAAAGTGCAGATTAAACTCACACATACAAAAGTGAAGCTACGAGACAAACATACAACCGAAAATCTCAGTAAAGCATAAGTAGAAATCACAGACGCTGGAAAGGAGTCAACACAAATAAAAATCACGTAAGCAGAAATCACAATAAATAACAATAAAAAACCAATGAGCGAAAACGAAAGCAAGAAACAAAGGTAAAACGAAAAGTAAATAATAATAAAGGAAAGATAACAAAACATAGGCAGAAAGTAATATACATATCTATAAAAACATCGGAGGAAAGCACACAAAAACAAGAGAGAAAACACGAGAAGAAAACACAAGAAATCAATGATGCGAATGATGAGAAAAGTGAAATATAAGAAGAATACAATTAGACAAAGATTTCGCAGAAATCACGAAAAATACAAAGGAAAAGAATAACAATTTTTAAGAATCAAATTCGCAAAAGCAACATGCTAAAAATCTACGAATAAAAAAAGGGGATCAGGATCACAAAAGTTAAAATTAATGTAAACATTGTTTTAAAGAATTGGCTTAGAAACGAACATTCAACTAAAAACTAACCACGTGTGTGTGTGTGTGTGTGTGTGTGTGTGTGTGTGTGTGTGTGTGTGTGTGTGTGTGTGTGTGTGTGTGTGTGTGTGTGTGTGTGTGTGTGTGTGTGTGTGTGTGTGTGTGTGTGTGTGTGTGTGTGTGTGTGTGTGTGTGTGTGTGTGTGTGTGTGTGTGAGAGAGAGAGAGAGAGAGAGAGAGAGAGAGAGCCTATTCTTCCCTAAAGTAGCAGTAGGAATATCCAACAAGGAAATTTCAAGGAGAGAGAGAGAGAGAAGTGGTGATGGTGTGTTTAAGATCGCTTCATTCCGCCATCCAACCCACTTTTCCTCGCTTGTCAGTTCACCGCCGCGTATTCTCTCGGAACGCGCTCATTCCTGGCTTCGTTCTCATCCTCCGTCTTCCTCTCATGCGTCAGAACAGAGCACTTAACATTTTCAGAACGATGGCGTCTTATTTCGATCCATTTTTGGTGTTTCCATGCGATTTTATTCAGCTTAGGAAAAATAGCTAGGACTGAAGGGGTTAGTGATTACTGCTGTGCATCAAACCACTCCATTTTGAAATTTTTCTCCTAACACATGCAGTAAAAAATGATGATGATAATGATGATGATAATAATGATAATAATAATAATAATAATAATAATAATAATAATAATGATGATGATGATGATGACAATAATGATGAAATAACAGTCTTATATTCCCCAATTTGAGCTTAAAAGAGTCCAGGGCAATGGATGACCCAGGACAGTACCCTCCATCACTGGCAGCACTTGCATTATAGAAAAGCCTTCAGCCATCTTGTTCCTAAATCACCAAGCAGTTCGAATTACCCCAAAAAAGTAAATATGACATCAAAAATAGCAGCTTTCTCTGCCATGATATACACAGAGCAACTCACAGGCGGACGCTGCTTTTGTCGCACGAAGAAACATTACCACACAAGACGCGTCCTGCACCCCGCCTTCCTGGTACACTTAGATATACACAGAACATCCGAATCGAACCCGGGCTCTACTTTTAACGCTGAAGGGTATGTTACTGAGACCAGAAGGATGTTGCCCCAAGAATTAGAAAAACAAGAAAGGAGGAGGGAAATAGTAGCTCCAAAGCATTTTTTTTCTTTATGAAAGTTGAGGCAAAGTTCCATAACACAGATTTTCTTCCTTGTGTATTGTATTGTTCTAGACGAAGCTAAGTAAGTATTTCTTTAACTAAGGGCGTTTCAGGCTTCGTTTATGGTACGCTACTTTTTTAAACTGTACTGTGTAAGCCAATGTTACACTGCAGCAAACAACAAACAAACCTCACCAATTCACTCCTTCTGGTTATGTACCGGACATTAGGCCCCGAATGTATCACGAACGTCTTTCAAACTCTGTGAGATATAACTCCATAGTTTCAAAGAATTCTCCTGTCGTTGACCTAGGATATTGGGTTTCATTTTAATAGACTATAGTACACAGTAAAAAGGCAATTCGGTCCCAAGAATGTACAATGCTCGGCGTCTTACAAGATAGCGAGGACCACCCCACGTAAGTCGAAGGCAGCTGCACGCGGGGTACAACGAAAGAAAGAAAACAAATAAATACCGGATACGACTACATCCAGCGATCTAGAGTCAGACCTTAGGAAATAACTTTATGATTTGAGATCCTGTTCCAAGATTTCGTAATACCTCTCTCAGGGCGATTTACTCTGCATATTACGCCACGATTTCCTCCTGTGTGTTCTTGATGCAAAGTATATGGATATTAACAGCATAAATAACATATAAGAAAAAAAACATTAAGGTGTAAAAATGCAAAACAAATCGCTAAGGAAAAGATGCTACGAAGCTTCCTATGCCAGAGAGGGGCGCCACCATCAATTGTTTTTAGTAAAGGCGCTATATTCAAGGCTTAGTTTTTTTTTATTATTTTTTTCTTCAATAACGACAAATGCTGCAATATCCTGAGATGTCGGAAAACAGATGACACAGGAAGAGCCCAACGAAACTAGCAAAATACGCACACGAGGAAACTGATGGGGCAACCGTAGGTATAGAATAGTCGATGTGGGACAGTTAAGTTACGCATGTTCACTTGCGTAATACCAGTCAAGCACACACACACACACACACACACACACACACACACACACACACACACACACACACACACACACACACACACACACACACACACACACACACACACACGCACACACACACACACACACACACACACACACACACACACACACACACACACACACACACACAGAAAACGCACATGTTGGGTCGATAGGAATATAATAAGTTTAGAGGTATATTCATAATGTACTAATTATTACAGTCTCTAGATGAAATCGAGAATTTCAGTTGGTGCCTAAAATAGTGACCAATATTTGACAAAGTAAACAAGTATTTTTTTAGGATCTTTAGTTCATATAGAGCATATCACACACACACACACACACACACACACACACACACACACACACACACACACACACACACACACACACACACACAGGAGGGGGAGGGGGGGGATAGACAGCCGGGCACGCTGACTGTAAACAGTTTACAGTAGCGCCAACCTTCGGGTCTGGTTTACGAGAGGCAGTGTCCATGTAGACCCCAGAATATCCTTTGGTCGGGAGCACACGCCTTTCTCTCTCTCTCTCTCTCTCTCTCTCTCTCTCTCTCTCTCTCTCTCTCTCTCTCTCTCACACACACACACACACACACACACACACACACACACACACACGCACTCAAATCTGGGCCCTTTCTCGTGTTTGTTTTCATGCTTGCTTACCCTCACCCATTCGCACACTTAATCGCAAACTAAGACTTGTATGTTTTACCTGAACATTTATTTGCTTGCTCACTCTCTCACTCTCTCACACTCACACACTTATTCACATTAAATTCGACTCACTTACACCTCGCTTGCTCACTCTCTCACTCTTTTACACTCGCACACTTATTCACATTAAATTCGACACTCTTACACCTTGCTTGCTCATTCTCTTCCACTCACACTTACACTCTTACATCTTCACTAATATAATGTGTATTGTGTTACAGGCAGATATATTTGTTGGTAATTTCTGTGTGCATATTCTCTGGTTCTTGTAAATTCACTCTCATGTTCGCCCAAACTCACATACATATATTCGTAAATGCATACATACACACATTTGCACACATACGCAGACCCACTCTCTCTCTCTCTCTCTCTCTCTCTCTCTCTCTCTCTCTCTCTCTCTCTCTCTCTCTCTCTCTCCCTGACCTTTCACTCGCAAACCACTTTAATATCTGACTCACTCGACCATCTGCTCTAATTCACATGATCCCTCCCATATCCACCTTCCCACACCCTGAAACACCTAACTTCCCTCTCCATATCTCATTCCTCCAGTCACTTACCCTTCTTGTGATCGCGTCTCATCTTGTACTCTCAGCCAGCGAACTCCAGACGACTTTATTCAAGAGCTTGTGAGTGTTAAGACTGGAATTGATCGTCTGTTGGTGCATGTCTAGTATTCCAGACAACGCCAGATGAAGTGAGTTATAGGAGACTGAGTGTTTATCAGATTTGTTACGTTTGTACTGGGTGTTAGTAACTTATCTGTCACATTTCATGCCAACACATTTTTTTGCATTATCACACTTCATACTGTCACACCTCACACACCATCACACCTAGCTCTACAGTACGCTCTCGCACGTACACACACACACACACACACACACACACACACACACACACACACACACAGACACACACACACACACACACACACACACACTCCATCCCAAACAGATGCACTTACTCTTAGCCTCTCATTAACCACTCCTCAAGTGTTCCACATGCACTCACTTTCACTCTCCCATTAAAACCTTTTCACACACTGACTCACGCACATCACACCCACACACTTTTTTCCCTTAGTGTGTGAAGGTGAACGCAGAGTCTAACATTTTCCTCACGTCGTCTTTGCATAACGAAATACAAATGATAATACAAAGCTTCCCTGCAATGTACAAACGATAAACAGGACCAAAACAACCCTGGTATCTTCTTCCTACTGAGACTGGGAATGCTACGAACATTTCCCTATCTGATTTAAAACGGACATAAACTTCCCTCTCTTTCGATACGGTAAACATAGAAATTAAACCAAGAGTCGTAAGTTCTCCTCATACAGTCACGAATTACGAAAGAGGGGGATGTAATGGCCTATTTTACGGGTTCAGTAGCAGAGAGGTGACTGCGTAGTGGTGTGTGGCCAGAAGGGAGGGTGGGTGGGGTGGGAATGGGGTAGTTTATCCAATTGGCAACCAAACCACGCTGCAGGAAGTGCTGGATTTCTGTGTTATTTCCTCATTGCTGTGGTACCGTAGTGTTGGGTTTTTCGTACTACTACTGCAACTACTACTACTACTGCCATTATTATTATTATTATTATTATTATTATTATTATTATTATTACCTGCAGACAAGTTCAGCATGTAAAAAACAGACAACCATCAGCTTGACCTGCAAAATCTATCTTGTGGGTCGCTTGTGCCTTTTGTGCATTATTTTATTATTTACTTTACGCCCCATTTTTTTTGGCCGATAAGTTACCAGATCTCCACCGTTGTTTCTCTCTCTCTCTCTCTCTCTCTCTCTCTCTTTAGCCATTCATATTTCATCCATGTTATTCTCCCTCCATTTCCCCTCTTCTCTTCACCTCCCCTCTTTTTCCCCTCTTTTCTCCCTCAGGCGGAAATGTGGCTATCTTGGGCGAACACAGGCCTTCCCCTTCCCCTCTTCCCCTCCCCCTCTCCCTCTCCCCTCAGGTCTCCCCCTCCTCCCCTTTTTTTCTCCCTCCCTGCTACCTTCCCTCTTTCCTCTGGCGTCGTTTTTACACCCTCCCTCTTTACCTTGTTCTATCTTTCTTCTATCTTCTATCTCACAGACTCTCTCTCTCTCTCTCTCTCTCTCTCTGCTATCCATTTATTTCTCATACTTTTCTTCCAACCCTTCCACCTCCTTATCTTTTCTCATCATCGTCTTTATCACCTTCCCTCCACTTTATCCCCTTTACACGATATCTCCTTCAGGCTGAATAAAATCGTCAGTCTGTAGTAAGAACCAGGTATAACAAAGCGTCGTGGTGCTGGGGGACTCACACCCTCCACCCCGACGTGTATGCTGAGATAAATCGTCTGGTGGTTATAGGAACGAAAGAAAAATCGCTTTGCTGGATTAAGAGGGGTTATTGGGGATTAGTTTTAATTCATTCCCTATACGAGAGGCTTTTCGTTAGGTAAATGAAAAAAGAAAGAAATGAAAGAAATGAAAAAAGAAAGAAATGAAAGAGAAAAAGAAAGAAAGGAAGGGAAGAATGAAGGAAGTAAGGAAGACGTCAAGAAAGAGATTAATAAATGAAGAATAAATTGCCATCATTCTAAAGGGATTAATGGAGATTTTGCACGGATCTCACCTACGATGAATAAAACTGAGAGTCAGCAGCAAAAATAAAGAAAAAATAGTGTTCACCGTAATAAAGGACTTAACCCCTTCGTTCCGTCCCCTTCATCGTACCCGCTTCCCTCCCTCATCCATTTTTCACACATATTTTTTCACATTTTTCTTGTCGCTTTTTTCTCTCCCTTTTCCTGGGCCAACCCCGGAAGATACGTAGGTGTGCTTGCAGCCTGCCCCCCACCCCCTCCTTACACTCACCTCTTCCTTTCTCTCTCTCACACCCCTCCCCCTCTATTCCTCCGTCCTTTCCCTGCACCCCTTCCCCCTCCTTCTATATATCTCTCATTACACGCCCCCCTGCCTCATTCCACTACTCCCACACACCAATCTCTCCCTCTCCCTCCCCCTATACTGTTCCTGCACCCCTTCAATACACCCCTCCATTGCCTAACATCCCTTACTCCCCTCCATCTGCCCCTACCTCCCCCCATCTCACATCATCTCCCTCTACCCTTCCTCCAGCATCCCCACCACACCTACACTCTGCCCCTACCATTCCCCTACCCACCCCCTGCCTCTCTTCCCTCCTCCCTTTACCTCTGCTTCTTCCTCTACCTTTCCCTCTGCCCCCTCCTCCCTCCCTTACCTTTTCCCCTGAGCCCCTCCTTCCTTCCCTACCTCTTCCCCTGCCCACCTCCGGCCCCCGGGGTCTGCTAGGGCACGTGCCTGCCTCACCCTCACCACTCCATCACACCCAGCCAGACCACCCCACACGCCCCTCATGCCCCCCTCAGCCCCCCACCCTACCAATTCACCCCCTGACATCTTTTCTCCCCTCGTTTCCTTTCGTCCTCCTTGAATGCCTCCCTCTCGTACCTTCCATTTTCCTCCTGTCTTCAGCTCCCTTCATTTTCTCTCCTGGCCTCCTCTTCATGGTTCTCCCTTCTCACTTCTCTTTCTCATCCCTCCCTCATTCCCCTCTTCTTTCTTCATGTTCCCCTTTCCCCACTAGACCCCCTCCCCCTTCTTGCTCCCCTCTCTTTTCTCTTATGGCTCCATTCTTTTTTTCGACGCCTTTTCTTCCTTTGACTGCTTTTTCATCCTCTCTTGCTTCCGTCGAGTTCATTCTTCCCCTTTGCTTCCCTTTTAGTCATGCCTTTTCCCCTATATTTCTCGTTTCCTTTATCTCCCCTTGTCTGTCTTCTCCATCCACCTTAGTTTCACCTCCTCTTTACCCTCCCATTAAGTTTCCTCTCCCCTTTTCCCTCTTCCTTTCCTTTCCATGTCCCTTTACATCTTTTTTTATGCTTTATATTTCTTCCACTGTTTTTTCTCTTCTTAAATATTCTTCTCTTTTTCACACCCTGCAAGTTTCTCTCCCCCGTGCCTTCCCTTTAAGTTCTCTCCCCCATACCTCCCTCCCTTTCTTTTACTCCCTTCCAAATCTCCCTTTTCCAATTAGCTTCTTCTATTATCTCGTCTGCGATCCTAATTCTCTTTTCTCTTCCTCAAGCCCCCTCCATATCCCATCCCTCCCTTTCATCTCTCCCTCCTTACTTCCCTCCCACATCTCCATACCTCCATTCCTCCCTCTCTTTCCCCGTCTCTCTCCCTCTCTCCCCTCCGTGGTTCTCCTCCCTCTTATCGTGTCACGCCCCACACACATACAAATCGTTTACACATACATCTTCTTGGGCACTGTTTCTCTCTCTCTTAACCCTTTGACCGGAATGAGCTTTTAGGTGCTTAATAAAATCATCCGTATGAAGCTGGAATAAATTACGAACTTCTTTATTTGCTAGTTTTATTATTGTTATTATTACTACTACTACTACCACTACTACTACTACTACTATTACTACTACTACTACTACTTCCTATGTTATTACTACTACTACTACTACTACTACTACCACTACTACTACTACTACTACTTCCTATGTTATTACTGCTACAACTACTACTACCACTACTACTACTACTACTACCACTACTACTACTACTACTACTTCCTATGTTATTACTGCTACTACTACTACTACTGCTACTACTACTACCACTATTGAGCTTACTAAAATCGTCTATAGCTAGCCGAAATAAAATGCAAAGTAAAGTAATTCGCAATGAAATGGTTATAGATATTATCCCCAAGACGTATCATGCCCTTTCTGTATACCGCATTCTCCCATTTGTTGATTTTTATTTTTATTTCCTTTTACTGCAGAAACCTACCTCCTTCGCTGTTGCCATAGTTACGATTATATTCTCATTCTCTTCTATAACGTCATTCCAAGGTGCTGATAGTATGAAGCCTTGAAAAATAAAGATATGTCACATTTGAGAAGCTTCGTTACAGTATTGTCACTGGGTGTTTGTTTTGTAAGTCATTCTTAATATAATAAACTTGAAAACAAAATAGGACATGAATAAGTTTTGTTAGCCTTTTGTAGCGGTCAAAGTCTGATTGGCAGAGAAAATACGTCACTTTATATAGCTTAAATACGTTAATATTACAGAAAAAACAGTCAGATCAATTTATTTCTAGCGTAACACTTTAGCATACTGATAAAATCGCGGTATTTTAAAAGCAAAGATGAGAAACTGCATCCATGAGGAGCTAAACGTAAATCTCGGGAGTTTTGAGCCAGTTTAAGGATCACTGACGAGGTGCAGGCAAATAAACTCAAGAGCTGCACGGTTAATCACTAGGGTGGGGTTGGGTGGGGCGTCTCACGAGAAACGATATTGACTTAGGACTAGAATTTTGTACTTAAAGATCTGAATAGTGCTAAATGCAATAATTCTGATATTTAGTGGAAGCTGGATGTATTTAACTTTGAATTCAAATTACTGGTGGAGAGACTTGAGGATATATCAGGAACAGTAAGGTTTAAATGAAGTAATATATCGTGTTCAGAAGCAGGGAAAGGAGGGTCACTGCTCCTCTTAACACTTCTTGCACTCCTTCCCCCTTACGGCAGACACGCAGCACCCTTCTAGCTACTCACTTTCGACGCTGTTCTTTTAAATCCAGGTTTAGAATGCTTGAGTTAATCGGTATGCATTCATTCTGTCTTTTCCACTGCCTATGGCCCCCTTTCTTTTAACATATTATGTCCAAGTATCTCGAAATAATGGATCATAATCTTGGTTTTATTCGGTTTATCTTTCGAAGACTCTAGTTTTGCTGATTTTATTGTTATTATTATTATTATTATTATTGTTATTATTATTATTATTATTATTATTATTATTATTATTATTATTATTATTATTATTATTAACGATGTGTACGTAGAACTGCAGCATGTGGGTGTGGTGTGGCAGGGTGGGCTTAAGATGAAAAGGTGGGGATGTGAGGAAGCAGGGTGAGGGTATGGGAAGGCAAGATGAGGCAGGGTGAGGGTGTGGGTAGACAGGGTGAGGCAGAGGGTAGCCATGAGCGCCTGCCTCACGTCCCGGCAGGAAATCAAACAAACTAATGTGACAGTGAATTAGTATTGGGGAGAGATATTGCCCTGTGTGGTGCTGCCCTGGTGACCCCGCTCACACTGCCTTACCTCTGCCTCACATCTGCCTCACCTCTGCCTTACCTCTGCCTCACCCCTGCTTTACCTCTGATTTACCTCTGCTTTACCACTGCCTCACCTGCCCTACCTCTGCCTTACCTCTGCTTTACTTCCGCCTCTACCTGCCTTACCTTTGCCTTATCTCTTCTTCACGTCTGTCTTACCTCTGCCTCACCTCTACCTTATATCTGTCTCACACCTGCCTCATCTCTGCCTCACTCCTGCCTCATCTTTGCCTACCTCCTGCCTCCACCGCAACAACTGAACTTACAGGGTTACGTATAGCCATGTAACAGCAAGATTTCCCCCAGCTGAACAGACTCGCCTGCAGTTAACCGCAATGAAGCAGCGAGTTATGAATACCGAAAGGATGAAGCCCTTCTGAACGACGACGCCCCTGTGCTTCTTTGCCACCAGAGTATTCTTTTTTAGTTTAGGAGACGCCATGAATTGTGAGAGGAATAGAAATTATGCCTACGACCCTCTTCGCCGCGATGGTACTCTCACAGTTTGAATAATATCGTGCGGTGATACTGGAATAAAAATAAAAAATAAAAAAGGCCCCGTCATGCTGAAGGGGTTAAATAGTGCAAAATTTTGTATCCGTAATCGTCTCAGTACGAATTAAAGAAGCGTTTATGTGGAAGCGATGAGTGGACGAGAAGGAGAGGGGGACTGATGCCGAGATGAAGAGATACTTATGATGCAGAGAGTACGTAAAGAGACGGTGTGTGGCGTGGAAAGAGAGGTCGTTACTGAGTAAGGACAGAAGCACCTAGAGATCCACTTGTCGCGGCCACCCCTCACAGGATTCGACGTCAGGCAACAGGGAAATTAGGTCGCTGGGAGGAATAACGTAACGTCTTTTGCATATTACGTTGCTGCCACCAAACGATTTTTTTTTTTTTTTCAAATTAGTAAGGACCTCAAATAATAAAGGAATTAATGACCTCTCCGGCGCTAAAATTTTCATCTTAAATTGAAATATAGTGGCTAAGGATGGAGTGAATACAGGAAAGAAGGCAGTGAAGATGGCGTCACCGGATTCAGAAACGTAACCTTTTAGAAGTTGATTTACCAAGAGAAGTAATATGATCCTACCAAAAGATCACGAGGGAAATCGACTCTCAGAATTCAAAAGAGGAAAGAGGATTTAGTTTTTTTGTTCTTTGCCCTTTCCCTGCGAGATGTTTACCCTGGCCGTCCTATTGGAGTTGAACGAGATAGATTTTGTACCATTTATGAGCAGGCCACTTCCATTTGACGAATTAAATTAAACTGGCGGTTAGCAGAAAATAAAATTCTAAAATATCCTACCCGTACATCATCATTATCATCATCATCATCATCATCATCGTCGTCGTCGTCGTCGTCGTCTCTTTCGTCCTCTCACACCCCACTTCTCCCTCACCGCAGCAGGTGGTGGTCTCTGGTGCCCTCATGTTCTCCTCTCTGTGTGTTTGTCTGGCTGGGTGAGAGCAATTAAGGATCAGGATTCACTCTCCTCCCAAACTCTGTATCTTATTCCTTTTTACTTCTCCATCAGTGGTGAGTGAAGGAGTGCCATCTGGGCTTTGCATATGAAACTATGTCTTTAACCATCAAGTGTTTTTTGCAGAAGCTGTGTATCCAACTGGGCTGCTGTATGGAGAAGAAAGTCAAAATTTTTCGCCTCTGGGGAAATATATACGCCTAGTTTTTTATGCCACTTTATTTTCCTTACATGGCATATTTACGATTATTGTTGCTCTGTCAAGATGGATCCTGGTTCATGATGCTCAGTCCCGGTTGTGTTCGATTGATAAAGAAAGTCATAGAACCTGTTGATAAATGAAATGGTCGGATCTCTCTGCGTTTGTTATATTTCCCACTGAAGAGAACTGTCAGTATTTATATCTGCCGTAACTTACTTAGGCTAATTTGTGGTTAATTTTGATAGTAAAGTTAATAAGAAGACATGACACTGCATTAGAAACGTCAACAAACATAAGGAGTCAACGAATTTAATTTACATTAATTTTCCCAGTGGGACAGGACGTAAGGTCTTGTTTTTTCTTATACTTTTCAAAACTCAGTTTTAGCCAGATCAACTATTCCCACATACCCTTATAAGGGGACGTCCATGGCAGTTCCTGGGACCTGATAGGGATTTGGAAATTATCTTTTCCTTTCCTGTTCCCCATCCTGCTTCTTGGTCGTGGAGACAGGAGGGGGGGAAGGGTCTTGTAGGGTAGGGTGGGGTATGGTGTGAGTGTCCTTCCCCGGGGCGGTGTTAGTTTGGCTGGCGGCTCTGCAAACAAACGCAGGTTGTGGCCCTCCAGATCGTCACACGATACAGCCCACGGTGTCACCATTGCAGCAAGAAAGGCACAGTTTCTTATGTCCGGAATAATGATTGATTATATTATCTCGATTGGTGTCTTACTTTAATCTGGAATTTTAGTAATGGTAATCATGGCCATAACTAGATCTTTATCACCTCATTTCTGCCGAGGCTTGCTGCACCTCGAACTTTGCTAGAAGAGTAGCCTAGTTAACGTATCACCCTCCTCCTACTGGCTCGTAGACGCGAAGGTCATATTTCCAAGCTTTTCTTAAGCCCTTAATTAACTCTCGAAAATGCCCAAATCCGTCCTCTGATGTGGACGATAGGTACTATTTTTTTTTTTTTTAAACCGATTTTCCACGGGGGTATTTGTGTCCATTTAATTTTTTCTCCGCGATGATATCATTATGATTTTTACTGTCAAATGAAACAATCTACTTCAAGTCATATGATACTATAACATCATTAATTTTCATCCCCACTGCCATCTGATGATTTTATACAACCTTCTAGGACTGACATCTTTGACATAATACAACTGTGTATGTCATTATACAAAGTGCAATATTGTCCTAGAGATCGCGATTCAGGCGAGTCTGAGGGTGACACACACACTGTTATCATACATGTTTAGTAGAGAGTAATGGCCATCATATTGTATGGCATCCTGAGCTTTAAAATATGTTGCAATATTCATTATTCACTATACCTATACCAAAATCGGTTAGATATTTTTTTTCTCTATCAAAAGGAACTTAAAGCATCCAGCTGTGTTCTCCTCCCTCCTCTGCCCTCTCCTCCTACGGTGATGAAGCCCTCAAATACACTTCCTTATCCCGCCCAGTGTTGAACATTAAATAGGCTTGATGAAAAGCTAACTCACCAAAAACTGTGTACGTTTTTCGAATTATTACAGACACCTGAGAAGCATTCGATACCCATGACGGAATCTGCTTCTGGAAAGTTAGCATCGAGTTAAATATTACCCCAAGAATCTCCAAGCTGACTGGTTCTTCCAATGTAGTTGGCTACCATTTGGGATGATAGGGGATTGATGAAAAGAGAATCAGTGACAAAGGGAGTCACGATCATTGGACTGTAAGGATTAATACCGCAAACAAAGGGTGGCTGCAGAAAGACAAAGCGATGGGTGGCTGGAGGAAAGACTTAAGACATGATCGTTAGTGACAGGAGAAAAGTCTTAGGCATAATGATAAGTGGCTGGAGAAAAGATTTAAGACACGATAGTGAGTTCTTGAAGAAAAAACTCAAGACCATGGCTGGAGAAAAGAGACATGGTGGTAAAGGTGACTGGAGGAATGACTTAAAGAGAGGCTGGAGAAAGACTTAAGACTTGACAGTAGGTGGCTGGAGAAAAGACTTAAGACCTGGTGGTGGGTGGCTGAGAATAGACACATTGGTGGTGCAGAGGATGAGAGGGGAGGGTGGCGGCCATGATGGAGGGGCAGAGGGGGTGTCTGGGAGGCGGTCTGGTCCCCTCGGCGGTGTCATTACCCAAGACAAATTGCTGGGATGGCACCGCACCAGATTCTACAAAACCCATTACTGCCAGAACATGCATTTATAAAGTGTCCTAACCTTAAGAAGACATATCCATAAACTTCTTGGCTTTAAGTATATTTTTCTGCAGATTTTTGTCTTCATTCATAGAGCCACCAATCACCTGACCATGAAAGTAAAGGGAATATTAAAGCACAAGGTACGAAAAACAAAACAATCCTTGATAATGCTGAAATGTTATGCTCACTTGTACATTCTCTAAACTGGTCAATATCCTGTATAAAAACTACTCCAGCCCAAAGTGTATATTAATGTGACAAAAACACGAAAGACCCAAGAGATCTGCGATAATAGTTACGGCTGCTATGGGACTTTTTTGTGACCATATGAAATTGTTAGGATCTTTTGTAACTGCGAACCTAGGACATCAGTGGGAAATGACTGGAGGACCAACCAGAGAGTCTCAATACCCCGTGACTCCGCCCTTCGCCCCCGTATAGCGTTGCCAAAAACAGTCACGGAGGTCCCTCAATTCGTTCCTTGGAGTTAAGGGACCTCTAAACTCAAAAACTCTTAAACATCTCTTAGAAAAAAATATCCTGAAATTTCGTGTAGACCCGTAAGAAATTAAGGTATAATGGGAGTAATGTGTCTCTAAAACTAGCCGTGAAATTGCTGAACTGGCAGTTTTCTCCCCTTTGGCCAGTCAGGAGCCAGGCCATACCCCATCCCTCAGGTCCCTCAGCCCCCACCCCCGCCCGTCCAGCCCTCCAGCCCACGCCCCGCCCACCAGTGCCAAGGGCGGGGCGTCGTTCACCTACGTCGTGTGGGTGGTCTGCCCTCATGATTTTCTTGGCTTCCTTGCTCATGTTCTCGGAAAAGAAGTGAATGATGGGAGCTGTCACGCCCATACAGCATACATAACGCCATGCAAGGTCAGGATATGCTATGATTCGGTACTATGGTGGAGGTTCTTTGCTGAAACTGTCATAATTTTCGTTTGTAATGAGAGGTTCTCAATAAAATGGTGGTGCGTGGGTGGGTGGGAGGGTGTGCGTTAGTGTGGTGGAGTGAGTGGATGAATCGGGTTGAGCATGTGGAGTGTGGCTCTGCTGGCCTGCCCGTGCACCGTTACAGGCAGGCGAAACAAACAAGCGGATAATGATCGCGGCATTTTACAGAGCTGCTCCCCCACCCCGCCCCGCCCCGCCTCTCATACCCGCGCATGCGCCTCGGTGCCATCTGGGCGGGAGGGGCACTGGCACGCTCACCTGGGCGCGACCTGACCAGTGCCACCCCAACTTGGAGCGAGCTGTGACCTCCCCCTAAGCGTGACGTGACGATAACCCCGCCAGTCACACCGCCACCTCAACCTGCCTCCGTGCCAACCCCAATAAATATTTAGCCTGTGGACTGTTGACGTGGTGACTGTGAGCCTGGCAGTGCAGTGGGGGGCTGGTGTGTGTGCGTGTGAGTGTGAGTGTCACCCGCACCACACGTCAGGACGGAGCCCAGCGGCCTCGAGCACAACGCCACCGTCGCGGCTCTGGCCTTCAGGAGTGTGGCGGGCACGGCCGAGTTCGGCGACCTGGCTCTGCTGGCCAGCGCGGTGGCCATGAAGGGGGAGGAGGACGGCGGCGTGGCGGCCATGGCGCCCCTCGTGCCGCCCGAGGAGACGCCACCGCCGCCCCTCACCGAAGTGCCGTCAGACGCACCAGCAGCCGTGGCCGCCGCCGCCACCACCACCGATAAAACTACTGGGGGCGGGAAGCGCGGGGGGGCGCGGCGCCAGGAGAAACCGCCGTATTCCTACATTGCCCTCATCGTCATGGCCATACAGAGCTCCCCGCAGCGCCGACTGACGCTATCAGAGATTTATCAGTTCTTACAACAACGCTTTGCCTTCTTCCGCGGGTCATATACCGGGTGGAAGAACTCAGTCCGTCACAACCTGTCACTGAACGAGTGTTTTATAAAGCTGCCTAAGTCCATGGGCAGGCCAGGCAAGGGACACTACTGGGCCATTGATCCCACGGCTGAACTCATGTTTGAGGAGGGTTCTTTCCGACGGCGGCCGCGAGGATTCCGACGGAAGGTGCAGGCGATGAAGCCCTACCCGCTATACCAGGGCACTGCACCGGCCCTACCCACGCCATACGAAGTGTGTGGCACCCAGCTCACCTCCGCTACCCAGTACACCCAATATCCACCATACCCTGACTACACCGCCTACCCACAGCCGCCCACGTCCTACGGCGGGAATATGTACGGTGCGTCGTGCTCCCTGCAGTCGTACAGTAGCGGGGGTGGCGTGGCTGAGTACCCCCCTGCCTCCCCCGGCGTGTACACCAGCATGACCCCAGCGGCGCCACTCCCGCCCATGGGTGCCCTCGCAGACCGTGACATGTGGTCCGCCCTCACGCCCAACACTACGCCCACCACCCTCACGCCCACCTCCGCCTACGTGAAGCAGAGTAACAGCCCCACAGGTGAGTACCGCCCACGACACATTCACACCAGCTACTCAACTTTTCCCTCCAGCGGACTCAGTGTTGCTTTTTCACTGTATTTCTGTGAGGTTGGTGTTTTCGTTGACTGATTTACTGCATCATTTAAACTTGAGACCAATAATGATGAACGGTGACAATTTACAAATATTTATGGTCAATGAATATTTCTACTGGTCAGCACTTTCTAATGATTTTTTCAGTGCTCGAGCGGCAAAGCTAAAATTTAAAACATACGAAGTACTCCAAAGTCAGAGTGTTCTTGCTGCTGCCATCTAACTGAATGTTGTTGCAGGTTTTAAGCAGTGAACGAAAACTGGAGGCGATAAACACTGTCTAATCAAACCGACCTCTCCTTATGATGATGTCACTTTTATTCACGGCACTTATTAAGCTTAGTTGTCGGGATTTATTTATATATGGACATTAAGCAAACCAAACTTAACAACACCTTTTGTCATTATTTAAGCCACATACTTTGGTCCTAACCTTAGCACAGACGGCAAATATAAGATGTGTGGCTTTTAGCGTTAGCGGAGGTCTTATTGCGTTTGGTGCGTGTACTGTCCATGAATTAAGCTGCGAAACTATGCTCAGTAATGACTTAGATAACGTTCCTTAAAGTTCCAATTAACATGCCCTGTGATCTGATTGAGCTTGAGGGTTCGAGTGTAAAGCGAAAAAGAAAATAATCACCCCACTCTATGCTTCAAATAAATTACCTCCACAAAAGACACAAAAATGGTCGTGGTGAGGATGTATTTGCACCCTATGTAACACCTCCCAAACTCCTCGTCTCCTGAAAATGCTGAAATAAAAGGCGATAGTAAAAATATCCGTGAACTGAATCGTAGGGTGTTGTGAAGGAGCGTCGGCCCTAGTGATTGTGAATACCTGTAGGTTGGGGTGACCTTAACTGTTGCCTAACGTTAATATTTTTTAACAGTTTTGCTTTAACCAGAACGATATCTAAGTGGACAAACCCTTTAATGTACTGCTTTCTTTAGCTGACACTGCAAATTATTCACTCATTATAAGCTATATAACTACTTAATATCATTGCTAATTATGAGACCACCATCTACCAGAGTACTCTTTTAAGTGGTGCACAGACCTTAATCTATACTTATTTAAACTGACACTATAATCATCCTTTCATTATGCCGTGAATGACCTCTTGATAATACTAATTTACGCGCCTAAACTGATCGTGCACATTTCCAGTATGAATCGCTCAACAAGTAGGGTAGGATTGAAACTTGAACGGTTGCTGGACCCTTCTAGTGTCTAATGATGCGTGTTTGCCTGATAATAAACTGATAATGAAGCGATCCACTTATTATAAGCGTGATAATAGTGCTTAATATTTTCACTATACACTCAGTGCAGTGAAACCGACCCGCGCATCCCTACCTATCTCTCCGCTATATAGATCAAGGTGGAAGCGATTTGGATGACTTCCGGGCACAGGGTCTCTCTATCTCTTCCTCTCCCTCTATATCTCCCTGTCTCTCCCTCCTTGTGTAATGGTGTGTGTTGGCGGCGCTCCCACACACACATATACCTGTCACCGCGCAATGGATGAGTGGCGGGCGGGCTTTCTTGTGCCCGCCCGCCGCCCGTGTCAACCCATTTCAACACATATTTTTCCTGTCGGGCTTAAACAAATTCGGGCTGGCCGGGAGGGAGAGAGGATGTAGGTGACATCTAGACTATGGCATCGAGAGGAGTGACATCTATAGGGCTTATTATGGTGGATTTAGCGGCTTTAACCTCTACCTTAGCAGTTTATATCTCTTCTTTAGCAGTTTCTTTTGTGTAGTTCACCATAAGATTATTTTGTATGCTATTTCTTACCTTTTCAGCACCAAAATTTTGCGGAAAAAATACTAGTGTGCCATACAGAGAAAGGAAATTTAAAATATTGATGTTATGAAGCCTCCCAAACTGAGGAAATACTGAACAGGTTGACACCTATCTTGGAGGGACAGGGTGACATCGTTAGGGGTTGATTCGGCTGATTCTCATGGGACTAGGAGATATTTTCAATACTTCCACCTAACTTTATTTTGCCTATTGCACCCTTGTGATGACGGACATATTAGCTATTTTGCTGTTAACTACCGATAGACGATTATATTCAGCTTAGCAGGGAATTTAATAGTCAGACGATTTTGTTCATTCCGGGGTAACCTCTTGTCCTTGAGGTTTTAATATTTTTGTATGTAATTTTTCAGCTTCTAAATATAAGCAGTTAAACATAACATAAACATTCTAAACCAATTCCACGAGGAGTTGATGTCGTTTTGTTCATTTTCTGGTATCCCTCTATATATTCTTGATACTCGAATATTTTATCTTCTTTTGTGATAGAATTCTCTTAAAATATATTCTTGTCCCTACTTTTTTTAATGTCAGTATTTTCTCGTTACAATATTATCTCCAGTATTCATTTGTGCCGGTCCGTTCGTTTTCTGTTTATCATATATCCCTAACACAATGTTCTTTTGCTGCAACTGTATCATTTTAACTGCTTGCTACAATATTCTAAAGTCAAAATATCTTCTTTTGCCCGTGTTCTCCAGTAGCAGTGTTCTCCTATCTTATCTTGTATCGTTGTTTTTTTAATGACTCTTTTACCGTAATCTCAGACAACAATGCCTCTGAAAGTCTCTAATATCCTTATGTTTCACTGTTTCCCTATTCATTTTCACTCTCAGAATACTCTCCTTATCATTTTTTTTCGATGCTAATATGCAATAGATATTCGTATACTTACTGGTGAAAAAATACAAGAAAAAGAAATGGTCATGGGCGATTTTTTCCTTTTTCGTCACCACACAATTATATCTTAAGGTAAAGGTCATGGATTGCAATTTTCATCTTAAGTTGTGATTTTCCTGCTACTGATATTAGCATTCTACTATTTCTACTACTAGTGTTTTACTGGTTTAATTATTAGTACAGTTTCTGCTACTTTTGTCTGTTTATCGAAAGTGTAATGTTATTTTTGTTAAGCTTATCTAATATCTGTTTTGTGTCAACGTTTGTTCTGAATCGATTATTATTTAGCAATGTATGTCAGCTTATAAGTTTTTCATTTTATTTATATTTTTCAATTATCTTCTTTGGTACCAGTAATTTCTTTTAATTTAATTACAGTACTGTATTTCCTTATTTACATACGGTACTATTTTGTTTATGTGAGTTTAATTGTTTGTACAGTACTGTTTTCTTCTTTCTTTCCCTTTCTTTTCTTTTTCTTTCTTTCTTTTTTGTCGCCTCTCCTCTTGGTAGCACATCCACCATTGCCTAGCTCTCCGTACTTCAATATCACAAATTTTTTTTTTTCCATAATTTTCCTAAAACAACATACCGGAAGTATTTCTTCTGTTCACTATAGTTTTGTTATTCTCTTTTGGTCAGATTTTCACTTGTAGTTTTTGAGGACGATCTCTCCTTCTCTGAGCTATATTTCTCTCGTAATATTTCTTTCTCAGGAATTTCTTGCTCTTGACAGTATATTTTCTACGGATATTGTCTCCTGTGGTAAAATTTTTCCTTTATTTCTTTCTTTCTTCTTCTCCTTTTCTTTCTTTCTTCTCTTTTTCTTTCTTTCTTTCTTTCTTTCTTTTTTGTATTTCACCATTGATCTCCGTCCATATTCTCATTCATCAGTCATAAATATTCGTTGGCTCATTGCCCCTACCTTGTCATCTGTAAAGGACCTCGAAAAATCACAACAAAAATTAAAGTCTCATCCTTGCAATATTTTCTTGCTGGAGACCATGATTGTACTGTGGTGAAAATAACCGACTTATAGAATGCGCTTCAGATCGGCGTTTCAGAGATTATATTTATTTTTCTTAACATAATTTCGGAGGGTAAAATTATGTTTTCTTTTTCCTTAGCACCATTTCAGTTTCATTGCAGGAGGTATGGGAAGTTTCATTCGTCCCTCCCCTTCAATTGAAAAAATTCTCTCCCTCGCTAAATAAATAAATAAATAAATGACGCTTGAAGGCAACATGCAGGAAGATATAAAAAACGCCATTGAAGTACCCCTCAACTTAAAAAAAAAAAGGAAAAAAAAGGAGAAAGAACAAAGAAAGAAGGAAAGAATGAATGAAAGAAAAGAGAAAAAGAAAGATACCGAAAAGGAAAAGGAAGATACTGAAAAAGAAGAAGAGAAAATGTTGATTAAGAGTAACAGGAGTATAATGAACACCTTGCCATCACAGTGGACGTGTTAATTATGCCACTATTCCATCTGGTGTGGCTGGTATGATGCTGGTGTGGGTGTTAGTGTCCAAATTAGCCACCTACACCCCAGGACTGCGGGTGTTGAGTGTCGCCGCTGTCACGATCGCGCGATTAGGCGTGTTTTGCGGTGCGCCGGCCCGTGTGAGGCGGAGGCGTCATGCTGCGCGGCGGCTCACAGCTTAATCTGAAAAACAAACCCGTGAAGAAACCGGACCGATGCTTGTAGACGGGTTAATTAACAGGACGATTAGGCGTGATTTGTGGCTCCGGGGTGGTGCTGCGCTGCGGGTTACAGTTTAATCTGAAACCGGCTATTTTCTTGTCACTCTCTCATTAATCTAACAGAGAGAGAGAGAGAGAGAGAGAGAGAGAGAGACAGGCTGTACTCTAAACGACTTCATTAACGTATCCATTAGGCGTGATTCATGGCTGTGGGGCGGTGCTGAGCTGCGGGTTACAATTTAATCTCAAAATAACAGACCATGAGAAATCTACCCCATGTTTTTGTGGCTTTAATTAATGTAACTAATCGGCCATCCAGGGT
Source organism: Coenobita brevimanus (assembly GCF_032717465.1). Taxonomy (NCBI): domain Eukaryota; kingdom Metazoa; phylum Arthropoda; class Malacostraca; order Decapoda; family Coenobitidae; genus Coenobita; species Coenobita brevimanus. The sequence continues at coordinate 56,670,074 of NC_137023.1, read as the reverse complement.
TGATCTTGCGCTGCGGGTTAATGGCGGTTGTATCAGACCCTTAATGTTAAAAATTTCTCCTAAGTTACAGTAATTAAAACTGTCTTATCACAGGAAGACTATACTAACTTAAGACGTCATCGTGATAAAAGAGATAAACTGAAAACCAAACAGTGAGAAACCTGGCAGTTGCTTTGACACGTTAACATAAGAATCAGATTATTATTATTATTATTATTATTATTATTATTATTATTATTATCGTTTTTCCTTTTTTCGCGATGGTGGTACGTTTTTGCACAGCGGGTTAAAAATTGAACTGAGATTCAAACACCAGAGATAACTGATAAATATGTCCAGAAACTCTGAATTTACATAACATACCAATGGTTTGGAATACATGTAGGCTATTTACTGGTGTATCGATTAATTTTTTATATAATGGAGGGGTTACAATTTAATCCGAAAAAAGTATAATGGATGTAACAAACAGGCAGATGGTTTTGATATATTGCTAACGTATAGATGTATTTCTTCCTTATTTTGCATATCACACGTTCATATAATCTAGTATGTTAGTCATATATTTTTTTAGTATCGATATAGTCAGCATCAGCAACACACAGATCGATATAAAGGTGTAATGGCAAAAATAAACCACTGAGGAAGAGATGCCACGGAGTCTCCCATGTAAGGCAACGAAGACGCAACCCACTGCACTGACCGATTTAACCCGAGAGGGCCGAGACCCAATATGCTTCTGATAGGCTAACGTTTCGCTACACACCTATGTCTCTTACTAATTGCTCCACCAACAAACACACTCACTGAGGCTTCGTTTTACTATCCACAGAGGGCGTGCGTGTGCGGTAGGTAAATAGCAGGGTTTTGTGGCTCGGTTGTGGGTGGATTTTGTTTAGCGAAATAATGGGTTACTGGATCAGGTTATATAATTACCGTGTTGATGTGAAAGGACATTTTCGGAAATATTAGTGATCAGATTTGTATTTATTTTCATATTTCCTATCTGTGTGTGTGTGTGTGTGTGTGTGTGTGTGTGTGTGTGTGTGTGTGTGTGTGTGTGTGTGTGTGTGTGTGTGTGTGTGTGAGTTTTGCGGGGACAGAAGTCTTATCGTCCCTCCTGCTTTTCTTCCCGTGGGTTTTGAAATCTAGTCTCTTGAATATGAGGCAAATGACACTAAAGGCACTGATCTGTGGCCAAATGTTTACCAGATACAACTTTATTACCAGATACAACAGACTCAAGAGATTTATTTTCAAAGTTCGTGAGGAGGGAAGCATGATATCCGACATAGTCCTTTTAATTTGTTGCCGAATGTACAAATTAATTTTAGTTCCAAGAAGAACAATTGTGCCATTTCCAAGAAGATATACAACTGTGCCATATGGAACTTTAAGCATACTAGGCAGTGGTCGACTGCGCATATAGGGTTGGTGAGGATTAGGGCTCAGTAACGCAGATGGAAGGAAAACTGTGAGATTATATACGTTAAAGCAATATTTACTGTTCTTTCGGCGGGCCTTATTATCACGACATCTAAACATCCCCGCTAATGCCATTCAGACCTTTCTTGAGTGAAATATCCCTGCGTATCACAACACAGACAGTGGGTATTAGCGTTCCAAAGGTGACATTTATAGGCTAACTGGATCTCGAAGGCAGGGTGCAAGACACACACACACACACACACACACACACACACACACACACACACACACACACACACACACACACCAATTATACGAGATACTTCTACCCTAAACTGTATTCGAGATTTAATGTAGCTACACTATGAGGATTCTTTCGTTTACTTTTTTTTCTATGCCATCTGTACTGTACTTATGTACAGTAAGGTATTGTGATGAGGTGTGGGGTGGTGGAAGGTGACGTAGATGGGTTAAAAGGATGGTGTAGTGTGGTGAGGTGTAGTGTGGAGTGGTGAGATATGGTGAGGTGTGGTGAGGTATGAGGATGTGTGAGGTGGTACGAGGTGCAGGGAAAGGTGTGCTCAGGTGGGTGTCGAGGGCGAGATGTGTATATGTGGCTGAGGATGGGTAGATGACGGGACGAGGGGAAGGATAGGTCAGAGGACAGGTGTACCCATATCCTTATCTTCTCTCCTCCCTGTTCGGCTGCCTTTTCCCTCATCCCTCTCGTTTCGCATTTCCTTCCTTTATCTTCATGTACTCTGTCAGTACACACACACACACACACACACACACACACACACACACGCACCTACATATATTCGAGGAAGTGAAAGACGGAAGGGGAGATAGGAAGAAAAATAAAAACTAATCCACTTAGGCATGCACAAGAAACCATCTGAACAATTCTCATCTACCGCGCCACACACTACTACACCCAGTGGCATCGTAGGCATTCCCACTGTCTATTTTAATTCCCAGGATGATTATTGTGGCCGGGGAGACTTAAATAATCACCCCAAGGCAAGCGTGGAGGTGGCCAATGACGCGTGGCAAGTGTTATGTTATTGTGGGTTTGTTGTTCTGCACGTAATTGCCCTTCAGTGAGTCACGCTTGGGATAATGTTTGGTTTGACGTCTGCAGGGGAGGGAGGGGTGATGTGCGTGGAAGGGGAGAGGTGGTGGTGGTGGAGAGGGGAGGGGGTGAGAGGGCAAGGAAGTAGGGGGACTGTGAGTGTGTGTGATGGGGAGGGTGTGTGTGTGTGGTGGGGAGTGTGTGTGTGTGTGTGTGTGTGTGTGTGTGTGTGTGTGTGTGTGTGTGTGTGTGTGTTCAGAGAAAGGGAACTGAATGTGCATGTCCGTGCTGTGGTATAATTGTAATGATGATGATGATAATAATAATAATAATAATAATAATAATAATAATAATAATAACAATTTCCTCACTCACCCTCCCTTCTTTCACACTCCTCCTCTTCTCATTCTTTTTCATACTCTAAATTAGTCTCCTCTTTTCGTTCCTTACTTCCTCTTGCATCACTCACTTTGGCTGCTTATTTTTATTATACTTCTTGGTTTTCTTTACTGCTCTCTCTCTCTCTCTCTCTCCTACTCCCTTATATCCTTCCTGCTTCTCCCCTGCTGTCTTCATTCCCTATTCTGTTCTCCCTCTTTTCTCCCCTACTCCTTCGCTTCCCTTCCCTCTTCTCTTGGGCCCTTTTTTTTTTTTCTTCCCCGCCCCCTTCTCTCTCCCTTGCTCCCATTTCTTCTACTTCCTCCCTTCTCTTCTCCCTGCCCTGCTCCCCCTCGCCCGGGCTGCTATGGTATGTCTGGCGTGGCACCAAGCACAACAGAGAAACACCCGACAGTTGTTCCGACGTCCCCTGAAACGGACACCCTTTCGCCCCCCTCCCCTCCTCACTCACCCCTCCCCTTCCCCCGCCTCTATTTCCTTCCCCTCCCTACCATACATACTCATTTCCCCCTCCCTATCTTACGCGCTCTCCTCTCCCCCACTCTTCTTTCTCCTTCCCTCCTCCTCCTCACTCACTCCCTCACCTGACTTCCTTCCCCTCCTTACCTTACATTCTCTCTCCCCCTCCCCCACCCCCACCTCCTTCCCCTCCCTATTATACATACTCACTTCCCCTCCCTACCTTACATGCCTTCTTCCCTGCCCTCTCTCTTCCCCTTCCCCCACCCGTACTTCCCCTCCCAACCTTCATACCCTCTTCCTCTCTCTACTTTCTCCCTGCTCTCTTCCCCTCCCTCCCCTCTCCTGCTTTTTTTCCTCCTCCCTCCCGTCCTCACCTCCCTTGCCTTCTTTGTTCCCTCCCCTTTTTTCACTCCTCCCCTTCCTTCCCCCTTTTACATCCTTTCCCTCCCTTCCCTAAGCCAGCTTCCTCTTCCTCTGTCCTCCTCCCATCTCTGCTCCCTCCCTTCCTCCCTACCTGCTTTCCGTCCTTCCTACCTTTCCTCCCCTACCCCAGCTCCACAACTTTCTATGATCCCGTTCTCCCCCTCTACTCCCCACCATCCACACTCTTCATTCATTCACAGCCTCCCCCTCTCTTCCCCTCTCCCTGCTCTCCCTATTCCTCCCTCCCCTTCCCCTCCCTAGGCTCTTTTTCTCTACCTCCTCTCCCTTCCTCCTTCCCCTGCTCCTCATCTTCCTACCTTTCTTCCCTTCCTACCTAAATATATCCTTACCTACCTAGCTACTGACATGCCTACCTACCTACCTACCTCTATAAACTCCTCATTTTTTCTTCCCATAGTACCTCTTTGTGACTAACATTGTGTTCTAATGTTAGCTTCCTGTTGTAACTCAATATTCACGATGGAGAGATGGCAATTTTAGGTCTAGTTAAAGTGAACAGATGATAGTTGTTAAGAATTTGCTTGATCTCTAACCCTTCACTCTCCCCCGACAGGCTCTCCCGGCCCACTGACGCCCCCGAGCAACGAGGGCGTGGGCGGGTACATGGGCGTGAGTCAGGACCACCACGCCCCCCTCACCAACACCCACCCCGCCCCCTACACCCCCTCCGCCCACCACCACCACCACCACCATCACCACCACCACCACGAGCTTGCCGCCATTCACAGTGAGTAGAGAAATGAATGCTGTTGTTTTGGATTGATGGAGGGGTTGATGGAAGGGTTGATGGAGGGGTTGACGGAGGGGACTGAAGGAAGATTTGACATGTACTTCGTTGGGTTGTAAATATTTTGGGAGAGACTGGTTTCCTGTCAGAAATTTTCACTGCAAATGGAGGCATCGTGTCGTATTGCCTTTCATTTTCACTGCTCGGAAAAAAAAATACGAACGTTTCTTCCTTCTGTCATAAAGACTGAGTGAAGAAATGACTTATTCCATTGAAGTTTTGATGTTTAGGTAGATATTTCGATTTTCACGGACGATGGAAAATTCTACACGCTAATCTTTCGTTTTTCACTGCAGAGGGAAAAGTACCATAGAGTTTCCTTCACCTGTTAATGCTGAGTGAAGATGTGAGTTGTATTTCCTTCATTCTTCACTGTTGATTGAAGTACTGAATTGGATGTCCTTTATATTTTGTTTTTACGGGCATCATCCATGAGTGTTTTGCGTCATATTCACTGGTGAGGGAGGGATCAACTTGTGTGTCGTTAAATTTTCATGTTTATGGAAGAGCATGTTTGTATTTCCTTCATTTTCTACTGTTTTGGGGTGAAGTGGCGCATCACCTTCAAGTTTCTCTTGTGGAAAGAATATATTGCCATCACCTTCAGCTTTTACCGTTGAGGATAGAGTCGTGTCACTTTCAATTATCACTGTTACCTTCAAAGCTCACTTTTACGTCCTTACACACGGATTCACCATCTTAGTCACTCTCTCATACTTGCTCTGTCACACCAAACTTTCACTCTCCTATCCTATCTCCCCCACCATCTCATACTAACACTCATTCACAGCCATGTTTTCACTCTACAGTAGAATACCCTAGTATCCACAATTTCACACTTAAGCACACTTGTCACACTTTTTCTTTTTCCTCATAATATTTTCCCTTGCATATATCCATTTGCCTTCTTCCATTTTCACATTATAGCAGTCTCTCAAAAGCACAACCACTTTTGTTAATTTGGCACACACACACACACACACACACACACACACACACACACACACACTTACACCCACACTCTTACTATCACACACTCCTTCACACACTCACGTTCTCACTCTTTATCACTTATTCTCAAATATAAACATTTTCTTATATTTGCTCCATTCATTCCTTCATTTCCATGCTCTCTTAATCTCTCATTTTTCTCTCTTTCTCACCCACACTTTCTCCCACTTTCTCTCACTTGTTCTCACACACTCACAACTTTCCATTCCTCACACTGTCCCCCCCCTCCCCCTTCCCCTCGACCCCTGACCTCAACGACAAGTGACGACGCTACGACCCACCTCGGGGAGTGTACCCACCACCCTCCCTGTCCCCTCCCTGTCCTTTCTCCCCTGTCTTCTCTCTCTTCTCTTTCATTCCTGTCTTTTCTCTCTATATCCTCTCTTTACATCCTCTGCCTCTTTTCTCATGTCCCTTCCCTGCTTTCTTTCTCTCCTGTCTTTTCACTCTATGTTCCCTCTTTACTTTGTCTCTCTTTCCTCTCTTTGCATCCCCTCCCTGTCCCCTCTCTTTCCTCCTGTCTTCTCTCTCCCTGTCCCCGTTCTCTCTCTCTTCTTCTATTCTTTCTCCTACTCCTCTTCCTCCTTTCTGTCCTTCCCCCCTTATCCCGTCCACCCCGTCCTTTCCCTGTTCTGTATTTGCTCCCTTTTCCTGTCCTTCACATGATTATCTGTGAAGGCCTTTTCCCAGTTTTCCTGTCGGATTTGACGGAGGGAGAGGTGGTGTGGAGGAGCTATCTAGTTTCCCATTTTAGACTTCTTATGCCACGTATATGAGAATTAACTGTTCATTCAGCAGTATTAACCTTTTCAACCCGGACACATTTTTCACTTCTAACTAATAAACAGATAATTCAGTACTTTTTAAGGGAGCTCTCTGTTAGGTAACTGAAGACTGTATCTAACCCCTCCAATTCTAAAAGTCTCCCTTGAGCAGAATAAACACGTCTGGAGGTAGAAATTATATACAAAATTGGGTTCGAAAAAGCTAGGCAGAATAAACACGTCTCGCAGTGGCAACAGTAAATTACCCTAGAGGTCCTCGCAGTGAAGGGGTCAAAGCCAGCCCACTTCACTGCAGCCTCAGTACTAACTCAGTAACTCTATCTTCTCACTGTTTGCTCTCTCACTCTCCTAACCTTACTTGGACGCTTTCTCTCATTATCACTGTTTTTATCTTTCTTTTTCTTCTTCTTTTTCTGTTCTTTTTCATTCTTCCATGTGCTATCACTGGCCATGTTTTTCTCTGTCATCTCTTTTCTCTCTCCTTCCCTCCTGCTCTTAACTGAACTCCCTCTTTCATTATTTCTACTATTATATATCCTCTATTCTGTTATTATTCCTTCCTCTGTTACTCGCTAATTCTCTTGCAATCTCCACTTCTCTCACAACCTGCTCTCCCACTTTATTCCTTCCTCTTTATTTTTCCATCTCTATTTCATGCTGATATTTCTCATATTTGCCCCAGCCCTGACTAACTCTGTACCTTTCCTTCTCATTTTCTTTTTTTCCCTCTCTGTCATTGTTCTGCACCGATTCGCCAGTCACGTTTTTGTACAATCATTTGAATCTCTTTTCTATCCTCATATCTGTTTTGCATTCCTTCTCTTCTGGTCTTTCTTCTCCTTCCTTCTCTTCCAAGACTCAGTTTTACGAATATAACAGTAAATACCTTGAGGCGTACATGTAAGAGAAGTCAAGTCTTCCTGACCTAGTTGAGAAATATTTAACCCCTCCATATGATGACTGCCCCTTACCCTCACCACAGCAAGACGGCTTCACTCATCTTAGGAACGAGGTATCAGACTAAAGGAAGGACTAAGAAATACTCATTTTTAACGTTAATTAAGATGAGGACT